>NC_092356.1:70563591-71163591 GCF_963676685.1 Mytilus edulis
CAGTTAAAGCAATGGTTTTTTTTTACTTTCTTCTGGATTAAAACTAGTTTGAAAGATCAGTTTAAAAAAATAAAGCTTATAAAAACATTCGTATTTTTGTCTAAGCTTTCCTTAAAATCCAGTATTTTTTTATTAAGTTCACAAAAAAAAAAACCCATAAAATATTCATGTTTTTTAATATATTTTTAATGGTACGACTTATAATAGCTATAATAGCTTCTCATATACGGCTAGTAGCCGTAAGGATCAGCCTCAGTAGGTCTCGTTAATTGAAACCACGCGAGATGTGCGGGAGCATTTCTTTAATGTTATCGTATTCTTTTAGACGCTTATCGACTACATTTTAACCTCAACACGAAAGAGTAACATTAGTGTAATGGTATAGAATAATTTGTAAACATTCCCGATACTTAACTTGATAAACATGATATATATACATATGAAACTAAACAATAAGCAAAGAAATTGACATTTTGGGCAGAACATTCATGAAACGACTACTATCTATTTTGACGAATGAGACCAATCTGGGAACACAGTGGCGGATCCAGGGGGGAGGGGGTTCCGGGGGTGCGCACCCCCCCTTTATTTTTGCCGATCAATGCATTTGTATCGGGACATATGTTTTGCACCCCCCTGCACCCCCCCTTTGCCCTGGGTTAGCACCCCCCCTTTCGAAAATTCCTGCATCCGCCCCTGGAACAGTATATATCTGTATATATGTTCCAGGGGCGGTCCAGCCATTTTAAAAAGGGGGGGTTCCTAACCCAGGACAAAAGGGGGGGGTCCAACTACACCTCCCCATACAAATGCATTGATCGTCCAAAAAAAGGGGGGTTCCAACACCCGGACCCCCCCCCCCCCCCCCCACCCCCCCCCCCCCCCCCCCCCTTCTGGATCCGCGCCTGTGTTCCTGGACCAATAAGCATGATATTGATAAGGTAAAATGCACAATACAAAATATTGAGATTGGAATTGGCACTTGTTTCTGACAATGTGGGGTTTACTATCCACACCCGTACGAAAAATCACAAGGTAGCTTAAACAGAAATTTTCAATGTGTTCACTTCAAACAATATTTTATTACTCCCCTTTCTTTTCTCGCAAAAAAAACATACACCAGTATGTCAGTAATTGAATTATTTTTACACTAAAACAACTTTCACGTACCTTGACACAGGAACTTGTTTCTATCTATTTGAAGACCCTCCTATCAACGTATATTTATAAATAATTTGTAAATATGCGTTGATAGGGGGTCTTCCAATGGATAAAAACAAGTGCCTGTGCTGTTGATTGTAGAATAAATGGGGGGAGGGGGTAAATCCCTCCACTATATTGAGAACCACAGGTAATCTGTGTAATCAGAGCAACGGGCTTAAAAATATGACACTAAACTCCCTCTGCATGTGGGATTGCAGGTCTATGTTTATATCTGCGCACTACACAGTAGAATTAGTCTGTACAGCATTATATAAGCAGAACATATATACAATTCATCTGAATCTGTCCATTTGTCCCTCCCTCCTAAACTTAACCCCTGTTGTGTTCATTAATTTATACTGTCTGTCTGTCTGTCTGTCTGTCTGTCTGTCTGTCTGTCTGTCTGTCTGTCTGTCTGTCTGTCTGTCTGTCTGTCTGTCTGTCTGTCTGTCTGTCTGTCTGTCTGTCTGTCTGTCTGTCTTCTGTCTGTCTGTCTGTCTGTCTGTCTGTCTGTCTGTCTGTCTGTCTGTCTGTCTGTCTGTCTGTTTGTTTGTTTGTTTGTTTGTTTGTTTGTTTGTTTGTTTGTTTGTAAGGAAATTAAACATAAGGGAAAGAAAAAGTGTTTCTTTTGTTCCTTTTTTTTTTTTAATGTGTTTTCCTTGCCATTGTCAGTTATGTATAAAAAGAGACATTTCTATAAGATTGTTTTTTTGGAGAAAACATTTATTGTAGATTGGTTCAATTCCAATGGGAGACAACTCTTGTACTATTTTACTTATTAACATTTTCCTTTAAGATATTCAATCCTACAGTGATGGAAATATGACTTTTTACTAACCACTAACCAGTACATAAAAAGTCTTTATCTGAAGGAGAATTCATTTATTGTAGATTGGTTCAATTCCAATGGGAGACAACTCTTGTACTATTTTACTTATTAACATTTTCCTTTAAGATATTCAATCCTACAGTGATGGAAATATGACTTTTTACTAACCACTAACAGTAACATAAAAAGTCTTCATCTGAAGGAGAATACAATTATTGTAGATTGGTTCTATTCCAATGGGAGACAACTCTTGTACTATTTTACTTATTAACATTTTTCTATGTGTTTATTAATGTTTGTAGGAAGGTTGATCCTGTATAAAATTGGATTTATCAGCCTCTACTTTGTTAATGGTTTTTATGAAGGCTGATCCTGAAAAAAATGGGATTTATCAGCCTGTACTTTGTTAATGGTTGTTATGAAGGCTGATCCTGTATAAAATGGGATTTATCAGCCTGTACTTTGTTAATGGTTTTTATGAAGGCTGATCCTGAATAAAATGGGATTTATCAGCCTGTACTTTGTTAATGGTTGTTATGAAGGCTGATCCTGTATAAAATGGGATTTATCAGCCTGTACTTTGTTAATGGTTGTTATGAAGGCTGATCCTGTATAAAATGGGATTTATCAGCCTGTACTTTGTTAATGGTTGTTATAAAGGCTGATCCTGAATAAAATGGGATTTATCAGCCTGTACTTTGTTAATGGTTGTTATGAAGGCTGATCCTGTATAAAATGGGATTTATCAGCCTGTACTTTGTTAATGGTTGTTATGAAGGCTGATCCTGTATAAAATGGGATTTATCAGCCTGTACTTTGTTAATGGTTGTTATAAAGGCTGATCCTGAATAAAATGGGATTTATCAGCCTCTACTTTGTTAATGGTTGTTATGAAGGCTGATCCTGAATACAATGGGATTTATCAGCCTCTACTTTGATCCAAGGGTAAGGACAACTACACATGAGTTGCACGTTCAACAAAAACTCTGCATTCTAATGGGAATTAACTGTGCTCTTCTTCTTGTCGACTTGTTCTTTTCTTTATATTAGGCGGACTTCATACAAACGCCCGAGCAAGAAAGAAAAGAAGCAAATCATATCTTCCAGGGCTTATATTTCCTTGCTGTTCACAAGGAAGCTATCAAACCAAGAGTTCCAAGTGGCGAATTGGAAATTAGCCCTCCGTTAATTCCGTTTGTTCTTCTTCCTGATATTGACCTAGATCTTCTTATACTTATATTCTCTTTTGCATTTCCTACACAAACACAACGGGTGCCGTATGTGGACTAGGACCTGCTTACTCATTCAATAGCACATGAGATCACCCCAGCTTTGTTTTGTGTTTTGTTGGGGGGGGGGGGGGTTTGGGG
Organism: Mytilus edulis; assembly: GCF_963676685.1. Taxonomy (NCBI): domain Eukaryota; kingdom Metazoa; phylum Mollusca; class Bivalvia; order Mytilida; family Mytilidae; genus Mytilus; species Mytilus edulis. The sequence goes on from NC_092356.1 coordinate 70,566,994, forward strand.
GGGGGTAAGTCCTCGGTATTCCATGATTTGTTGTGTGTACTGTTGTTTGTCTGTTGGTATTTTTTTATCTGTTTCAGCCCTGGCGTTATTAAAAAAAAGCCTGTGGTATGATTGCCAATGAGACAACTCTCCACAAGAGACCAAATGACACAAAAATTAACAATTAATCATACGTCACAGTACGGCTTTCAACAATGAGCAAAGCCAACACTGCAATGCATAGTCAACTTTAAAAGACCACGAATTAACAATCTAAAATCATTTAAACGAGAAAACTAACGACACAATTTATGTACAAAAATGAACGAAAAACAAATATGTAACACCGCAACAAACGGTTTATTCTTGACTTTGGAGATTGAAAAACACTTTTGGTATATTAGAACTCTGTAAATCTTTATTGTGCTTTGATTTAGTAATAACTTGCTTTAATTTGCTGTGCACATCGTGTATAGTCACACCAAATGTATCATATAATGCTAAAAAAGAACTAACGAAATCGCTAACTAATCAATTAACTAAGCTGTACAATAATAGTTAATAGCATTTTTTTCTTTTGTTCTAAATATACATGAAATATTTGCTACTAGACATCAATCAACAGGCAATAGTGAATTATACAATGCTCGAGTCCTAAATGACCACAAATTCAATAGTGAATCAATGGGAAAACTTACAAGATTAAAGAGTACATCTTTATGTAATTTATACGTGTTTCTTGTTTCTCGATTTTTTTTATATAGATTAGACCGTTGGCTTTCCCGTTTGAATGGTTTTACACTGTTAGTAATTTTGGGGCCCTTTGTAGCTTGTTGTTCGGTGTGAGCCAAGGCTCCGTGTTGAAGGCCGTACATTGACCTATAATGGTTTACTTTTTTTAATTGTTATTTGGATGGAGAGTTGTCTTATTGGCACTCACACCACATCTTCCTATATCTATCCATAAAACGATTTTTACAATCATATTGATTTAAAACAAAAGATCAATGATTCATTAATAAAACCGCTGTAAGCAAATCTAACTTTTTATTGTTTTCTGGTGTCTGTTTATTTGAATGCAAAAGTCATTGTACAACGTTTAAAATATATTGGACATCTCTCTATACGGAGCATTACATCTCTCCTCCGGGTGTCCTAGTATAGTCATCTATAGTTGTTTATATTCACTTATTTGATCTCCTATGGTTATATATATATATATCAAAATTTACTAAATTTTATCATCGGTACAAGTACATCATTCGTAAATAAAAATCAACATGCAGACATATTATACATTCAGGTATTTCACATAAAATATTTCTGGGTAATATTCTTAACAAAGCACAAAACTTTCGGCATTCACCTCAAAAGCTAACAATCCTTCAAATTTTGTTTTCGGAAGTGATATGGTTACAATACTGCTGTCACGACTCAGGTCTTTAAGAATTGTGTATTTTGGTGCTATTTTGATTCACTCATAAGGTCTTTGCATTGGAAATAAACACATTGATTCTAAAAACCAGTTGTTGGCATGATGCGGGTTATGTTCCTCTCATATATTTTAAACAACTAATGATGAAGACATAAACTTTTAATTAGTTTGATTGATGTCTTCGGCTGGTATGTAACTAACTGCTTGTAGTCATTTGTTGATTTATGTATTATTGTAATTTTGCTTAGTATTTTTAGTCAATTATGACATCGCACTCGGAGTTTTTCTGAGCCTATTGAAAATGTGTTTTTTAAATATCATTGGCTAGAGGTATAGGGGATGGTTGAGATTTCAAAATCAGGTTTAACCCTGCCGTATTCTTTTGCGCCTGTCCCTAGGCAGGAGCCTCGGTTTTTTAAGTTCATTTACATATTATGAAGTTTAGTCTCATAAATCATATTTCCCAGCCGCACTATATAAACTTGATAGATAAACCGATAGTTTGGATGAGCAATTTATAAACTCTGTCATCACTAGGTTATCACATAATTTCTATTTTACAATGGTGTTGCTATGAAGGAAAAAAAAAACGACTGTGCCATGTCAATAGTCAAATACTTTACAAAATCTTATATGTTTTATGCTTCTTTAAATCCTTAATCTTAATGCTGTGAAACTGAGGTTAATGTACAGAGAGATTCTTTTTTCTGATATAAGTTGATAATACGTGGATGATGAATAAATGACAGGAAACTCGACAGCACCGTAATAACTATTATATTGTAGTGAGACAAATCAGTATACATGTACCTGGGATTATTATACTAATATAATAATAGTCCCAGAGTATACACTGGTTTGTTTTTATATATTATATTAATTGAATAGTTGCATGTATACATAATTGTGTATATCATTCTTATAATAGTGCAGTGCACGTGCATGGTGGCCACTCTTCTGTAAAAAAAAATCGAATTTTCTAAAAGATTGGATATGTGAAGCCATTCATATTTTCCCGAAAAAAGCAATTACAGAGTTACCGGTCCTTGCCAGGAGTGTCGTAAAACGTTCTTGAGATATTCTTGCGCAACCTTTAACTCAATTGTCGGTACGTGTGCAATATTTTTTTTACTTTTATATTATATATATATCTAACGGAAAAACATTTTAATATTTAAATGTGTGTGGTTTTTTTTAGCGTATCCATTGAAAAAGTGAATTTGAAACAAGTGATAAGTAGTAATGTTATCTTGCACTAGATAATGTCCGCGGATCTTTAATTTTTATAGATTGGTTGAAAACCCAAAACTAATTTGCATAATGTAAATTTAGGGGATAGCAATACATCGGAATGACCAAACGGTCATCTCGATGTAAAAAGGCATTTTAAAAATTACAATTCATATTCCGCTTCCAAGTACCAGACAGTTCATTTAGAAAAACATTAATTTTGAAAATGTTCTCATCATTTTCCTTTACCTTACTTGTCAACATCTGAAAGTCTGAATAGGTAAAATACGACACCGTTTTGAATGTAGAAGTCTATAGTTGCCACCAGAGACATATATACACGTATATATGTCTCTGTTGTCACCTATTCTGGGTATAACAAAGGTTAAAAGTTTAATCTTTCAGTTGCAACAGTCTTTGTACATGTACTGCCTTGAGTATAAGTCTGGATTCAAATCTAGACCGGAAATATTCAAGAAGGGAAAATTCATGAAAATGATATATTTGGTGCCCTCTTAGAACCAGTTCATATTCATAGTTTGTAGTACCTGCCCAAGGGCTATAGATTGTATCATGCCAAGTATCATGTAATCTATAGCCCTTGGACAGGTACTACAAAAAGAAATAACAACTTTTAGTTGTCCACGTAACTTGATGGTTGCATGGCAACCTATTCATAAATTCAAACTTGCAGTGTCTGCTTTCTGTCAAAGAAATTTTTCTCTGTTTTTTAAGGGAGCTACCATTTGATTTTTATGGGGGGGCTAGGATGAAAAATTTTGTCCTGCATTTTTTTTAGCTGTAATATCTGTCCTGCCTTTTTATTTTTCACTCTGTTCGGTCCTGCCTTTTTTTTTTAGTTTATCCTGACTTTTTTTTTTTGCAAGTGTCTCATCCTGCCTTTTTATTTTACTCAAAATTCCTGTCCTGCCTAATTTTTTCAAATATCATCCTAGCCCCCCCATAAAAATGAAATGGTAGCTCCCTAAGGTATATTATGTTTAAAAATAACATTATATCTTAATCTGTATAAGGGTTTCTATTTCCTTTAAGTTTAAACATCGTAAATTATTGTATTATGCTTAGCAACCATACTATTGCAGGCGTTTCATGCATGATATAGCACAAGTAACCGTTACATTTAGCGTTAGACAACACCATATTATTGATACATACCAGCTAGTTTGTTCCATGCATGACTTTCAGACAGGTACTTTGCGTAGAAACTACCTACCAACATGGATTTTACAGAGCAAACATACTATTGCAGGCGTTTTATGCATGTTTTTGCACAAATAACTGTTACATTGAGTGTCTGACAACATGTACATGCTAGTTTTTGAGATGCATCAGTTATAAAGTGTGATTTTCAATGAAATTTAGTAAGCAACCATACTATTTCAGCACTTACTATATCTATTTGCCCCCATTACTTACATTTAGTTTTTGAAAACATGTTATTGATACGAACAAACTGGTTTGTTCCATGCAGCAGTTTCAGACTGGTATTTTGCTTAGAAACTACTTAACAACGAGTGTTTTACATATCAACCATACTATTTCAGGGAAATGAAGTATGCATTTGCATATAACACTTTCATTGTATGACAACATCAAAATATTCCTACATACAAGTTACATTGCCTCTTGATAAGTTTTGATTCAAACTTTCATCTGAAACTTCCTAGCAAAGTTGATTTTGCATAGCAATTAATTTTTGTTATCTCTTTTTGTGTGTAGAAATCATATGATTTATTTCCACATATCCAAGGTATTATTCCTTTATATAAGCTGCAGTAACTTTCCTAATGAACCAGCATACCAATGTGTGTAACTCAGGATTTGGACAGCATACTATTATAATAAGTGCATGTTTGTAAAAGAAGATGCATCGTTTCAGCATTGCCTTTCTTTGTATGTCTAGTTTTTGTACAGATGGGTAGAGTAATTGTGATTGTTTGTTGTACATTATTTACTGCAGTAATTTTGAAAAATTCTGTGTATTGTTTCTGAAGTAAACTCACAAAAAGGATAAGTAACTGCAAACAAACAGTCTCAACTTTTTCTGGTAAATAGTTTTTCCTGTTAATTCTTCAAATAATAATTATATTTTACACAAATTCTATATAATAAATAAAGTGTCACATTTTCTATGTTTTCAGCTGACAACACTCTGTTGATTATAAAAATGAAATATTTCATCTCTGTTTCATGACACATTTTTTAAGAAATAGATGGTAAAGTGTCATCCTATTTTTAACAGATTTTATTTGGTACTAAAGAAGAAAATAACAAAACCATAAAATGTTAATAAGTAAAATAGTACAAGAGTTGTCTCCCATTGGAATTGAACCAATCTACAATAAATGTATTCTCCTTCAGATGAAGACTTTTTATGTACTGGTTAGTGCTTAGTAAAAATAATATTTCCATCACCATAGGATTAAATATCTTAAAGGAAAATGTTAATAAGTAGAATAGTACAAGAGTTGTCTCCCATTGGAATTGAACCAATCTACAATAAATGTATTCTCCTTCAGATGAAGACTTTTTATGTACTGGTTAGTGCTTAGTAAAAATAATATTTCCATCACCATAGGATTAAATATCTTAAAGGAAAATGTTAATAAGTAGAATAGTACAAGAGTTGTCTCCCATTGGAATTGAACCAATCTACAATAAATGTATTCTCCTTCAGATGAAGACTTTTTATGTACTGGTTAGTGGTTAGTTAAAAAATAATATTTCCATCACCATAGGATTAAATATCTTAAAGGAAAATGTTAATAAGTAGAATAGTACAAGAGTTGTCTCCCATTGGAATTGAACCAATCTACAATAAATGTATTCTCCTTCAGATGAAGACTTTTTATGTACTGGTGAGTGGTTAGTTAAAAGTCATATTTCTATCACCAGAGGATTAAATATCTTAAAGGAAAATGTTAATAAGTAAAATAGTACAAGAGTTGTCTCCCATTGGAATTGAACCAATCTACAATAATTGTATTCTCCTTCAGATGAAGACTTTATATGTACTGGTTAGTGGTTGGTAAAAAATAATATTTCCATCACCAGAGGATTCATTAACAGCAGGAAAATGTTAATGAAGAAAATAGTTAATGAAGTCTCCATATTTATTCTAAAACTGAAAACAAAACCAGTAATGTCAGTAATATTTACAATTTTCTTTACCTTTAACGTCTTCTAACATATGTTGTAGTCTTGCATTAAAAACGCTCTGTACTGGTTGTCAACAGGAACAATAGCATGCATTGACTTTAATAGACTATTATAAATTTCTTGTCCATCAAATTGAAGATTTTCCTGACAAAATAAAGAAATATAAATACTATTCTTTCAATGCTATTATTCATTTTACAACGATATTTTCAAAAACTTACAATTCAGCTTGAAATTAAAATTTAATCAATTGTGATGTATATTTGGGATGTAGGTAACCACAGTTTTGGCTATAAACTAAAAATAACTGTCATACAAGTGGGAGGTTGAGTTAGCATAAAAAAAACGTTTACTTGTACTAAGTAAGAAATATGATACATTTTTTGTTGTATATATTGTGAAACAATTAATTTGTCATATTTTAACGGACTTTCCCCTACAAAAAATTAACATTGGAATTTGAAGTTTTTAATAATCACTTTTTTATAAATGAAGTTAAATTGTTGTTTTCAGTCAAGTTAGATTATTTGAAAATCCCACATAACAGCCTTGATATAACAAACAACAATAGTGAGGTTAAAATATATCATTTCAATCCGTATCAGCCTTGATAGAACAAACAACAAAAGTGAGGCTGATAATGGATAATTTCAATCCATAACAGCCTTGATAGAACAAACAACAAAAGTAAGATTGATAATGGATAATTTCAAACCATAACAGCCTTGATAGAACAAACAACAATAGTAAGGCTGATAATGGATAATTTCAAACCATAACAGCCTTGATAGAACAAACAATAATAGAATGGTTGATAATGGATAATTTCAAACCATAACAGCCTTGATAGAACAAACAACAAAAGTGGGGTTGATAATGGATAATTTCAAGCCATAACAGCCTTGATAGAACAAACAACAATAGTGAGGCTGATAATGGATCATTCCAAACCATAACAGCCTTGATAGAACAAACAACAATAGTAAGGCTGATAATGGATAATTTCAAGCCATACCAGGCTTGATAGAACAAACAACAATAGTGAGGCTGATAATGGATCATTCCAAACCATAACAGCCTTGATAGAACAAACAACAATAGTAAGGTTGATAATTGATAATTTCAAACCATAACAGCCTTGATAGAACAAACAACAATAGTAAGGCTGATAATGGATAATTTCTAACCATAACAGCCTTGATAGAACAAACAACAATAGTGAGGCTGATAATGGATAATTTCAAGCCATAACAGCCTTGATAGAACAAACAACAATAGTAAGGTTGATAATGGATAATTTCAAACCATAACAGCCTTGATAGAACAAACAACAATAGTAAGGCTGATAATGGATAATTACAAACCATAACAGCCTTGATAGAACAAACAACAATAGTGAGGCTGATAATGGATAATTTCAAGCCATAACAGCCTTGATAGAACACACAACAATAGTAAGGCTGATAATTGATAATTTCAAACCATAACAGCCTTGTTAGAACACACAACAATAGTAAGGCTGATAATGGATAATTTCAAACCATAACAGCCTTGATAGAATAAACAACAATAATTGGGTTGATAATGGATCATTTTAAACCATAACAGCCTTGATAGAACAAACAACAATAGTAAGGCTGATAATGGATAATTTGAAACCATAACAGCCTTGATAGAACAAACAACAATAGTGAGGCTGATAATGGATAATTTCAAACCATAACAGCCTTGATAGAATAAACAACAATAATTGGGTTGATAATGGATCATTTTAAACCATAACAGCCTTGATAGAACAAACAACAATAGTAAGGCTGATAATGGATAATTTCAAACCATAACAGCCTTGATAGAACAAACAACAATAGTAAGGCTGATAATGGATAATTTCAAACCATAACAGCCTTGATAGAACAAACAACAATAGTAAGGCTGATAATGGATAATTTCAAACCATAACAGCCTTGATAGAACAAACAACAATAGTGAGGCTGATAATGGATAATTTCAAGCCATAACAGCCTTGATAGAACACACAACAATAGTAAGGCTGATAATTGATAATTTCAAACCATAACAGCCTTGATAGAACACACAACAATAGTAAGGCTGATAATGGATAATTTCAAACCATAACAGCCTTGATAGAATAAACAACAATAATTGGGTTGATAATGGATCATTTTAAACCATAACAGCCTTGATAGAACAAACAACAATAGAGAGGTTGATAAGGGATCATTTTAAACCATAACAGCCTTGATCATTTGATAAAACACACACTGGTTGTGCATGTTTTTTTTAATCATTGAAATTTCCTTTGGAACATGTCCAACTGGGATGCTGAGAAAAAGACACCAAATCTACTTTAAATAATTTTTTGGCATTTTATATAAATAATTTACAAAAACCTTTCACGTTTCAATCTTCTTTTTCCTTTTGATTTGTCAGCTACCTCTTTTTCCAATCCACCATTGAGCACACATTTCACCTTTCTAATATCTGTACAAAAGTAAAAAAAAGCTTCAGTTCAGTTTGTGTCCAAATACTGTTTTTAACATTAAAATGGGCTAAAATGTTGCCAACTCTACACTTGACAAAATAATGTTGTTAGTATAGGCAAATGCATATAATTTTGTAATACTAAGATTAATAAAATTAGTTCTTGGTGATTCTGTGCTACCAAAAAGAGACAAATAACAAAGATTGGTATTTAGCTCATTGATTTCATATTCTTTTCACTTTTTATACTGCAGCTAGAACATGTAGAACCCTTCATGTTGTCTTTAGCTACCAAATATATTTACAAAGAGATATTTCATGCTCTGTTGTTTTCATGTCACAATATCATGTTATTTTAATTACAATTTAGGGTTTGTTAAGGGATCAACCATTATATCTTTGTGATAACATATTCATAAACAATAACTGTTTAGTGTCTTTAAATATCAGCTGTATTTGTATGAAGCTAGGAAACAGGTGTAATGCAAGCTTTAGCAAGCTATTATTCCTGTTTCTGGCAAGTAAAAAAAATACAGCTAATACAATGTATTAAAAGACACTAAACAGTTATTGTCTTTATCCTGCAATTAATTCTGTATATTGGTTGTAATTTGAAAGACAAAAAAACTCACATTTTCTGCATTTATTTTTCAATTTTAAATGTATGCTGAAATTGACATGGTGATTTGGTTACACAATCATACACATTCAAGTTTTGAAATCTGCAATTGACATCGTAGAAACGACTGCTGTTCATGTGTGTATGTTATCAGAAAATTTGTGTAATTCTTGTAGCTTTAAAGAAACGTTTGAAAACAAACAGAACCTATCAAAGTAATTCTTATTTCCCATAAGGTCAAACAATACATCATTGGAATGTGACTGCAATACACATTCTGAGATGGTTAAACGACAAACTAGTTTATGAGGCTCCCTTACAAGTAGACCCATGTTAGCAACACTCTGAAACCGATTGTGGATGGGCGAGTGTCATATGCTGTCCAGATGTCTGAGGGCTATGTGTATTTAGCTTTAGTGCAGAATGCAGTCATCTACTACAGATTCAATGATTCATCTAACATAAACACATCGTTCTGGTTAGCCAACTGCCCAGCTGATCAACCTGGCCCTAAAAGCAGCTGTTGTGGAGTCCATATGAAAAAGAAACATCAAAATAGTAAAAAAAACAAACCAAACCAACTCACAAAACTAAGATGGCAGCCTACAAAAAAAGGCATCTTCACCTGTTAACCTTATTTAATTTCAAACTCACCTGCCATTGTATTGCATAAAATGCAGAGAGACGTCAATCGTGTCAATGTTTGCAAATGAACACAAAGAATCTAGCCATAATCATATGAGAAACAAAAATTGTGTAAACAGCTAATGTGGATTTTTTAGAAAATGTCATGATTTATGACTTTCAGTTTATTTCATGTATCTAAAGTGAAAGAATACAAGGTACAGTACAGAAATTGGACAAACATGCCACTGATACATATGTGTATGTGACAAAACAACATCAGCTTGTACTGCATTACATGTAACAGTATCGTCCCTATCCATTTTAATCAAATAAATTTGTCTCGCAGGCCTCCAGAATTAAGTGTTCACCCCAAGAAGCTGAACTGAAATTAGGTGTAAATTCTGGATCAGTGGCTGGTGCTAAGTATAGTCTATAGATATGTTCCAGACCATACATGTTATACACCTTGTCGCTAATCCCGCTAACCCCGCCGCTTGAACTTTTGACGCATACAACAATCGCTTTTCCATTGTAGCGTTAGATGTTTTGTTTTATGACGTAAAAATTTTACGGGAACCTGTGCGATATCCAGTAAAAAATGAATTTGGTGTTTTTACTGTCTTCTGGTTGATTACAATTATTAGTTTTATTTTCAATGTTGTCAATTTTGCTGGCGACATGCCCACTCTGACGTTGTGTATTCATACGCCAACATGTGCATGATGTGTGTACGTTGTTATTGTTAATATAAAAAATATAAAAAGTTTTTTGAGCCTTATTTTTGATAGAAATTTATTTATAATGAATGGCAATAATTTATTTTGATTTTATTGAACCATAAAACTAATTTTTGACTCTTCACATTTTACATAATCCGCTTCGCGGAAGAAGTCAAAAACTAGTTTTATGGTTCAATAAATTCAAAATAAATAACAGCCATTCATTAAATGGCGTTCAAATAGCGATAAGGTCTATTGGATCATATGGTTTAAATTCAAAAAACATTTATCACATTCTTTATTTTAAGTTTTATTTAAAATATCATAAAAATGTCCTGTACCAAGTCAGGAATATGGCATAGCTCATTTCAGTGTGTGTTACATTTCCTCTTATTATTGAGTGTGGGTTCACATTACTGTAAGACGTGTCACGGTACTTTTCTAACCCAAATTCATGTGTTTGGTTTAGATGTTATGTTTGTTGACGTTGCTCTCGTGGGATTTTGTCTGGTGCTTGGTCCGTTTCTATGTGTGTTGCATTTTGATGTTGTGTGGTTGCTCTCCTCTTGTATTTATTGCGTTTCCCTCGGTTTTGTTTTTTGTCCATGGATTTATGAGTTTTGAACAGCGGTATACTACTTTTGCCTTTATTTACAAATTGTTATTATTACAAATTTTATGAGATGGATAAAATGAACAAACGAACAACTGAAATTAAATATCTGTTGAAATGTATATCTGAATCCTAGTTCATGTATTTAGGTACTCTTGCCAAAGGTGACACAAGTATAGCACAACCATTTCCTGCATAATATACCATGTAGTCCTGGAAATTAGGAGACAAGATTTTCAACCTGTCTTGTATAAATTTGTTAATTTATAGTACAGTGGTCAGTTTATTCATTTGCTCAAGGACGTATAACTAACTGTTAGTTATACGTCCTTGATTTGCTGTATTGAAAAAATAACACAATAATATATTACTTAATCTAAAAACCCAATCACTACTGTAAGCATGGTCGTTGTCTCATCCTTAAAAGTGTTTTCTATGTTCAAGTGTCAGTGTCAGTATGTAGGCAATCGTGGTTCCCAAAAATATTAGATTGTCTTGATCACACATGCGTTTGACTGAAAACTTATTCGAAATAATTTCTCCCTCAATTTGTTTATTCCGATTTACAGAATAATGTCAATTTTTTTATTTGAAAGTAAAAAAATAACACTAAATTAATTTTAAATAGTATTTTAGTTTAATTAATATAAAAATAAAATAGTTTCCCAACCATTCTGAATGTTTTGTAATGGAAACAAACGAAGGCTGATCGCTAAGGTTGATCGCCATATACACCTTGCTCTAATACCTGCTGGTGACAGGGGAGTGTAACCGATGAATTGATCCTGAATCAGATAAGATTTTCCCGGTACGTCTAAACACCGCTCAGGAGGACCTCCTGGGTGCACACATGCAGGACATACAAAGTGCACTCATGATCACTCATGGCAGACCCTATATAGTCGCCGTCGTATCTGCACACATGATGGATGTATATATTCGTTATAGATCGTCATACACTTCTCATTTTAGAGTTAAATTTGCAAGCAACCTCTTAAGATTTTAAAATAATAATGCTACTAAAAATATATTATTTCCCCCAATTTTCGCAATTTTTTCGCCGTATAAAATATTTAGGCGACTGTGCTTTTAGTGAATATAAACGATTACGAGGCCTCACGAATAAATATAAATATGAAATATACTGGAACATCGATTAGCATAGATCGAGCAGCAGAGTAAACTTCCACATAAATCTCGAAGTTATTTACGCCGGATATTATAGACTGTGCTACTGAATAAAGTTGTCAAATACATTAATTTGTGTTTTTTACTTCTACAAGAAATTTGATTCAAATGCTAATTACGCACCATTTGCTGAGCAGAGAATCATTCTAAGCCAGGAACCGTCTATACTAACTGATAACAGTAAGAATAGAACTTGAACAGGGGCGGATGCAGGAATTTTCGAAAAGGGGGGGGGGGGGTGCTAACCCAGGGCAAAGGGGGGGGGGGGTGCAAAACATATGTCCCGATACAAATGCATTGATCGGCAAAAATAAAGGGGGGTGCGCACCCCCGGAACACCCCCCCCCCCCTGGATCCGCCAATGTTGAAGTCTCTGTAAAAAGGCAGTCAATCCTAACAGAACTGTATTAACTTAATGATACATGTACATCAAGTTCCAGCACCTCACCAAGCACCCTTGCCTTGCATACTGAGATGGCAAACTGGTGTGTGTCAGTATTTTAATATAAAACTGCGTAGGTTCATATCGTTTGATTCAACGTTTGTTTGGTTATTTTTTAAGGATCGTTGTAAAATTATATCTAAATCTTTGTTAAAATACGATTTTAAATTGTTCAATTCTTTCTATTTCATAATTTTGTCAAAGTCTACTTTTTAAAGTTTTAAATTTTACAGAAAAAATGAATATTCCATTTTGATTTGAAGAAAGTCTTTTTGAACTGTCATGACATGGTGTTGCAAAGCTGATTACAGGTAACTATAACATACAGTAATTTTCCATTTCGACAGTGCGTGTATTCTCGGGTGTGTATAACGTATAGTTTTCTAGAGAACATCCTGTCTACGTGTAATACAGATTGATGACATTATACAACATTTCTTTGGTTAAATGTGATAAGGTATCTGTGTCCATTCCCTATTTCAACACCACTAATTTTTCTAAGAAAAAAATCAAAAAAATATTATATGAAATTAAGAAGAAAAGTAGCAAATATAAACTTCAGTAATTGCGCATTGAGTAAACATAATTCCAATATTGCATGAACAAATCCGTGAGAAAACGTATATATACATGTATGAATAAAGATGTGTTTTAAAAGACCTATTGGCATTATTTCACACTAGGATCTAAGATAACTAGAACTAAGCAATGGTTGATCCAGAAATTTTCATACGTGGGGACTCATTGACTGCCTTAGAGTGTTCACGTCAAGTCATGCTTCCGTGATTCCCTATATAATCTACCATTTGTTTCCAAAGATTTAGGAGGGGGGCTGGTACACACATATATATATATAAATATACCTCTGCGGCGGAGCCAGCCATTTGAAAAGGAGGGGGGTCTCAACCCAGGACAAAAGGGGGAGGGGGTGGTTCCAACCATATGTCCCCATTCAAATGCAATGATCGTTCAAAAAAAGGGGAGGTTCCAACCCCCGAAACCCTCCCCCTGGATCCGCCACTGATACCTAGTATGCATATAATTAAGAACAGCTTTGAATATATGCATATAAAATAATGGTACGTTTAAAAACCGTTCAGGATCTCCTGGTTGCACACAGGACATTAAGTAACTTAGGACATATATATATAATAGTAAGAGTTCAGGGTATACATTCGATAACTAACATATTTTATAATTTTGTTATTTTTGTTTTGATAAAATCAGAGACATATAATACATGTATTGAGACATATATATATGTGTGTCTCTGAAAAAATCAAACCATCTTTAAAGAAGTTATTTCAGTTTGAATCGACTGTCTTTTGCATTAGAATTCCAAAACGTTAATGTTATTTACAAATGCCAAAACCTGCAAGAAAGAAACATTTATATTCGGTGATTTTTACACTAAACGTTTTCGTAATTTGTTTTAAAAAATATTAAAAAGTACATGTACATCGTTTTTCCAAGATTTGTTATAGTAACTGGTTTAATTAAGTCCCTTTGATGAAATTTAAATTGCGAGACGCTAATTAATAAACTATGATCTATCTATCGGCATGCGTCGTTATTTGGGATACGTCACGGATGACCGATGATCATATTCAATACGATATACCAATCATCATTTGAATTTGGTCAATTGATCTTTAATAATTAGGACTAATTGGTGATGGCAGAGAATAAGTCGCTGGTGATGGTTAAAAACACATAGAAGTAAACTTTGCAAAAAAAAAAGGTTTCCTCGGAAAAAATTATGAAAATATATGCATATGCTAAATATTTTTTTTTCAGAAATAATAATTAAAGACGTTTAGAAATAACAAATTTTCACAGTTGGGAAATTTTCAATTCAAGTTATTTCATTTTGAAAACGTTGAGAAATATGGACCTTATTATATGTTAAATGTGGGCCGCTTGGAGATCAACTTGTGAAACCCTGCATAATTAGGGTTTGTCTACTTTCGTCTTTTTCAATTGCCAAACATTCTATAATCAAGGATTTGTACAAGGCCTTGTTATAATGAATATTATCGCCAATATCACCATAATTAAATAAAGAACAGATACAATATTCGCCTAAAGAGTTTGCCATCTAACAATTCAAAATGAAATGTTGAGTCGAAACTGAGGTACCAAATCTATAAAAAGAATCACTATTTTAGTCGAAATTAAACTGTATATATTCTTTTTTTCAAAACTCCTGAAATAATTTAACATTCTCTATAGAGAGCTTACATATGCAAATCTGTTTAGAAGTATGTGAGCGTAAATAAAATTTGTTTATTACCCCCCCCCCCCCTTTTTCCTTCTATAAAATTAAATTGTAAACGATTTTCGTTCTTAATTTGTGTTTGCTCATTAACTGGGGTTCATGCTGTCAAAAAACAAAAATGTCTCCTTGTGTAAAAGTTATTGATAAAAAAAATATTGAAGCTTCCAGAAGAATAACGGTACGTCTAAACACCGCTTGAAGGACCTCCTGATTGCACTCATGACATACGAAGTGCACTCAGGACCCTTTATAGTCATCGCACACAGGATGGATGCATATATTCTTTATACGCTTCTTATTTTAGAGTTAAATTTCGGTAGAATTTGAAATCGAACTTAGATAGATATATTACATTTGTAATTCTTAGAAAATAATAAGGGCACGTGTCACTGATTACACAACTACTGAGCCATGAATTATCCAATCAACAAAATTAATTGGATTATCTTTATTGTTGTTTTATACATTGTGTTGTTAGTACAGTGTGACCATGCGGGAAGTAATATTGTGACGTCTAGAATGAATATCACGAAGTTTTAAGATTTTCGTCTTTTATTAAGATTTCGTTCCATAAATTTTTAAGTTTTATTCTTAATTTTATTATCATGTCCTGGACCAGTAATTAATTCTTTGCACGAGTTTGAAAAGGGAAATAAATGTTCATACTTTAAAAGAATTTATTTTAATTAAAGTTTTGTATATGGAATCCGTTCTAAACGGTAAAAGCCGTACTTTTCAAACAATCAAACTCATATACATGTAGTTAGATGTTATTTCTCATTTTTATCGAACTTGTCCAGGAATTTTATTTTTGAGTTATACGAATATTTTAAGAAATCCGTTTTTATTAAGTTTTTTTTCTCTAATTAAAGTCGTTTTGTCCAGTTTCACAAGCCTGAAACGAATTTCAATGCGAAAATAAATTCTGAAAATGAACTTGTCTCCGTTTTTTAAAAATTATGATATTTTGGGTATAATTATTTCTAAAAAAATATGTAAGTTAGATTGTAGTAGCGAGAAATTATAAAAAAGAAGATGTGGTATGATTGCTAATGAGACAACTATCCACAAAAGACCAAAATGACACAAACATTAACAAAGAAAGACTATTTCGAAGACAGTTTATTGACACGAAATCCGTTCAAACCACGACTAAGTCTTCGTGCACAGATTTCCGTTAAGGTTAAACTAAATATTGTACATAATTGTCTTCTCTTGTATAATGGTTTGTTGAGAATAAAGATATACAAATGTAATAAAATTTGATATTCAGTCAACATTGTGTTTGTTTAAAAACTTGATTTAGATAGAGAGAGAGAAAAGAATCACACTGAAAAACAAAAATCGAACTTGTTACAGAAAAAAAAATATAAAATAATTTTCTTTATTCGTGAACTGCAAAACACAACAAATTAATTTACCCGTCATCATGAAAAATAAACTGAAAAGGCACATCGAATGAGATATATATTTTATTTTTTCTATATGCAAATTTATGTTAAAGGTAAAACTGAACTAAACAATACAATTCCTAAAAAACAATAAAGATAATCCAATCAATTTTGTTGATTGGATAATTCATGGCTCAGTAGTTGTGTAATCAGTGACACGTGCCCTCATTATTTTATAAGAATTAACATATCTATCTAAGTTCGATTCAGGCGCGGATCCAGAGGGGGAGGGGGTTCCGGGGGGGGGGGGGGGTTGGAACCCCCTGTTTTTTTGGCCGATCAATGCATTTGAATGGGGACATGTAGTTGAACCCCCCTTTTTTTTGCCCTGGGTTAGGACCCCCCCCCCCCCCTTTTAAAATGGCTGGATCCGCCCCTGCGATTTCAACTTCTACCAAAATTTAACTCTAAAATAAGAAGCGTATAACGAATATAAACATCCATCATGTGTGCAGATATGATTACGGTAATGGGTCCTGAGTGCACTTTGTATGTCCTGAGTGAACTCAGGAGGTCCTGAGCGGTTGTTTAGACGTACCCGAAGAATAAATCATTTCCTGAACCTAAAATACATTTATCTGTAATTAAAGAAAATTCGCCTAAAACATTCTCTCATATAAAAATTCGCCTAAAACATTCTCTCATATATTTAAACAATTAATTGTAAAATAATTAATTCAACGTCGGACTTTCTGTCTGTTTACTAATACTTTTCTTGTTCAGTTTAGTTTATACCCATAATAGATGAACGGAAATAAGTACTTTTTTTAGGAAAATTTACAACTAGATGAACGGAATTAAGTACTGTTTAGGAAAATTTACAACTCAAATTTTCAAAAACAAAATTCTACACTTTTTACCTGGATGTTTTTCTCTGTTTCGAAGCCGCAACCTTTGACCCCGTATCAAACGTAGCGACCAACACCTCACATGACGTATTCTCGATGTTGAGGTATTGACAATATACAATCACATTTATCAATATACAGCAAGTAAGTAATTTGGTGTTGAATGCCAGTAGATCAGAATTTGTTAATTGAACTTTACCTGTTTAAGGGGCACTAGCTGTCAAATTCATGTTCTTCATCGATTTTAATAAAATTCACATTAAACGTGTATATAGTGTTGAATTGTTTATTAAAATGTTGCGCACAATCTTGGCTGATATGCATAAAACATTATATTTCATGACACTGCATGAAAAAGAAATTGACTTATCGTATAATACCAGAACCAGAGACATATATATTGTATCTAATATCTCTGCCAGAACTAAAAAATAAACTACAGTAAGTCCACATACACATAAGAGGGTATGGATGTGAATTAACAGAATAGAGAACAAAGGACAAAGAAAAAAAAAGGAATAAAGAATAGTGAAAGAAAGAGAATAATGGAAAAAAGTGTAAGTTATTAAAAAGATAACTAAAACAAGAAGACAGAAAAAAAGACACCCCTCCGAGACGAGCCTTACATGCACTGTTATTACCCAAGGTTAATTTTACGGCGGCTCATTTTATTTTGGCTTAGAAATAAACATAATTGACAAGTTTCCTTCCCCTGCATTCTCGATCCCACATGTAAATAGCACGGTGATTTTCAAAAAGACATTGATACATCATTACAACACACACTTGCCGTCAGTATTTGAATATATTGATTAAGAAGGTATAGAAGATTAATGCACGCACACTATTATCCACCACTGGCCTAAATAGTTAGTCCGCAAACAACGAGGGTAATAAAAACCCAGCACTTTGAACACAGCCACCGGCATGGTGTGAATCTGAAAGCTTCCCACTATCTATTTCTACCCATAGAAAACTTTTGCCTTTCATTTATCAAAAATGAAATATGTTGATATTAATGGTATATAAGAATTATTGGGGAATTCAAACCATTCCTATTGTAAGTGATAAAACTAAATTTATATCAGGGTGATTGAAATGAGGAAAAAAAGGGGGGATCAGGAGTTCAGGGCCCCCTGTTTGGGAAAAGAATTGGTTGATTATATATGGAATCACTGAGTCATGGCAGGAGCAGGCCCCTCTTAGGCAGTCGGTGGGCCCCACTTATGAAAAATTCTGGATCCACCACTGTGGTCAGGGTGGTCTTCAGTTTTATTATCTTTTTAAAAAAAAATTACACCTGTATAGTGTATATTCTTTAGTGTAAATCAAGGGAAAATACTGTGAACTATCTGTGCATTGGGGCTTATTAAAAGGTATTTCGGGGGGGAAGAAAGAAGGGAGGGTGAGTCCATGGGAGGTAATCCCCACCCCTTTCAATTTGAGAATATGCTATTATCTTGTAAACGGTCCAGATCCCCATCCCTAAACCATATATATTCTTGAATGGGACGATAAAACAAATCAAATGAAATTAAAAGGAGGTCTTTGGGGGTTTCACCACTCTGTTCAATTTGAGAATGTGCTATTATCTTGTTGATCCAGATCCCCACCCCTAAACCATATATATATTCTTGTCGGGGACAATAAAATTAATAATGAAATAAAATAAAAGTGAAGTCCCACCCCCTCTAGTTTGAAAACTTGTAAACGGTCAAGATCCCCACCCCTAAACCATATTTATATATTCTTGTATAGAACAATAAAACAAATAAAAGGAAATATAGGGAGAGTCCATGGGGTTCACCCCCACCCCCACATGTTTGAGAAACTTTTAAATGGTTGAGATCCCCTGTCATCCAGTGGTTAGGTGAAAAAATTTCAGGATCCTGATCCCCACCGTCAAACCATATATATTCTTGTATGAGACAATAAAACAAATCAAATGAATATAGGATCATCCCCTTTGTCTTGGGTTGGGAACCCCCCTTTTTAAAATGGCTGGATCCGCCCCGGCATACCATCTAGCTAGCTATAAAGGCTTTAAAAAAATGAAATCAAACAAGGAAATTAACAGTGTAGACAACTGTTTTGAATTTAAAAAAAAGTCTTTTACATATATAACAATGTTAAATTTTTTGTGCATTTATTTTTGCTTATCGTATTTTCAATAATGGACAAAATTGCATGATTGAATATTGTAATTTAAGAAAAATCAGCATACATGATATAAAATGGGAAGTGGAAACTGGGAATTTGACAAAGAGACAACAACCCAATCAAAGAGCAGACAACGGCCGAAGGTCACCTATGGGTCTTCAATGCAGTGAGAAAAATTCGGCACTGGTCTTCAGCTCATAAATATGTATCAGAAATGAAAACGAGATACAGCTTTCAGTTGTATTAATAAAAACCTCACAATAAGTTCTGAATATCAGAATATACAGTATTGCAAGATTCTCTCAAAATGTACACATAGAGCTGAAAAACTGTCAGTGACTGTAAAATTAATCATGCTAACATTAAAGTCCATGGACATGATGGAGTCCATCTTAATATGCATACTCTCGTACAAAGGAATATAAGTATGCAATAGACATCAAGTTTTCAAAAATAAGAGTATCTATGCCATTAATTTACGACAAGATCTTAATCAAGTAATAATTTCGGTTTGTTTAAATATTTCGGAGGTTAGTATGACCTCCTCTTTGGTGATGATGTTTTGGTTTTAAAGTTGGGAAAATTGTTTGTACATGTACCAACAAAAATAAAAACACAAAGTCAATCTAGAATTATATTTTTATCATTTTTTTATGTTTAGGTTGTCAGCAAGATGAAAAGGACAAGTATGCAGTTCAAAATTCAAAATGTAGATAAGTTGAGGTTCTAGGTCTTACCTTTGCAGATTTTCATATTTTGCATGAATGAAATCAAAGGTTATATGATGGACAGCAGAGAAAGAAAAAAACAACTTTTCAATTATCCTGCTCCTGGATAAATGTAAAACATCTTGTTTTTCGGTAAGTTTTATGCTCTGTTTTGATAGTGTTAGTGCATTCATCTTTCCAGTCTTTCCTCTAAATTGTAAGTTTTTGGTGAGTGTTCACCATGAATTTCAGTAAGTAACTTGTGGATTTACATGTATATACTCAAAATTTAGTACTAATATTAATGGGATTTTAGCATGACATCCTGCCAAATGCTTGTTAATCATGTTTATGTTCCAGAACAAACAAGTATTTGGACTGTACGCTTGCCCAATTTTAAGAAGTTGGTCAAGTTTATTACAAACAAATGTACAGTACAGATCAACATAACTGAAATCTTTAATAGATTAATACAAAAAGTTTAATTGCAGTTAAAATAAAAACACAGGTTTGGTCGAGCTGGTACCAGACAGTACAAATATACTTAAATGGTCTGACTGTACACATATGGTGGGACTGTAAGTTCTGGACCGTAAAAGTAACATCCGAATACTGATATGGTCTGGAACATTTATACATGTCTTAAAATTAATATCAAACACATTGGTGTTTGATAGAACTATAATGTTTTGGGATATCAAAATCAAAAATATCCCATTTTTACTTTTAATAAAGAAGAAGAATATTGATGTATGTTTAAATGTATATTAAAATGAGACAGCAAGCCAACAACACAAAAAATAAGGATAAAACATACATATTTTTTTTGTATCAATGTTATAATTTCCAATATGTTCAAGGTATTTTTTCATTGAAATAAAACACAAATTGAAATCTGTCTGAACTTCAAAATCTTAAAGAAATATTGTTTCTGTTGTCTGCATTTTGTATAATATATTGCAAATTCTTGTGAATAATGGAATGTTATTATAGTTGTCTAAAGTTTTAACATTGATCTTTATACTGTAAATTCATAAATTATTGCGTGCATTTATTATTGCGATTCTGTCATTTTAGACTTAAATGCGATTTTAAATTTTACGATTTTGAGAAAAATCCTGTTTAATCCATATAAAATATTTCATAATGCGAGTTTAAATTATTGCGTTTACAACTCCGTTGCATTTTTCGCAAAAAAAAAAAACTCGCATTAATTCTGAATTTACAGTATATATATATATTATGTATATAACTTGGGAAAATACCCAAATGTTATAAAGAAGAATAAATTAATTGATTGTTATATGGTATTAGAATAGGAAGACGTGGTATATTGCTAATTTGACAACCCTCCATCAGAGACCAAAGGATGTAGGCCGTTAGCAACTGATGACACTGGACAACCTTTAACAATCAGTAAAATCCATATCGCATAGCTATTTTTATTGAAAATCATATAATTGCTACATGTATGAAAACAATTTTGTATAATCCATTACTTTAGATTTTATTGGTTCTTTTTCAGAAGGATTGAAATTCACCACCTAGAATAAATGGAGAAAACATAGAAACAAGACCAGAATAAATTCAAAGACAAAAGTTGGATCAGTTATTATTTTCATCACTCAGTCAATGATTTGAAGTTCTTTTAAATTCAAAAAAATATTGAAACCACAATAATGTCAAAGTTCTGTGCTGAATGTCCAAAAAGTGGACTATACCATCAAACAATGCTGGATGATAAGAAACTATTAATGTTTTGTGTTGAGGGATATTGTGAAAAAAATAGATTTACTTAAATAGCTACTAGTATGTTAAGCCTAACAATAGAGTTTTTATTGATTTCAAATGGCAAATAATTGTGTTTCAAGAAAGTATTCTATAATTCATGAATAAACATATATTGATACTTACATTATCTGCTTTGTTGTTTAAAAGTTTAGTTTTGAACAGTTAAAGAACAATATGCTAAATTAACATTTCCCAAGAAAAAAAGATATTCAATTAAAAAGATTCATCTTATAATAATTTACTACCAAATAGAAAACATTGTAACATACACATTACTGTTTATTTATATCTATATATTTACAATTAGAATCCCATAGGATTTTAATTTGTCCCATGGGATATTAAAAATCCCATGGGATAATAAAAATCCCATGGGATTTTTTTTTGTCCCATGGGACAACAAATATCCCATGGGACTACAATAATCCCATGGGACAAAAAAAAATCCCATGGGATTTAACCAAAATCCCATGGGATAATGGTAAATCCCATGGGATTTTGCCCTGTCCCATGGGATATTGAAAATCCCATGTTTTATAATTCAAATTGCAAAATAAATATGAAAGTAACTGTATTAAACCAATGAAATTATTGAATCCCATGTAATTCTGCACATTTTGGTTATATACATGATATTGTAGCTCTTGTTTGAGGCGGCGGCGGATTTGCAAATGAGTGTTTTGCAAATTAAAAGTGTCCAGTGTTTTTTAATTAACTCAAAAACCCAACTACAACTTGGAGGCTTTACTTAAAACTACAAGACCAACTTTGAAACTTAATAAAGAAATAACACTATTTACACAAATAACTTTGTATCAAAAAGTAGTCTGAAAACTAGAACCTCAATTTATCCTTGATCCTTTCACTGACTCCGAGGTCCCAACTGATTTGACAAACAATTATATTAAACTTAAGAATAAGCTTCAAAAATCCTAGGTTCCTGAAACACCTAGTTCTGAGACACCCAGTCTCTGAGACAACTAGTCTGTGAAGCACCTAGTTCCTGAGACAACTAGTTTTGAAGAACCTAGTCCCCGGAGCACCTAAGTCACCAGATTATTACAAGCTATCTGTTCGAGGGACTGCGACCATTCCCGAGAGAAATTACAGTTTCGAAACAACGCGGTAGCTTGCAATAATTGTAATACTTAGTCTCCGAAGCACCAAAGTCACCAGACTTTTACAAACCACCTGTTCGAGGGACTGCGACCATTCCCGAGGGAAATTACAGTATCGGAACAACCCGGTAGCTTGCAACAATCGTAAAGACTTCAAAAACCGCTTGCTTCAAAACCGCAAGCTTTCAACTCAAACTAGGTTTACAAATTTTCCTTTTAAACTACTTTATTTGTTGGTATTTTCTTCCCGATGTTTAACCATCAACGGCCAAATAACAAATGAGCGAACTTGCACAATGAATCGGTGTCTTTATATACCCTGAGCGCGGACCTCGAAGAGAGCACCCTAGCAACAATTAACGCGTCTCATAACAACAAGGATAAAAGAATGATTTCATATGCATTTATCGTTAACGCATTGTCCAAACGGGTAATTTATTATAGATAACAATTAAACGATAAACTATAGATATTGTCTTATGCCTAAACTGCATTTTTGTCACATTACCCACGCCTCCGATTTCATGCGTCCTCGCATGACTAACATACTTTTATTTCTATTATAACTTCTGTAATGTTGAGCGTTACTGCCAAAGAATAAGTTTTAAATGTCCACAACAAATTTTGCCTCTGCAGCGGCCCCAAGGAGCCTACTCTTAACGAAATCTGCAGGAGGGGTCTTTTACATGCACAGGGCGTGACATGTTCCTGTACATGGGGCCTCGGATTTAACGTCCCCATCCAACGGACTCACATTGATATATTTTTTTCTCTGTGTTGAGTGTATTTCGACACACCTCAACACTTACAATAAAAATAACATTAATATTTCATAAAAAAAAAAAAAAAAAAAAAACAATTGCTATCTACGATAACGATTAAATTTCAACCAGAGATTGAAATTCTTTGTGAATTTTCTCCTCAACCCCATTTCTATTTAACATACTTCTAACAGACTTTATATATTTTCTGTACTTCAATAACTCTTTCTGCTTTGGAGCCACATTTTTCTCTTGTGTTGTTTTTCTTTTGCTACATGTAAGTCCTTTCAGACACACTTTATCAGAAGTCTTAACATTTGTGTCAGGCTCTTTAATATCATCATCTTCGTTTTCGGAGCTGTCATTTTCTGAGACTTTATCTCGATTCACATCTTCGTCTTTAGAGTAAACGTCTTGTTCCCTTTTTAGCTCAGCGATTTTAACGTCATCATTCCTATGAAACCTTTTCATATGACGTCTGCGATAAGCCGACTTCTTAAAGACTTTGCTACACTGGTAACAATGTGATAAGGTCTTCTCCTGATTCTTAACCAATATTCCTTTATTTGTATCTACAATACTAACTTTTTCTTTGATTGGTAGAACAGTCTCTGTGATGGTTTTAGACACCAGTACTTCACACCGAGGAGGCAGTTGTACAGCCGATGCTACATATGCCCCGTAGCAGCCTATCTGACCTTCAAAATGTAAATGGGTCTCTCTTCCATTTACCCAAATATTACCTTTAGTAATATTAATTACACAACTTTGGCTCCTTTGGAAGTCTATTCCCAGTATACCATCTACGTTCAGATCTGCTATCACAGCTATATTGGAACAGACATCACCATTTATTTCAATATCAATGATGGTTTTCCCAAATACAATTAATGGAGAACCGTTGGTAGTCAATATATCTCTGTCCATTGGTGACAGAACATGGGAACCCATACGGTCAAATAATTTCTTTGAAATTAGAGATACTGTGGCTCCTGTGTCTATAAGCATCTTGGCTTTACAACCATTAACTTTAGCTTCTATAAACATACCGGCCTCATTCGCTAATTTGTTAACTCCTATTACACCGTTCTGTTTTTCGCGTGAAAATTCGGGTAGGTTTTGGGAGTATGAGTGTCCTCTTTTCACACTACTTTCGGGACAATCTTTTTTAAAATGCCCAAATTTCCCACAATTGAAACATCCCCGATTCTTAAAAGGTTCCCGGGTCTGCTTTAAAGCTTTAACCTCTTCTTGCAAACCAGACAAAGCTGTCTGCATGTTTTTGAGAAGTTTTATTGTCTTGTCTTTAATGTCACTGTTGTCCCCGTCTCTGGTTATAGCTCTTAAGTAACCTTTCCCGTTTTGCTTAATTTCTGCTTTATCAAAAGCTTCCAGTTCAACAGCGTGTCGAATCGCGTCGTTCAAGTCAGAAGGTCTAGCTTGTTTAATTCTAAGTCTCATGTCCACACTCATAAGCCCGTCTATAAATTGCTCTTTAGCTAGAGTTTCCCTAACGTCATTTGGGGCTGTTGGATATGAAAGGTTCGCCAAGCGTCTTATGTCCTGACCTAATTCTGGAAGGCTTTCTGAAGCTTTTTGACGACGCTCCCGTAGTTGTGTTCGATACAACTCCGTTTGATTGGCAGGCGAAAATCTCTCTTCAAGAGACCTAACAAGATCTTTAAAATCTTGCCTTTTATCTGTGGGTAGATTTCCTAGTACCCCCTGGGCTTGTCCTCTCAATGAGACTGCCAAATATAAACCCTTTTCTGTCTCTGTCCAACCATTTATACTCGAACAGGCATCAAAATGAGACTTGTAATCTATAAATGATCCTTGTCCGTCATACGTAGCCGGCTTTATGATATTTTTGCTTTTATGTATAGACTTGTCTTCCTTATATATACCTAATTCGTCTTCTGATGCTATTTTTTTAGAAGCTAGGATATATTTATCAGTTATTATAGGCCGTGGCATAACTTTTGACTTAGCCGCCCCTTTCCCAACATTTGAACTTTGGAGTATATTGCTGCCTGTACCAAAGTCGGGGTCTGGAATAATGGAAGTACAAAATCCAGAGTCAAATTGTCTTGGCCATGTTGCTTGATTGATAGGAGTTGACTGAGAAAAGTCTGGGGCATTCTCAAAACTCTTAGATCTTAAGCACTCTATTTCCTTGTTTAATCTATCTAACTCCCTGGTCAAATTTCTTGTTTCGACACTGTAAGGGTCATACAACATTTTATCTTCTTTGTATGTTCGGGACATATTTTGAAGAATAAATTAAACAATTTTCCAAATATATTTTATTAAACAATTTGACAATCAATGTATTTACAAAACAGTGTGTTGCTTCTTGCAATTAAGGACAAATAGGAAATAATGACAATAAAACAATGTGATTATTTACATATAATACTGAAGTTTCTCAGATCCCACCGCTGCTAACCAATTTTGTAACGTGTTTGGCTTATGAACTATATGTTCGTATCCGTTTTCACAGAATCTGAGACACTCCAATATCAATCTTTTAATTAACTCAAAAACCCAACTACAACTTGGAGGCTTTACTTAAAACTACAAGACCAACTTTGAAACTTAATAAAGAAATAACACTATTTACACAAATAACTTTGTATCAAAAAGTAGTCTGAAAACTAGAACCTCAATTTATCCTTGATCCTTTCACTGACTCCGAGGTCCCAACTGATTTGACAAACAATTATATTAAACTTAAGAATAAGCTTAAAAAATCCTAGGTTCCTGAAACACCTAGTTCTGAGACACCCAGTCTCTGAGACAACTAGTCTGTGAAGCACCTAGTTCCTGAGACAACTAGTTTTGAAGCACCTAGTCCCCGGAGCACCTAAGTCACCAGATTATTACAAGCTATCTGTTCGAGGGACTGCGACCATTCCCGAGAGAAATTACAGTTTCGAAACAACGCGGTAGCTTGCAATAATTGTAATACTTAGTCTCCGAAGCACCAAAGTCACCAGACTTTTACAAACCACCTGTTCGAGGGACTGCGACCATTCCCGAGGGAAATTACAGTATCGGAACAACCCGGTAGCTTGCAACAATCGTAAAGACTTCAAAAACCGCTTGCTTCAAAACCGCAAGCTTTCAACTCAAACTAGGTTTACAAATTTTCCTTTTAAACTACTTTATTTGTTGGTATTTTCTTCCCGATGTTTAACCATCAACGGCCAAATAACAAATGAGCGAACTTGCACAATGAATCGGTGTCTTTATATACCCTGAGCGCGGACCTCGAAGAGAGCACCCTAGCAACAATTAACGCGTCTCATAACAACAAGGATAAAAGAATGATTTCATATGCATTTATCGTTAACGCATTGTCCAAACGGGTAATTTTTTATAGATAACAATTAAACGATAAACTATAGATATTGTCTTATGCCTAAACTGCATTTTTGTCACAGAACGTCTAGTGCCTGTGAACCACCATTCAAACTAAGCTTTTCAAATTTTAATATGTTGATACTGCTGACAAAATGGAGGTCAAATTTGATATTGACGATTTTCACTTTCACCGTTCATCAGTTATGGTTCTTGTGATATTGACAGGACACAGATAAATGTTAATAAATCCGGTTTGCTGTCGTTGTGACAGCCTCTTGTTGATGATTGATCCTGTGTGCACTGATTAATTAATCGTTGTTTAATACTTGTTAAACATTGTTTCATATAGACAACTTCCCCCCAGCTAGGTTTGAAAATCCTAGATTGTTTAAAATAGAATACATTTATTTGTGCACGGGTTCTTTTTTTTTTTTCATTTGCCAGAAAAATTTGGATACAAGTGTGTTTTCAAACCTAAACATATGTTAAAACAAAATTAATAAATAAAATGAGATTTTTTACCACAACGGTAGCGTGCAAAGTTCGGCTCTACAATAAAGCAGCATTAATTGCTTTGCAATGAACACCTAGAATTTCTTTTATGATTTCATATGGATTTTTTCCAAAATGAATTGTCTCCCGAATTATCAAAAACACCACAAATCTCACTACAATACAGCAATATCGGACTTGCTAATGAATCAAATAATTTTTCTAAAAGTTTACAAGGATTATCAAATAAAATTGTTTTCTTAATCTTAAAACATGCTTTTTCCATTGGTAAGGATACCGCTAAATTTAAGTTGCCATTACACATTAACATTATTCCCAAGTATCAATATTAAATTGGGATAAAAGATGACACCATGATTTAGATGTGGTTAAATATATTCTGCACAATTCATGATGAATATTTTGTAAAGTTATACTAAATTCTTTCGGTATTTTTTTGTGAAAGATGAACCTTATATATATATAAAGTGTCTCTTTTGGCCCTTTCTTTACTTCTAACCTCATCGGCTGATATGACTTCTTCCTATAAACAATTCTGAAAGTGTCTCTATTGATCTTTTCTTTATTTATAACATCACCTGCTGATATGACCCCTTCATATAGAAACCATAGAAAGTGTCCCTGTGGACCCTTTCTTTACTTATAACCTCATCTTTTCATATGATCCCTTCGTGAAGACACTAAAGACAGTGTCTCTATTGACCCTTTATGTACTTAAACATCACCTGCTGACATGATCCCTTCCTAAAGACATCATAGAAAGTGTCTCTATTGATAATTTCTTTACTTATAACATCACCTGCTGATATGACCCCTTCCTATAGACACCATAGAAAGTGTCTTTATTGATCCTTTCTTTACTTATAACATCACCTGCTGATATGACCGCTTCATATAGACACCATAGAAAGTGTCTCTATTGATCCTTTCTTTACTTATAACATCACCTGCTGATATGACCCCTTCCTATAGACACCATAGAAAGTACATTGTATCTCTATTAATCCTTTCTTTACTTATAACATTACCTGCTGACATGATCCCTTCCTTGAGACATCATAGAAAATGTCTCTATTGATCCTTTCTTTGCTTATAACATCACCTGCTGATATGACCCCTTCCTTCAGACAGCATAGAAAGTGTCTCTATTGATCCTTTCTTTATTTATAACATCATCTGCTGATATGACCCCTCGATATAGACAGCATATAAAGTGTCTCTATTAATCCTTTCTTTACTTATGACATCACCTGCTGATATGACACCTCGATATAGACAGCATAGAAAGTGTCCCTATTGATCCTTTCTTTACTTATAACATCACCTGCTGATATGACCCCTCGATATAGACAGCATAGAAAGTGTCTCTATTAATCCTTTCTTTACTTATGACATCACCTGCTGATATGACACCTCGATATAGACAGCATAGAAAGTGTCCCTATTGATCCTTTCTTTACTAATAACATCACCTGCTGATATGACCCCTTCCTATAAACACCATAGAAAGTGTCTCTATTGATCCTTTCTTTACTTATAACATCACCTGCTGATATGACCCCTTCCTATAGACACCATAGAAAGTGACTCTATTGATCCTTTCTTTACTTATAACATCACCTGCTGATATAACCCCTTCCTATAGACACCATAGAAAGTGTCTCTATTGATCCTTTCTTTACTTATAACATCACCTGCTGATATGACCCCTCGATATAGACATCATAGAAAGTGTCCCTATTGATCCTTTCTTTACTTATAACATCACCTGCTGATATGACACCTCGATATAGACAGCATAGAAAGTGTCCCTATTGATCCTTTCTTTACTAATAACATCACCTGCTGATATGACCCCTTCCTATAGACACCATAGAAAGTGTCTCTATTGATCATTTCTTTACTTATAACATCACCTGCTGATATAACCCCTTCCTATAGACACCATAGAAAGTGTCTCTATTAATCCTTTCTTTACTTATGACATCACCTGCAGATATGACCCCTTCCTATAGACACCATAGAAAGTGACTCTATTGATCCTTTCTTTACTTATAACATCACCTGCTGATATGACACCTCGATATAGACACCATAGAAAGTGTCCCTATTGATCCTTTCTTTACTTATGACATCACCTGCTGATATGACACCTCGATATAGACAGCATAGAAAGTGTCCCTATTGATCCTTTCTTTACTAATAACATCACCTGCTGATATGACCCCTTCCTATAGACACCATAGAAAGTGTCTCTATTGATCCTTTCTTTACTTATAACATCACCTGCTGATATGACCCCTTCCTATAGCCACCATAGAAAGTGACTCTATTGATCCTTTCTTTACTTATAACATCACCTGCTGATATGACCCCTCGATATAGACAGTAAAGAGAGTGTTTCTATTGATCCTTTCTTTACTTATAACATCACCTGCTGATATGACCCCTTCCTATAGACATCATAGAAAGTGTCTCTATTGATCCTTTCTTTACTTATAACATCATCTGCTGATATGACCCCTTCCTATAGACACCATAGAAAGTGACTCTATTGATCCTTTCTTTACTTATAACATCACCTGCTGATATGACCCCTTTCTATAGACACCATAGAAAGTGACTCTATTGATCCTTTCTTTACTTATAACATCACCTACTGATATGACCCCTTCCTATAGACACCATAGAAAGTGACTCTATTGATCCTTTCTTTACTTATAACATCACCTGCTGATATGACCCCTTCCTATAGACATTATAGAAAGTGTCTCTATTGATCCTTTCTTTACTTATAACATCATCTGCTGATATGACCCCTTCCTATAGACACCATAGAAAGTGTCTCTATTGATCCTTTCTTTACTTATAACATCATCTGCTGATATGACCCCTTCCTATAGACACCATAGAAAGTATCTCTATTGATCCTTTCTTTACTTATAACATCACCTGCTGATATGACCCCTTCCTATAGACACCATAGAAAGTGACTCTATTGATCCTTTCTTTACTTATAACATCACCTGCTGATATGACCCCTTCCTATAGATATCATAGAAAGTGTCTCTATTGATCCTTTCTTTACTTATAACATCATCTGCTGATATGACCCCTTCCTATAGACACCATAGAAAGTGTCTCTATTGATCCTTTCTTTACTTATAACATCACCTGCTGATATGACCCCTCGATATAGACAGTAAAGAGAGTGTTTCTATTGATCCTTTCTTTACTTATAACATCACCTGCTGATATGACCCCTTCCTATAGACATCATAGAAAGTGTCTCTATTGATCCTTTCTTTACTTATAACATCATCTGCTGATATGACCCCTTCCTATAGACACCATAGAAAGTGTCTCTATTGATCCTTTCTTTACTTATAACATCACCTGCTGATATGACCCCTTCCTATAGACAGCATATAAAGTGTCTCTATTGATCCTTTCTTTACTTATAACATCACCTGCTGATATGACCCCTTCCTATAGACACCATAGAATGTGTCTCTATTGATCCTTTCTTTACTTATAACATCACCTGCTGATATGACCCCTTCCTATAGACACCATAGAAAGTATCTCTATTGATCCTTTCTTTACTTATAACATCACCTGCTGATATGACCCCTTCCTATAGACATGATAGAAAGTGTCTCTATTGATCCTTTATTTACTTATAACATCACCTGCTGATAAGACCCCTTCATATAGACACCATAGAAAGTGTCCCTATTGATCCTTTCTTTACTTATAACATCACCTGCTGATATGACCCCTTCCTATAGACATCATAGAAAGTGTCCCTATTGATCCTTTCTTTACTTATAACATCACCTGCTGATATGACACCTCGATATAGACAGCATAGAAAGTGTCCCTATTGATCCTTTCTTTACTTATAACATCACCTGCTAATATGACCCCTTCCTATAGACACCATAGAAAGTGTCTCTATTGATCCTTTCGTTACTTATAACATCATCTGCTGATATGACCCCTTCCTATAGACACCATAGAAAGTGTCCCTATTGATCCTTTCTTTACTTATAACATCACCTGCTGATATGACACCTCGATATAGACAGCATAAAAGTGTCCCTATTGATCCTTTCTTTACTTATAACATCACCTGCTGATATGACCCCTTCCTATAGACATCATAGAAAGTATCTCTATTGATCCTTTCTTTACTTATAACATCACCTGCTGATATGACCCCTTCCTATAGACACCATAGAAAGTGTCCCTATTGATCCTTTCTTTACTTATAACATCACCTGCTGATATGACCCCTTCCTATAGACACCATAGAAAGTATCTCTATTGATCCTTTCTTTACTTATAACATCCCCTGCTGATATGACCCCTTCCTATAGACACCATAGAAAGTGTCTCTATTGATCCTTTCTTTACTTATAACATCACCTGCTGATATGACAGGTACACTTTCTATGGTGTCTATAGGAAGGAGTCATATCAGCAGTTGATGTTATAAGTAAAGAAAGGATCAATAGAGATACTTTCTATGGTGTCTATAGGAAGGGGTTATATCAGCAGGTGATGTTATAAGTAAAGAAAGGATCAATAGAGACACTTGCTATGGTGTCTATAGGAAGGGGTCATATCAGCAGGTGATGTTATAAGTAAAGAAAGGATCAATAGAGATACTTTCTATGGTGTCTATAGGAAGGGGTCATATCAGCAGGTGATGTTATAAGTAAAGAAAGGATCAATAGAGACACTTTCTATGCTGTCTATAGGAAGGGGTCATATCAGCAGGTGATGTTATAAGTAAAGAAAGGATCAATAGAGACACTTTCTATGGTGTCTTTAGGAAGGGGTCATATCAGCAGGTGATGTTATAAGTAAAGAAAAGATCAATAGGGACACTTTCTATGGTGTCTATATGAAGGGGTCATATCAGAAGGTGATGTTATAAGTAAAGAAAGGATCAATAGGGACACTTTCTACGATGTCTATATCGAGGGGTCATATCAGCAGGTGATGTTATAAGTAAAGAAAGGGTCAACAGGGACACTTTCTATGGTGTCTATAAGAGAGTGTAATATCAGGAGGTGGTGTTATAAATACAGGAACGATCAATAGAGACGCTTTATGTGTGCCTTGATGGAGTAATCCTAACAGCAAGTGATATAATGATTGAAGAAAGAGTCGATAGAGACACCTTATCCTGCAATCAACTCAGCCTTCTTTTGTACATATAAGTTAACAGGTATACAAATAATTTTTTGCTTTATTTGTACATTTACAAATAAAGTCTCCTGTTACCCCTCTTCTATGGTGAGCAGTTGGTAATTGGGATTTTTCTTTTTCTGAACCAGTTCATTTTGAGTGTTCTCATCGCGGTCCGCGTTTAAACTGTCGATCTCTTTGAAACATTAGAGATATGATTTACATTCGACAACGAAAGTTTCGAGTGTTGGGTTTAAATTTCAGGATAAAAACAATATATGTACATTGTCGGAAAATGTACATATATTGTAAATTAACATGTTGTCTATAGGAAGGGATCATATCAGCAGGTGATATTATAAGTAAGGAAAGGATAGGCTATATCCAGTTATTGGAGAAAAAGTTAAATTGATTTTCATCTCAAATGATGTACAGTATACTCATATCTTTCACAATATTGAAATATACAGCAATTTTCCACCAATTTATTTAAATAGCTATACATGTATACCGTATAGCGGGTTATTTTCGCGGGGTGTGCATTTTCGCTTATTTACGCGGATAGAACAAAATCGCCAAAATAAATTCCGCCAATTTAAAAGTGTACATGCAAAGGTATTGATAAAAGTTTTGAATCCGCAAAAATAAATTCCGCCAATTTAAAAGTGTACATGCAAAGGTATTGATAAAAGTTTTGAATCCGCAAAAATAATAACCGCCAAAATATTTCGTATACCTTATTTATGGAAATCGCGAAATTTTACATCCGTGAAAATAACCCGCTATACGGTATGTTGCTTTGGAGAGGAACAAGAATATATTTACAAAATTTCAAATGCAGTATTTTTCAGGAGGACATTTGTCATAAATTCGGTAAAAGGACAACAAGCATTCCTAAATTTGGGTTTGAAAGCGGGTTAGCCACACGTAATTACCATATAACTTTGTAGGTTTAACTGCACGAGTTCTCGTTTAAAGTTTAGGGTTAAATATAAAATTATAATCTATGTAGACTTTTCATTTCTGTGTCATTTGGTCTCTTGTGGACAGTTGTCTTATTAGCAATCATATCGCTTCTTTTTTTTATATATATATATCTGTTGCACAATCACGTAGCTTCTTTGATAACAGCCAAAAATTCTACAAAATCTAAATCAGACCCTAATTATATGCAATGGAAACAAGTTTGATTATTTTGTATTCGGTTACATACATGGTGCTTATCATAGCGGTCAGAGATGAGCACCTGTTACAGTTGTCAGCTAATGAAGACATTATTAATTCCTTCAATGACATCTTTATTACATCTGTGTCTTGATATGCATAATATTGGACATTAGATTGCATTTTATTTACATTTGATTGCATTTTATTTACATTTGATTGCTTTATTATTGAGAAACTTAATAGATGATTAACCCTCAGTGAAGTTAACGTTGTCCCATCATGTTAAGACAATATATTACGCTTATTCGCCAATAGTTTTCCCTCTAATAAAATAACTGTTTATAAAACGTCTATATCCAATCCATACATCAGGGTGAAAAATTAAATAATAGTCCATGCGCGTATTATTTTGATATGCTGTTAGAAAATAATAATGAAGTATGACCGTTTATTCATACAAAACGTTTTTGTAAAGAAATAGAAAAAATCCAAAATAGTTGAGACACCAACTGATAATCTATTCAGTTTAATATTTTTTTTTAAATCAATGTCTCAACCAGACATGTCAAACGATATTTGAGATGTTAGTCAAAGAATGACAAAAATAAAAATGAATAGATAATATTAAATTCTATGCTATATGCAGCACTTTCCCAATATTTCTATGGATTTTTTTGGAAAAAAAAGTTTGTTTCCAGTTTTTGGAGAAAAAAATAATTTGTTTTTGATTCTGAGAAAAAAAAAATGTTTGTTTCCCCCTCAGCTGCCACTATATGTAATGCTAAAATTGAAAGAAAAAAATTGTTTTCGACTTGTCGCGAAAAAAAAGTCTGTCCAGAAAGAAAAAAAAAATCCATAGCCCCCCCCCCCCCCGGAAAATCAAATGGTTGCTGCCTAAACTGAATAGAGTAAATGCATTTAAGACCTTCGTCCAAGATTATGACACATAATCCGTGTAAAACGCTTTTGCCTAAATTTACGACAATGTCTAGAATAATAAAATAAATGCAAAACCGAAATACACATTAACAACAATTGAATTAATAAAATGTTGTTAAAAACTAATGTCACACGTCTGCACAGTCCAAATAGTCCGGTCATACATGTATTTCTACGGAAACTTGCGATTTGTGTTAATGTTTTGGTGTAAAAAAACACGCTAAAAATAATTTTGACACAATGAAAGTATCATAACAAAGTACGCAAATCTACAGATATGATATAATAAATTACATTAAACAAACGATCAATAGAAATAGAACACTTTTACTGAATGAAAACATGGATAATAAATGCAAATTTGAGATTGTTCACATTTTTTGAATTAACTGATTTAGCAGTTGTAAAATTTAAGAATTTTCTGTATTATACACTGATTAGAACATAAAATTGAGAAATGATTGATGCAGGCTTTACTTTATCAGTCAAACACACAAGGGTCATTTTCCTCAAAATCTGAGAAATCTTATCACAGCATGTCATCAGATAAGAAGTCAATTATATATAACTAGGCACACTTTCCATGACATATAATATTTACACATAAATTACAGACAAGTGTTCTAATCTAGTTATTGTTAACAGATGTTCCAGATTCTGCTGATGATTTTCTGAAAAAGAAGCAATCTAAAAAAAAAAAATATTTTTTTCAAATTGAGTAAATAATATATAAATATATATAATAAATTGTTTAATACTTTGTTCTTAATGAATTTTAAAAAGGTTTTATTTAACATTTGAATTAGCTAATTATGCATAAAAGCAGAAAATTATTTGTTTTATACAATTTTAACAGGATCTATAGAGAAAGTTCTGGTAATTTAAGAGTATTATGTTCGTGGTACATTACTTTCTTTATAAAATGGGCTACATTTTTTAATTATTTCACAATAAACATTAATAAAAAGCAAAATTCCATAATAAAATTGAAATAAATGAATGTATTAATTCACAAAAGTGTATTTCTTATATAATGTCGCCTGTCCTTTAAATACTACTTGTTTTCTTTTATTTTTTTTTTGCAGTATTTTAATTTGACTTTTAAAATTTTGAAAAGTATACCACACTTCTGCATTGGTTTACAAACTTGTAAATTGATGTAAACTTCATTAACAAAATATTACATCCTGGACTTTCAAATATTCAGCATTTCTTATGAAGTTAACTTCAGAATAGCGCTTGCATTTATATCATGTTTTTTTTATCCGTCATGAACATGTATGACATATCAACAATCAATCAATTCTATTTTTTTTTTATTTATCAAATTATTAATGAAATACATAAATAGGTAGGGATAAGAATTAAAGTTAGAAAATTCAACCTACTTTGGTGTTGAAGCTTTTGGTTTCATTTTCCTATTCCTTCCTTTCTGAGGTGTAGCTAACATCTTCCGTTTAGTCGTTTTCTTCTTACCGCTTATCTTTAGCATTATGTCTTCTTGTGGAATTGTAATTACAGAATGAATATCTTTGACGTAAGCATCGTCACCAAAGTCGTACTCAATTTCTCCTGTACTTGTTTTAACAAGACATCCCTCAGTTAAAAAGTCAGGAAGTTGTGCAGAATGGTTGCCTGCTGACAAATAGTATTTAATAAGGCAAGATACATTTCGAGCTAGTCTTTCTACAACTGACTCTGGTGGCAACCATAACTGTGGATTTCTTGTTCCGTCTTTTTGTTTTTTTCTAAGTAGTTGGATGGATATCTGTCTGACTTCCTGGTATGTTAAACTGACAGGGGAATAGTTCTTTGGGAAGTAGATGTGTTTTAAGTATTCTTTGTAGACTCTTGTGTCAAATAGTATACATGCAACCTCGTTGTTTTCTTCAGTGATTTGTATTAAAAGTCGATTAATGCTTTCAATGTTCATATAGGTGTCCAATTTTGTAGAATGAGAGATAGAATGAAATTTAGGCAGAAAATCATTTCCTCCTAGACTTAGTGCAATAGCAACTTTTATACCAATATGCT
This sequence comes from Mytilus edulis, assembly GCF_963676685.1. Taxonomy (NCBI): domain Eukaryota; kingdom Metazoa; phylum Mollusca; class Bivalvia; order Mytilida; family Mytilidae; genus Mytilus; species Mytilus edulis. The sequence continues at coordinate 70,603,860 of NC_092356.1, forward strand.
TGTCCAAAGTTTTTTTCTCAAGTGTTTCCAAAATTGCTGTAATATTATAAATGTCAAACATATGATTTGCCTTCTTTAAAATAACGTAAACTATATTCTTGTAGGATGCATTTTCATTTTTTGGCCATAAATGTGATAGTGTAAATAAATGTAGAACTACAGCATCAATATCACCGGAGGACACTATACTTGCACATGAATCGCCTTGTAAAAGTTGAGTTGGACAGGTGATAAGCCAATCAAGTTGCGACATTTCTGCCTCTCCTTTACATTGTTTAATATCATGCAGCAGTTCTTTTCTTGTAAAACCATCTCGTGCATCAAAATATGCCCTAACAGGGGTGCAAAATGGAGAGCATTTGCATGGTTTATCTTTACAATAGCAGGTTGTAATGTGCAGTTCACTGTCTACATCAATAGTTAAATTTTCCTTTATGCATAGATCTTCAACATTTTTAGTTAAATATGTACTGGCTAAACTTTTCCCCTCAGATGTACCAACCAATGATGGTTTATCAAACTTATCAGAGCTTAGAAATTCTTCCGATGTTTTCCAGTGTGAAATGGAGTAATTTGAAGTCACCTTGCGCTGTGCACGAGTTGCTGCTTTAAAATCATCTGGTGTAAATTTGTACTTCTCACAAATAACTAAATGCTTTAAACATGGTAATTGATGCTTAATCTTGATTATATTTTGTTTGATGTGATGCAAGTACTCTGTACCAGTGTGAGCAAATCATCAGTGATGAAAACTTGAATCCTGCAAACTCCAATGTTGCGAACTTGACTGTTCTTTGTACATCAACAGGTATATGAGGGCTACTAAGAGTGATCAAATTGTTGTTTTCCAATGTCAGCTTTCCATCGTTTAAATCCAAATCTCACGGTTTTGTCCGACAATTGTGTCATACTTTTCACCAAGAGCTGCAATAAGGCTTTTTGTATTCCTGTTGCTTTTTGTACCTTTGGTTTAGAGCAGTCCGGCTTTACAATTGCTTGCAATTGACAGGTGTTCATTGCAGATGATAAACGATCGATATGTTTTGATTTTCTTGTAACTTCCTTTTTCCTCTTGTCTTCCTTCATATCCCTCTCTGATTTCATGCTCTGTTTCTTCTTTACTGGCACCCGCCTTATTGTCACACCTTTCGATTGTTTAAGCCGTTGTATCAACACACTTGGTCCTTTAACTTCAGCCTTTGGTGGTATATCAGACTTTGTGTAGCCAAATAGATTGTTCTCTGCAACAAACTTTTTAATGAGATATCTTCCTACTTCTTTGGTTGTTTCATCAAGAACACTTTCAGGAAGAATTTCAGGAAACAGTTCATAAACATTGAAAACTGTTAGATTTTTTTCTGTTGAAATTCCATCACGCCTCAAAATAAGAGATGTCATCCGTAAAATATACTTTATATCAGTTTCAGACATAACAATGCCAAGCAGCTCTTCCTGTGATTTCTCCTGAGTTGAAATATTATGCCCTGATGTATTTTTAACGGTCAAATCATGGACCTCATTTAAAGTGTCTATCAAGGACATTCTTGGTATAACTGATGTTACTGTTGCACCGGATCTGAATGCTTTGATTACATCTTGATGGTCCATTTCTCTCTGAGAATCCAACGCAAAGTTGACATTGCTTCCTTTATGTGGCGTTGTGAACAGAGTTGTTTTCATACGTCTATAAAATGGTCCCGATTTGAAGTGTTCATGGAGGAGTTTTGATCAATATGCTGCATAAGATGATGCTCAATTGAGAAAAGAAAATGGGAGTGATGTCTTTACAGCTGATAATAGTAAGTTATAGCCAGGATCCCCTCCAAGCCTTTCTGCAAAGGCGATAGCACACACCTCGTCAGAGTGGTCCATCATGTCAACATGCAATGCAAAAGTGGCATTATCTGCTTTTCCCTTCTCCATAAACAACCCAAAGTCTGTTTCCCATTTTATCCCAAAGATGGTTTTGTTTGTGATGTGTTCCTACATAACTTCAGCATCTTCTATTGACAATGTTTGCATAAATTTGCAAATGAAGGCCAAATGTAGGGATAATGACAGTCGTCTTATATATCTAGTAGCCTTGTCAATGTTGTCAGGGTTGATCAGCTTCTTCCATTCCTTAACATTGTCGTCCCTCATGTACTTGAATGTATGTACTATTCCAGCATGCTGGTATGCGCTGCAGAGGTTATTTATTTTCGATTTTCTCAAATGAAGTAAAGGAAATTCTGGTAAAAAATGGTGGTATTTTTTGTTTGTTTCTCTTAGTTTTAATAGATTACTTCCTATTTTGTTGTCTGGTCCAAATAAGATTTTTTCATGATTTTTTTTGCATGTTGATATGGTCTGTTTTCACTAAGATGTCAAGAATTTCCATCAACTTTAAAATATCATCATCTTTCCCTGTAGCTGGTGGTGGATGTCGTGCCAAAAGGGGTGGCGGTTGAAAATTGTTAATTGAAGTGTGTTTAGAATTCCTTCAGTGTGACTTTCGTCATCTTCTTCAAAATTTAGACTGGTAAAATTGAAGGAATCATCTAAAGACATATTAGATCGTCAACATTTACGTTTCGCGACTCAAAAATCTGTTCAAATGTCTCTTCTTTTTCATCAATCGAGAAAAAAAGATGAGTAAGACAGTTGATAAGCAAATCAAAACAGTATAAATGCATGTGTTTGGAATTTTTCAATTTATAATATTATGGTGACAGTAAAAAGACTCTTTTGTATAAAAATGACCTTATATGTGAGTCTGAAGACAAGTGTCTTCTTGCATATCTATATTTTTATGACCAGGTTGATGAGCTTCAAAATTGAAAAACTATAACACCAGGTAGCGAACCGGCCTGAAAATGGGTGCCTTATATATAAAATTTTTTTGTATAAACCTGAAACACACATTCTTGAAAGAGTGTATGGTATTTTTGTGTCAATTTATGAACATGTATATGTATATAATTTATTGTATGATAATGGGCAAACATTTTAGGAATTAAGTTTGCAACCTTTGAATATAGGTTAATCAAAACACCTCTTAAAAACAAACACAGAAAAAAACAATAGGTTGGTTGCATACTAGTGCATACTTTGGGTATCTTAAGTGATATTTCTTAGTTATCGAGAAAATAGAATAAAAGATCATTAAAGTACTCACATGTAATTCACTAGCAGGCTTTTCTAAAGAAGATGCACCAAGAAAGTTTTCATTTTCCATCTCATTTAGCTGGTCCAAATCGTTGCTTAGGGCCATTTCATCTGCATACAGAGGCATAGTGTCATCTTCATCGACCACCTTTAAGGAAGCAAATGATGTCTCCAATGTTGTGTCTGGGTTTTCAACAGTTTGAACTGCAAGTGTGTTCTAAATGCCATCTATAAAAATATTTCAATAAAAATAATTCCAAAGATTAGACTAGATGTCCACGAAGGCTGCTCCAGAATAGCTACATATCCCACCCTGAGTCCTGTTTTATTTTACAATTTTGTTTAACTTTCAAGATCAATCATAGCTATTCGACCATATTAAAAATCATTTATATATGTCACATGTAGATATGAATCTTATTATACTCATTTATGGTCATTTACAGAAGAAAATTTTCTGCTTACAGTATTTATAAGTTACTAACATCTTTTTATGTTATGTTAAAAATACCACTTACTATCAAAAGCTTCTGTAAGAAATTTTGCATAACCTCAGGTCATCAGTTGCTGAAATCGGTTCTTTACTTCGACTTCAACTGGACTCAGAGTAAGAACCAAGTCTTCCAAATCTTCTTTGGTCAGCTGCTCGTCTTCCTTACATACACACGAATCAGTACCATCGCAAACCTGCTCATCGTGCCAACTTTCAACGATAAGAGCATCTTTAGGCATCCCTTTGACTGTTATTGGTAAAGTGCAAATTTGCATGGAACGACTTTCTCCTGGGTCTGGGTCATTATGGTATTTTAATCTTACCAAATTGTCCATCATCAAGATTAGAATACAGTCCCTGATACTAAGTTCCTTCTTTATCAATCCGGCAACAGTTTCGTATGCTATTGCATGCTTTTTAAGGTAAGTGTTGTAATAGCACAAGTCGCTCCTGGCCTTTTCTTTTAACCTTTGTTCTGATTCATTTAAACTCAAGGTTGCCCCAGATGTTGATGTGAAAGAAAAAACTGTACTAATAGATCGGTAATTCATGGCAAGTTCTTGAGAATTAATGTCCTGGAGAAGTCCAATGTAGTTTTTATTCAGCAGGTTAAGGAGAGTGTCAAAACAGCCATACATTTTTTTTCAATTTGGATGAAGCAAATTTGTCTAAATTTTCTGATCTTCTGAAACTTTTTTCATTTATGAATGTTTCTAAAAAAAGTTGACCAAATATAGGAACATTTAAACTTCATTCTGTAATATTATCAAAGGTTTTCATATTCAATGGCTTTGTAATTGAATCACAGTAACAGGTTTGACAATTTCCAACAGCAGACTCACTTTCAACGTCTACTTCATCTTGACATTAATATTCCAAACAAAAATGACGCGGTTACTAACTTTTTTCAAGAGTAGATCGTCTCTAAATTCAAACCGGGCTGGCTTGTCATACTTGTCTGTGTAATCGTCTAAAGTTCCTGGCTGAAGGAAAACAATTTCACCACATTTTTCTTCATGATCTTTTAACAAATACGAAGATATAAGAATAATGTAGTCTTCAAAAATAACATCCTCTTCAATTTCGATATAAATGTGTAAAGCCTTTGAATATTGACAAACACTTGTACAATCAAGACAAATAAGTTTATGAATCTTCGAAATATCTGGGAAAATTTCTGGTATCAAAGTTTCTAAAAGTTCGGGATAGTGGCGTTTTCTTCCAATTGCAGATATTGCCTCTTGGTCTCATCAATTTGTTTCCTTTTTGTTCTTTCAATTATTGCATCTTTTGAGGACTTTAAAAGCATACTTTAAATTCGTGACAATTTTGTAGTGTGCTGAGGAAATTTCGTCTCTGTTCAACAATATTTTCATAAGTTCCTTCTGCCTTGAAAAATGAACTTTTGCTAAAATGATGCTCAAATAAGCAATCACCTTCAGAAAAGTCATTCTTATAGTCAACAAATAAGGTCTCTATTTCAGACTCTTGAAATGATAAAGTGTGAAGTATGTATTTTTCAATATTTAAATTTCGGTATTCTGTTTTTACCACTAGTTTATATCTCTCTTTTATGCTTAAATCATTAGTATTCACACTAGTATTATCATGACACTTTTTCTCAATTTGATCTACTAATTTTTGGCATATAAAGAGGTGCTCGGCATGATGAAAAATATAACGCAATATAGATTTAGCAGCAACAGCAACCTGACTATTAATTTCTTTCAATCCGTTATTGTAGTTTTAACATGGGTAGGCATTATTAAAAAAAAAGAGGGACGAAAGATACCAAAGGGACAGTCAAACTCATAAATCGAAAATAAACTGACAACGCCATGGCTAAAAATGAAAAAGACAAACAGACAAACAATAATACACATGACACAAAATAGAATACTTAAGAACAAACAACATATATTCGTGTTATTTTAGCCCTCACTACTTACATGTATGTCATGAAACAAAAGTCTAGAAACAAGAACGTCAAATTTTGAGAACTGCGTGCAAAAGAAAAGCAACCGATATGTTGCCAGAGCGACCTTTTAAAATAAAAAAAATCAGAGCTCTTCAAAATTGAAGAAGAAAATTTAGAAAAGAAAGATTTAAGATATGTGCGTCAGTCAATGTATATGGAGAGAATAAAACTGCATCGGGCTCAACCTAAAAGTCAAGCAGAATTTCACAGAATATTGGATGATATTGGTGTTGTTACAAACAAAGATGATGACTTTGTATTGTGTAACGAGCCAGAAAGCGGGATAATTTTATGAGGATGATTACTTTATTGGCGCAAATGATACCTATAGTTTTGAAAATTAGGTGGCGCAAAAGAAGTATTGGCGCAATTAAGTTGTGTTGCAAATGAGTTACTTTTTGGCGCAAGAAGATATCGCCCTTAGATTCGTGATTCTTTTGCCCATGCGATAGTGGGGGCTAAAATAACACGAACATGTGTTGTTTGTTCTTTAGTTTTCTATGTTGTGTCAAGTGTATTATTGTTTGTCTGTTTGTCTTTTTCATTTTTAGCCATGGCGTTGTCAGTTTATTTTCGATTTATGAGTTTGACTGTCCCTTTGGTATCTTTCGTCCCTCTTTTTTTTAATAATGCCTACCCATGTTATAACTACAATAAAGTATAGCTTGCATCAATTATTTCGATTCTGAATAGGACAATTAAGGTAATTTCTATGTCCGATAAGTATAAGTGTAAAATCGTTCGTGTAGGCTCTTCCATGAACCTCCCTTTTTTGTTTGTAAAGAAGCAAACGGCTGGCACTGTGATTTTTCAGAGGGAGGAGTTTGAACAACCAGCGTGAATGGTTGGCAGTCAAATATGTCATTTTCGGAATGCAACTCATTACGTTCATAATAAATGAATTAGTAACATCATGTGCACCATTTAAGAGTTTGAAAGTGTTTAAAAGTTAAGGAAATATATTAAGTGCATGATAATTTGATAAATTCGTTATTCCGAAGAGATCAATATACGCATGTGCAAACAAATTTTATTGGATTTAGAGTATTGGTTTGTTCACAAAGCGAAAGAAGCACGTCATATTAGAATATAGTATGAAGTTATATTACTAATGCCTGTTTATCGAAGCAGTCTTATGACTATGATATGTCCGAAGGCCATCGTAGAACTCATCAAACGTGTCGCAACCTAGAATATATCACAGGCATTTTCCTAAGTGAGGACAACAAAGGGAACGAAATTTAAATTACCAGGAATTATAACACTTAATTATCCCGTTTTTACGCAAAAACGTTATGTCCAACGTTTCATTTTGTGTGCAAAAGATCAGAGTTCCGTTTTTCCCTATGGTATTTTTTCTCCGATCATCGTAAAACTTCATAAGAATATTGCTATTGTTATAGTTATTCGCGTATTAAAGCAAAATCAATATCACTGAAACCGTTATCCGAAAAAAGGTATTTTTGTAAACGGTCTGAAAAATGTCCAAGCATAACAAGGTTATACATAACAAGGTCGATACCTCTGCTGGTGGATTATCAGTCCCTGAGGGTATCATCAGCTCAGTAGTCAGTCAGTATTTCGGTACTGACATGATTTAACAAACTTTACTAAAATTTTCCGTTTATAAATTTTAAAATTATTAAGAAACTAAGGTTTCAACTCCCTCAGGCAAAGTTGGCTTTAGATGAATTTGGCTATTTATTTTTGGTATTTTTGACATATAGCTCTTCAAGACAACGGTTTCGGTACTTATACATCTTCGGTTTTCAAATGTTTGGCTTTGAGCGTTCCTGGTGAAGGTAAATCCAGAAAAGCGCTTCTGACGCAAGAAATAATTAAGCGCGACAGGGAATTCAACCTCATCGTAATAAGTATTATATTGTAGTGATACAAATCAGTATACTCTGGTTTGTTGTTATATATTAAATTAATATTTGTATATCTGACATAGTTATTATCATGTAAATAAAATTTTCATCCATTTGTATACCCATCTATTCTACTATATACTAATCATAGTGCAGTGCAAGTGCATGGTGGACACTTCTGTAATAATTCGATTTTCTAATAGATTGGATTTGAGTAAGCATTCATATTTTTCCGCAAAACGTTCAATGTCCCATGCAGAGTTATCTTTGAGAGAGAGCAAGGACCGATAACTCTGCATGGGAGATTGCAAACGTTCATAAGATATTCTTCCGCATGCGTTAACACACTTTTTCTGTGCGTGTGCATAGATATTAAAGATTTGTTACTTGTATATATGTTTCTAACGACACAACATTTTCATGTTCTTAATTTATGTTCTAAAAAAGTATTTTTTGGAGTATCCCTTAAAAAATGAAATTATAACAAGCGATAGGGAATGTTATTTTGCACTTGATAATGTCCGCGTATTTTTCAAGTTTAATAGATCGGTTACAATCCCAGCACGAAAGTTACGTAATGGAAATCTAGGCGACATCAATACACTGGAATGCCATCACGGTTATCCAATGTATTAACCCAAAGGGCCCAATGTGAGCTTATTTCATTACGTTGCATCCGTCGTCGTAAACTATTAAAAAATCATCTCCTCTAAAACTACTGTGTCAAATACTTTCAAACTTTAACTAAAATGTTTCTTAGGGTATCTTGTTTATAAAGTTTATCCGAAGTTTTGATCAATCGACAAACATGGCCACAATGGCTAAAAATAGAACGGTGAAATGCAGTTTTTGGCTTATATCTTAAAAAATAAAGCTTTTAGAGCACATCTGACAAGGGTATAATTGTTAAATTGGTTAAGATCTATCAGCCCATAAATTTTCAGACGAATCGAACAACCCTTTAATGAAATTTTGCTGTTCTTTGTTGTTGTTTTTTTTACTATTATTATAGATATATATTAACTGTAAACAGCAATAATGTTCAGCAAAGTAAAATCTACAAAAAAGTTAAATGACCAATATTTTCAAATGACCCCTTAAGGACTTATTGTCCTTTAAAGACAAGTTTACAAAATTTGTTCATCGGGTTTGCTAACATTTAAAAATCTTCTGCTCTGAAACTATTGTGCCTAATACTTCTTAACTTTCAAATATAAAAAAGAAGATGTGGTACGATTGCCAATGAATGAGACAACTGTCCACAAGAGACCAAAAAATACAGAAATTAACAACTATGGGTCACCATACGGCCTTCAACAATGAGCAAAGCCCATACCGCATAGTCAGCTATAAAAGGTCTAATATGACAATGTAAAACAATTCAAACGAGAAAACTAACGGCCTTTTTTTATATAAAAAATGAACGAAAAACAAACATGTAACACATAAACAAACAACAACCACTGAATTACAGGCTCCTGACTTGGGACAGGCAGATACATAAATCATGAATGTGGCGGGGTTTAACATGTTAGCGGGATCCCAACCCTCCCCTAACCTGGGACAGTGGTATAACAGTACAACATAAGAACGAACTATAAAAATCAGTTGAAAAAGGCTTAACTCATCAGATGGGAAAAAATATAAGTGGACGTGGAAAGAATGTTACTGTAGTAATTTAGTTTATGAATTGTGTCTGATAATTAGATCCATCAACAAACATGGCCACCAGGGCTAAAAATAGAACATACGGGTCAAATATGCAGTTTTGGCTTATATCTCAGAAACTAAAGCATCTAGAACAAATCTGACATGGGGTGTTTTGTACGTCAAGATTTATCAGCCCTGAAATTTCAGACAAACCGAACACTCATTGTTAGGTTGCTGCCACTTAATTGGTTATTTTAAGGAAATTTTGCAGTTTTGGTTATTATCGTGAATATTATTGAAGATAAAGATAAACTGTAAACAGCAAAAATGTTCAGCAAAATCAGATCTACAAAAAAGTTTGTAAGGAGTTATTGTACTTTAAGGACAGTTTTTCACAAGTTGTATATGTTTTTTAAACCTTCTCAAATGAATCTGGTATAAATTTTGTATTTTATTTCCTTGTACGTCAAGAAACATAGACACTATGGCTAAAATGGAACATATGGGTGCAATGCATTTATTAATTTGCTTTTGAAGAAAATATGATAGATGCAATGAACATTTAAATGGCATTTTTAAGCCTCTCATTAATATATATTGAAAAGCAAAAATATTCATTAGTGAAAGATTTAAGCCAAAAAATAACATGAGCGATTCAGGCTCTTGAGAGCTTCTTGTGAATCCCCGATTTTTACTTGGGACCATTAACGTTCGTCGATCATGCGATTCACTATAGTCTGTTCGACTTTTCTTATTAAAACAAATTTTAAATATGTTTGATAAACGTCAATAACCTGAGACATATAATATGTCTCTGATTAGACAATAATCCAACAACACAAACAAATCTACATACGGCCTAAAAAGATTGAAATTCGCCTCGATTCTAGTTAGGTTGTGGAGTAATTCATTTTGGGGGAAATGTTTTTTGTTATCATATCAGTGTTTCTTTTTTTTTTAATGCTTCTAATTATGATTAGTGAAGTGGTGTATCTTGTGTTTTTCTGAATTGGTGATTTTTCTTGCTTAATGAAAAGAAAACGTAAAAAAATCCCGATGGGAAAAAAAGTATCGACAACAACCAATAAAAAAAACATTGGAACGATACATAGAAACTTGGATACACTTTATTTTTATGTAAAAAATGACCAAATCCCACACTTTACAAAGTCTTTCTCGTCTGATTACAATCATGACGAACATTGTTGGTATTAACGTCAGAAAAGCATTATCATATATGCTCTACTAGACTTTGATAATAATAAATACAAATTCAAAGTTGATGTGATAAAACTGGCGGAGCCTACATGGATATACGATTCTAACAATGCTCTTTTAAAGTTAGCTGTAGTCAAGTCCTACGGTTTCTCAAAATTAAATTGTCCACAGAGCTTTGAATGTAACGCGCTTAATTCTTCTCTGAAAATTCAATCCTTTAGTCGTGGATTATTATTTCTATAATAGAAAGAACTGAAAGTATCGTCACTCATTCAGCAAGCTGTTTTACTATAATTGAAAACAAATAAGATGCAAAAGATATCATAGGGATATTCAAACTAACAAATCGAAAATAAACTGACAACAACATGGAGAAAAGAAAAAATGACCAACAAACAAAAGTACACAAAGCACACACATATAAAACTTAAGACTGATCAACACGATCCCCACAAAAAACTGAAATTGTTCCGTATTTAGAGTGCATTTCTTTCTAACAAAAACGGTTCAGCGAGCACACGTTTATATCCTTTGTTTCTAACATACGTTTGCAAAGATTGCATAAACTTTGACAAACTATAAATTCGCGAAAAATGCGTCTACAGTTTCACTGTTGACAAGCGGATGATGGTAACTGTAGTTTTTGTCTGAATAGAACTTATCACCCAGTTAGTAAAATTGTATAAGATACCGTGAAAAAAAAACCCTTACAAGTGTTATTTCTAAGTGGTCTTGATTTATTTTCGATTGCCTTCTTATCAGACTATTTGTGGATATCCAAGTGTGTATTTGTTGATCAATCTAGCTTTAGAGGCAGCTATTTCATCCTGCTCTATCTATATTTTCATTAAGTTATTATCTTCTTTTCCCTTAATATTATTATCTATTCAGTTTTGTCCATTTTGTCTTTTATTTCCATTATTTTCTGTTATATCAACAACCCACCCAGACCTTTATGCATGTGTATGACAGGCACCATTGTTTTTCTAATTAGAACGAGGTTTACATTTTTGTCTTTAACTTGTTGTTTACATATATTATTACCTAATTTTTTTATTCCCTTTTTTGTTTCCATTCTGTTGTCTTTGTCTATTATTCTCTAATATATATAAACATCCCATCCAGAACTTCATTTATATATATGACAGGTCAGACATCGTTATTGGTAATTTATATAAAAAATATTAAGAACGAAAATTAAATCTTATTCTTTTAGCTTATAGTTTACATATTATTTTAATCTAAAGGAGATACTACAAAGCCAATTTTAAAAAAATTACATTTTCAAAGTATTTATTCAAACAAATCCCGACAAAACAATTTAAATTATCTTAATATGAGAAGAAAATAATTGTAAATTAGATCTGTATGTGAAAATACACATTTGTGGATATATATAAAAATGGTTGTGGAAGAACACAATGTTTTTTTTGGCAATTTGTTAAATTATATCAATAATGGTTTTTCTCTGAAAAATTAAGACACTGTGCAAAGGGAGGCAAATCAAATTTTCCCAAAAAGGTGCCGTATCGCCAGCTGATGCTCAGCAGGTGAGTGATCTAGACCTTACTGCACGATGAAGTCATATTCTAGCTAGCACTTCCAAGGACCCTAAATCAGCACAGCAAGAGTATTTAGGTTTTAAGAATTATGTTGTACGCCCGATGTAGTAGATACTCGCATGATTTTACATAATTATACATGCTATTCATGAAGACAAAGAGATAGGTTGGAAAGAAATCAAGGGTAGGATAATAAGAAAGTAACAAGATATAGATGGTATAATCTTATGCGTTCCTTACATCCACTCCATGCAGCATACACAGGAGCTATGGTTTCAAACAGACACTATAACTGGTATATAAGATTTATATAGATATAGGAAGATGTGGTGTGGGTGCCAATGAGACCACTTCATCCAAATAACAATTTAAAAAGTTAACCTTTATAGGTCAATGTACCGCCTTCAACACGGAGCCTCGGCTCACACCGAACACCAAGGTATAAAGGGCCCAAAAATTACTAGTGTAAAACCATTCAAACGGGAAAACCAATGGTCTAATCGATATATAAAAAAAACGAGAAACACGTAAACAAACGATCACTACTGTATACCTCTCCACGAAATATGTAATAGTCTCGGGTTTGCCATCTGTAACTTTATACCATGCTGTTACATGGTGCGATACAACGTATTGGACCCTGTTTAGGATCAAGGACAGCCCAGATGATTTTAACGATTTGTCAAACCTTTCTTATTGTGACTTCGCTGAACCTATAGATGCAGATCGAGATCTTGTTGTCAGGTTGAATGATCTCAAGTCAAAACTAAGAATAGACCACTGTGACCTAAACTATTTTAGCGTAAAATTGGCTACAATTTAAAATTTCTCCCTTGTCAAACTTGCGAATCTACTTTAAAACAATATGTAATAAGAGTTTCACTCCAGACGTAAATTTGATGTTTTCCCATGTAGCAGAACTACTTTAACATTCTCCTCTTCAGAATGGACAATGACTTGTTCCTTTTTATCTCGAAGGTTATATGTCATCTGAATTACTGCAAGATTTAGTTTCTACCTGTAAGGGGAATTATGTGTTTTCAAATGGTTGCATTTGCTTCGAACAAAATCAATCATGTATAGATGTATGCCCATGTCAGGCAAATGACATATGGCAAAATGTTAATACTAGTGTGGTTGTAGTTAGACACATTGATGACGACGAAGATGACGATGTATAAGATTTCATTTTTCTGTATGAGTATCTTATAAATCATTGTTAGCTATCGAATGAAAATAACGCAGTCCATAATAATTTCTCAATAATAAATAAAACATCTGCTCAATTTTGAAATCGTGGGAAGTATAATAATAATCCATCTAGTGGGGAATATGTATTAAAACAAATAATAATAAAAAAAATCCTACTATATGTTCTTTGACGTTGGTCTGGGAACTACAGGAAACCATAGAATGTAGTGTAGGTAAAACTAGGCATGATCATAATGTTCTGTTTGCATTTCTTTTTCGTGTTTTTGCAATACTGATATCTGCTTGTCGTCATTTTATAAGTTTTTAATGTTTCTTTGCTTTCTCACGCCTATTGTGTTTGCAATTGTTTGTAAAATACATCGGTGCTGTATATAACCCTCTCCCTTATTATATTTTTGGAATACTTATAAACATGATAGCCAATTGTTGCTCATTTTGGTCATCTGTATATGTAGAATAGGGTGTTTTACCTGTTTCAAATCACATGTTTTGTTTTCAAAACTTTTACCCCTCCCCCTTTTTCTCTGTTTGCAGTAATTTGTACTTCTGTAAAGCAAAGCTATACACAGAGCTTTATATTCAACCAAATTCGACGTTAATTTCGAAACAAATCATTTAAATATACTCTTTAACACCCAATAACAGAAAGTTGATTTTTTCCTAGAAATTGACGAACACCTTACTATTAAAAGACGTGAAAATCACAATTATTTTTTCGACAAATGATTAAAGTTAAGATATTAAAAACATCTTTAGATGGTACTTGTACCGAATTGAATACAAAAAAATCAAATTTAGAAATTGAAATAGGTCAAGGTCACTGTTATTTAACAGCTTTTTGAAAATTTCAAATTTGCACCCTATATGCAAAAATGTCAATCTAAAGTCATTTTTGGCGATAAAAATATAAAACAAATTCTAAATTTAGATACAAAAGATATTTTTCTATAAATTGGTTGTTTCTATTTTGCTCAAAACGCATATTTGTAGGAGAAACAAGCTGTCTAAATGGACTGTGCATTTTTCTTGTTTTTTTGCTTTGACCTTTGACCCTGATTTTAAAAAAAAGTGACCACGGCAGACAACGACGACAATGCTATTTCGATGAGGCTTGTTCTCCTCTTTCCAACGATATAAAATATAGCCGTATGTTATTCCGTTAAGGCAAATCGATAAAATTTGTTGATTGGGCACCCTACTACTTGAACCACCAATTTTAAAGTTTTCTACCTCCCATAAAGAATACGATAGAATTTCATCAATACATCTTGGTTTTCTAATTTGATTAAGGGTTTTCCAAGCATCAAAAACCTCTTGCCAAAATTTATTTGATGACCTTTTAATAGGCCCAATATAACTTATTTCATAAAATTTACTTGCTCCACAATAGAGACTAATCTCAACCACTTTGAATTCGAATTATACAGACATCTTACCCATGTAAGTTTTAGTCCCTGTATAAATGCTTTTAAATTTAGCATTTTTAAATCACCCTTATAATAATTTTGACATAAAAGATCTCGATTGACCTTATCTGGTTTATTATCCAAAATAAAAGCATACATTTCATTTGTTAAATTACGTAACATATTCTCATCTGAACCAGGGATAGATAGAAAAAGATGATTTAATTTAGCTATGACCAAAGTTTTTAAAATGGTAATCTTTCCAAAGGGGGTGAGATACTGTTTTGACCATTTTTTCAAAGTGTTGTCTATATTATCTAAAACTGGCATATAATTTAAATTAATCATTCTATCTAGGTCGACTGAAAACGTAATTCCAAGTAGCTTAAATGTACTGGAGCCCCATTTCAATCCCCACTTTACACAATTTGATCCTGGCTATGTTTTTTGCTACCTATCCAAATAAAACTTGTTTTTTCTATATTAATCTTAAGTCCCGAGATTTCAGCATACAATTGGAGAACACGAAGAGATGCATCGAGCGATTCTGGCGAGCCATCTAATATCAATGATGTATCATCCGCATATTGCGAAAGTACAAACTCTGTATCATCTATAGTAATACCCTTTATCTCCTTACTATTGCTAACCAAAATGCCTGATATTTCTGCACATAGCAAGAAAATATAAGGGCATAAAGGATCTCCCTGTCTCTATAGGGAAGAATTCTGACAGACAACAGTTTTGTGTCACCTCTGCTGTTATATTGTTATAGAAGGTTTTATCCCAGGATATAACGGATTCACCAAAATTAAAATATCTTAATGTATCATAAAGAAATGACCACGATATGGAATCGAATGCCTTCTCAAAATCAATCAGCAAGAGAATTCCTGGAATATTATTTTCTTCAGTAAAATGTAGAATATCATATATTAATCGACAATTTTCACCTTTATATCTACCTGGAACAAAACCAGTTTGATCCGAACTTATTAATTTTGACAAAACAGATTTTATTCTCTCTGCTATACAGCTAGATGCCAATTTATATGTAGAATTTAGTAGAGTAATAGGTCTCAAATTTTTAAGAAATTGTTTTGGTTTACCATCTTTTGGAATACATGTAATCACTCCCTTCTTCTGGGTGACAGACATTTGGCCCTTCCCATATCAAAAATTTATAGATCCAAGGACAAATTTACCAATATCAATCCAAAAAAAATAAAACAATTCTGCAGTGTAACCATCAGATCCTATGCATATAACTTGTCATCAGGTTAATATGCTGTTTTTTTTCAAACCAAATTGATATAGAAAAAAAACCCTGCTGAAATAAAACTTAAATAGAACAACCATATTAATCTAGCAAAATATCACTTCGGTTTTATTTCAACTTTACTTTAATTTTAAAGTTAAATCGACCTATTCATGATATTATTGAAATCTCAGACATCTCTCACATAAGAATATGTTTGTACCGAGAACTCTAATTGCAATAGGTGTTACTCACTTCTCAATGTATACACCAATTCAAGTAAATAGTTTACTGGAATACTTGTTTGTCATTTTAAGTATTTGGGAAGGATTTTAATCTAAAGGTGAAACATTTAAAACTAAAACTATTCATTACAAAGAAAGGATCTAAAGGTGAACCAATTGAAACTAAAACTATCCATTACAAAGAAAGGAACTAAAGGTGAACCAATTAAAACTAAAACTATCTATTACAAAGATAGGGAAGATATCAAAGGTGAACCAATTTAAACTAAAACTATCCATTACAAAGAAAGGATCTAAAGGTGAACCAATTAAAACTAAAACTATCCATTACAAAGAAAGGAACTAAAGGTGAACCGATTAAAACTAAAACTATCCATTACAAAGATAGGGAAGATATCAAAGGTGAACCAATTTAAACTAAAACTATTCATTACAAAGAAAGGATCTAAAGGTGAACCAATTAAAACTAAAACTATCTATTACAAAGATAGGGAAGATATCAAAGGTGAACCAATTTAAACTAAAACTATCCATTACAAAGAAAGGATCTAAAGGTAAACCAATTAAAACTAAAACTATCCATTACAAAGAAAGGGAAGATATCAAAGGTGAACAAATTAAAACCAAAGCTATCCATTACAAAGAAAGGATCTAAAGGTGAACCAATTAAAACTAAAACTATCCATTACAAATAAAGGATCTAAAGGTGAACCAATTAAAACTAAAACTATCTTACAAAGAAAGGATCTAAAGGTGAACCAATTAAAACTAAAACTATCCATTCCAAAGAGGGACCAAAAGGTGAACCAATCAAAAATAAAACTATCCATTACAAAGAAAGGGAAGATATCAAAGGTGAACCAATTAAAACTAAAACTATCCATTACAAAGAAAGGGAAGATATCAAAGGTGAACCAATTAAAACTAAAACTATGCATGACAAAGAAAGGATCTAAAGGTGAACCAATTAAAACAAAAACTATCCATTACAAAGAAAGGATCTAAAGGTGAACCAATTAAAAAAAAAAAACTATCCATTACAAAGAAAGGATCTAAAGGTGAACCAATTAAAACTAAAACTATCCATTACAAAGAAAGGATCTAAAGGTGAACCAATTAAAACTAAAACTATCCATTACAAATAAAGGGAAGATATCAAAGGTGAACCAATTAAAACAAAAACTATCCATTACAAAGAAAGGATCTAAAGGTGAACCAATTAAAAAAAAAAAATATCCATTACAAAGAAAGGATCTAAAGGTGAACCAATTAAAACTAAAACTATCCATTACAAAGAAAGGATCTAAAGGTGAACGAATTAAAACTAAAACTATCTATTACAAAGAAAGGATTTAAAGGTGAACCAATTAAAACTAAAACTATCCATTACAAAGAAAGGGAAGATATCAAAGGTGAACCAATTAAAATAAAACTATCCATAACAAAGAAAGGATTTAAAGGTGAACCATATAAAACTAAAACTATCCATTACAAAGAAAGGATCTAAAGGTGAATCAATTAAAACTAAAACTATCCATTACAAAGAAAGGATCCAAAGGTGAACCAATTAAAACTAAAACTATCCATTACAAAGAAAGGATCTAAAGGTGAACCAGTTAAAACTAAAACTATCAATTACAAAGAAAGGATCGAAAGGTGAACCAATTAAAACTGAAACTATCCATTACAAAGAAAGGGAAGATATCAAAGGTGAACCAATTAAAACTAAAACTATCTATTACAAAGAAAGGATTTGAAGGTGAACCAATTAAAACTAAAACTATCCATTACAAAGAAAGGATCTAAAGGTGAACCAATTAAAACTAAAACTATCCATTAAAAAGAAAGGGTCTAAAGGTGAACCAATCAAAACTAAAACTATCCATTACAAAGAAAGGGAAGATATCAAAGGTGAACCAATTAAAACTAAAACTTTCCATTACAAAGACAGGATCTAAAGGTGAACCAATTAAAACTAAAACTATCCATTACAAAGACAGGATCTAAAGGTGAACCAATTAAAACTAAAACTATCCATAACAAAGACAGGGAATATATCAAAGGTGAACCAATTAAAACTAAAACTATCCATTACAAAGAAAGGATCTAAAGGTGCACCAATTAAAACTAAAACTATCCATTACAAAGAAAGGATCTAAAGGTGAACCAATTAAATACTGAAACTATCCATTACAAAAAAAGGGACGATATCAAAGGTGAACCAATTAAAACTAAAACTATCTATTACAAAGAAAGGATCTGAAAGTGAACCAATTAAAACTAAAACTATCCATTACAAAGAAAGGATCTTAAGGTGAACCAATTAAAACTAAAACTATCCATTACAAAGAAAGGATCTAAAGGTGAACCAATTAAAACTAAAACTATCCATAACAAAGACAGGGAATATATCAAAGGTGAACCAATTAAAACTAAAACTATCCATTACAAAGAAAGGATCTAAAGGTGAACCAATTAAAACTAAAACTTTCCATTACAAAGAAAGGGTCTAAAGGTGAACCAATTAAAACTAAAACTATTCATTATAAAGGAAGGGTAGATATCAAAGGTGAACCAATTAAAACTAAAACTATCCATTACAAAGAAAGGGTCTAAAGGTGAACCAATTAAAACTAAAACTATCCATTACAAAGGAAGGATCTAAAGGTGAACCAATTAAAACTAAAACTTTCCATTTCAAAGAAAGGGTCTAAAGGTGAACCAATTAAAATTAAAACTATCCATTACAAAGAAATGGTAGATATCAAAGGTGAACCAATAAAAACTAAAACTATCCATTACAAAGAAGGAATCTAAAGGTGAACCCATTAAAACAAATAACTATCCATTACAAAGAAAGAGTCTAAAGGTGAACCAATTAAAACTAAAACTATCCATTACAAAGAAAGGGTCTAAAGGTGAACCAATTAAAACTAAAACTATTTTTTACAAAGAAAGGGAAGATATCAAAGGTGAACCAATTAAAACTAAAACTATCCATTACAAAGAAAGGTTCTAATAGGTGAACCAATTAAAACTAAAACTATCCATTACAAAGAAAGGATCTAAAGGTGAACCAGTTAAAACTAAAACTATCCATTACAAAGAAAGGGTCTAAAGGTGAACCAATTAAAACTAAAACTATCCATTACAAAGATAGGGTCTACAGGTGAACCAATCAAAACTAAAACTATCCATTACAAAGAAAGAAAGATATCAAAGGTGAACCCATTAAAACAAATAACTATCCATTACAAAGAAAGAGTCTAAAGGTGAACCAATTAAAACTAAAACTATCCATTACAAAGAAAGGGTCTAAAGGTGAACCAATTAAAACTAAAACTATTTTTTACAAAGAAAGGGAAGATATCAAAGGTGAACCAATTAAAACTAAAACTATCCATTACAAAGAAAGGATCTAAAGGTGAACCAATTAAAACTAAAACTATCCATTACAAAGACAGGATCTAAAGGTGAACCAAATAAAACGGAAACTATCCATTACAAAGAAAGGATCAAAAGGTGAATCAATTAAAACTCAAACTATCCATTACAAAGAAAGGATTTAAGGTGAACCAATTAAAACTAAAACTATCCATTTCAAAGAAAAGACATAAAGGTGAACCAATTAAAACTAAAACTATCCATTACAAAAAAAGGATCTAAAGGTGAACCAATTAAAACTAAATCTATCCATTACAAAGAAAGGGAATATATCAAAGGTGAACCAATTAAAACTAAAACTATCCATTACAAAGAAAGGATCTAAAGGTGAACCAATTAAAACTAAAACTTTCCATTACAAAGAAAGGGTCTAAAGGTGAACCAATTAAAACTAAAACTACCCATTACAAAGAAAGGGAAGATATCAAAGTTCAATTGAAACTAAAACTATCCATTACAAAAAAAGGATCTAAAGGTGAACCAATTAAAACTAAAACTATCCATTACAAAGAAAGGGAAGATATCAAAGGTGAACCAATTAAAACTAAAATTATCCATTACAAAGCAAGGGTCTAAAGGTGAACCAATTAAAACTAAAACTATCCATTACAAAGAAAGGATCCAAAGGTGAACCAATTAAAACTAAAACTATCCATTACAAAGAAAGGATCTAAAGGTGAACCAATTAAAACTAAAACTATCCATTACAAAGAAAGGATCCAAAGGTGAACCAATTAAAACTAAAACTATCCATTACAAAGAAAGAATCTAAAGGTGAACCAATTAAAACTAAATCTATCCATTACAAAGAAAGGGAATATATCAAAGGTGAACCAATTAAAACTAAAACTATCCATTACAAAGAAAGGATCTAAAGGTGAACCAATTAAAACTAAAACTTTCCATTACAAAGAAAGGGTCTAAAGGTGAACCAATTAAAACTTAAACTATTCATTATAAAGGAAGGGTAGATATCAAAGGTGAACCAATTAGAACTAAAACTATCCATTACAAAGAAAGGGTCTAAAGGTGAACCAATTAAAACTAAAACTATCCATTACAAATGAAGGATCTAAAGGTGAACCAATTAGAACTAAAACTATCCATTACAAAGAAAGGGTCTAAAGGTGAACCAATTAAAACTAAAACTATCCATTACAAATGAAGGATCTAAAGGTGAACCAATTAAAACTAAAACTTTCCATTTCAAAGAAAGGGTCTAAAGGTGACCTAATTAAAATTAAACTATCCATTACAAAGTAAGGATCTAAAGTGAACCAATTAAAACTAAAACTAACCATTACAAAGAAAGGATCTAAAGGTGAACCAATTAAAACTAAAACTATCCATTACAAAGAAAGGGTCTAAAGGTGAACCAATTAAAACTAAAACTATCCATTACAAAGGAAGGGTCTAAAGGTGAACCAATTAAAACTAAAACTTTCCATTTCAAAGAAAGGGTCTAAAGGTGACCTAATTAAAATTAAACTATCCATTACAAAGTAAGGATCTAAAGTGAACCAATTAAAACTAAAACTAACCATTACAAAGAAAGGATCTAAAGGTGAACCAATTAAAACTAAAACTATCCATTACAAAGAAAGGGTCTAAAGGTGAACCAATTAAAACTAAAACTATCCATTACAAAGGAAGGGTCTAAAGGTGAACCAATTAAAACTAAAGCTATCCATCACAAAGAAAGGGTCTAAAGGTGAACCAATTAAAACGAAAACTTTCTATTACAAATAAAGGATATAAAGGTGAACCATTTAAAACTAAAACTATCCATTACAAATAAAGGATCTAAAGGTGAACCGATTAAAACTAAAACTATCCATTACAAAGAAAGGATCTAAAGGTGAACCAATTAAAACTAAAACTATCCATTACAAAGAAAGGATCCAAAGGTGAACCAATTAAAACTAAAACTATCCATTACAAAGAAAGAATCTAAAGGTGAACCAATTAAAACTAAAACTATCCATTACAAAGAAAGGGAAGATATCAAAGGTGAACCAATTAAAACTAAAATTATCCATTACAAAGCAAGGGTCTAAAGGTGAGCCAATTAAAACTAAAACTATCCATTACAAAGAAAGGATCTAAAGGTGAACCAATTATAACTAAAACTACCCATTACAAAGAAAGGGAAGATATCAAAGGTCAATTGAAACTAAAACTATCCATTACAAAGAAAGAATCTAAAGGTGAACCAATTAAAACTAAAACTATCCATTACAAAGAAAGAATCTAAAGGTGAACCAATTAAAACTAAAACTATCCATTACAAAGAAAGGGAAGATATCAAAGGTGAACCAATTAAAACTAAAACTATCCATTACAAAGAAAGGGAAGATATCAAAGGTGAACCAATTAAAACTAAAACTATCCATTACAAAGCAAGGGTCTAAAGGTGAGCCAATTAAAACTAAAACTATCCATTACAAAGCAAGGGTCTAAAGGTGAACCATTTAAAACTAAGACTATCCATAACAAATAAAGGATCTAAAGGTGAACCAATTAAAACTAAAACTATCCATTACAAAGAAAGGGTGTAAAGGTGAACCAATTAAAACTAAAACTATCCATTACAAAGAAAGGGTCTAAAGGAGAACCAATTAAAACTAAAACTATCCATCACAAAGGAAGGGTAGATATCAAAGGTGAACCAATTAAAACTAAAACTATCCATTACAAAGAAAGGATCTAAAGGTGAACCAATTAAAACTAAAACAATCCATTACAAAGAAAGGGAAGATATCAAAGGTCAATTGAAACTAAAACTATCCATTACAATGAAAGGATCTAAAGGTGAACCAATTAAAACTAAAACTATCCATTACAAAGAAAGGGTCTAAAGGTGAACCAATTAAAACTAAAAATATCCATCACAAAGGAAGGGTAGATATCAAAGGTGAACCAATTAAAACTAAAACTATCCATTACAAAGAAAGGATCTAAAGGTGAACCAATTAAAACTAAAACTATCCATTACAAAGAAAGGGAAGATATCAAAGGTCAATTAAAACTAAAACTATCCATTACAATGAAAGGATCTAATGGGGAACCAATTAAAACTAAAACTATCCATTACAAAGAAAGGGTCTAAAGGTGAACCAATTAAAACTAAAACTATCCATCACAAAGGAAGGGTAGATATCAAAGGTGAACCAATTAAAACTAAAACTATTCATTACAAAGAAAGGATCTGAAGGTGAACCAATTAAAACTAAAACTATCCATTACAAAGAAAGGGTCTAAAGGTTAACCAATTAAAACTAAAACTATCCATTACAAAGAAAGGGTCTAAAGGTGAACCAATTAAAACTAAAGCTATCCATCACAAAGGAAGGGTAGATATCAAAGGTGAACTAATTAAAACTAAAACTATCCATTACAAAGAAAGGATCTAAAGGTGAATCAATTAAAATTAAAACTATCCATTACAAAGAAAGGGAAGATATCAAAGGTCAATTGAAACTAAAACTATCCATTACAATGAAAGGATCTAAAGGTGAACCAATTAAAACTAAAACTATCCATTACAAAGAAAGGGTCTAAAGGTGAACCAATTAAAACTAAAACTATCCATCACAAAGGAAGGGTAGATATCAAAGGTGAACCAATTAAAACTAAAACTATCCATTACAAAGAAAGGATCTAAAGGTGAACCAATTTAAACTAAAACTATCCATTACAAAGAAAGGGAAGATATCAAAGGTCAATTGAAACTAAAACTGTCCATTACAATGAAAGGATCTAAAGGTGAACCAATTAAAACTAAAACTATCCATTACAAAGAAAGGGTCTAAAGGTGAACCAGTTAAAACTAAAACTATCCATTACAAAGAAAGGGTCTAAAGGAGAACCAATTAAAACTAAAACTATCCATTACAAAGAAAGGATCTGAAGGTGAACCAATTAAAACTAAAACTATCCATTACAAAGAAAGGGTAGATATCAAAGGTGAACCAATTAAAACTAAAACTATCCATCACAAAGGAAGGGTAGATATCAAAGGTGAACCAATTAAAACTAAAACTATCCATTACAAAGAAAGGATCTGAAGTTGAACCAATTAAAACTAAAACTATCCATTACGAAGAAATGGTCTAAAGGTGAACCAATTAAAACTAAAACTATCCATTACAAAGAAAGGGTCTAAAGGTGAACCAATTAAAACTAAAGCTATCCATCACAAAGGAAGGGTAGATATCAAAGGTGAACCAATTAAAACTAAAACTATCCATTACAAAGAAAGGATCTAAAGGTGAACCAATTAAAACTAAAACTATCCATTACAAAGAAAGGGAAGATATCAAAGGTCAATTGAAACTAAAACTATCCATTACAATGAAAGGATCTAAAGGTGAACCAATTAAAACTAAAACTATCCATTACAAAGAAAGGGTCTAAAGGTGAACCAGTTAAAACTAAAACTATCCATTACAATGAAAGGGTCTAAAGGTGAACCAATTAAAACTAAAACTATCCATCACAAAGGAAGGGTAGATATCAAAGGTGAACCAATTAAAACTAAAACTATCCATTACAAAGAAAGGATCTAAAGGTGAACCAATTAAAACTAAAACTATCCATTACAAAGAAAGGGAAGATATCAAAGGGACATTAAAAATTCAGGAGTAGAAGAAAAACCAACGACGCCTTCAGAGCGGAGCTTCAGAGTTTGCAAGAGACTATTAAAAAACTAAAGACTTAAGCAACAAAAAATGGGTGTGATCGCAGATGCTCCTGGAAGGTGAGTGTATCTGATGTCTGGACACTTCCAGTTTTTGTATGTGTTTTATAAATGTAAGGGACTCCACATGCATACCAGAAATATCATACAATAGCTTATTTTAAGTTTTAAAAAATAGACTTACAATTAAAGATGAATTCCTCTGGTGCAAATATATGTATTGTTAGGGTTTAATGCATTACTATTAAATTACATATAAAATAACAATATCTCGTATCAAATAATGACTTAGTTTTAAGACCTCAGTCTTGCAAACTTGATCCTTTAAAATATTGCCATCACTGCATGAAATGATGCATTTAATATAAAATTAAATGCAGATATTATGCATATTAAATTTCAAATTACAAAAAATATTATGCATTTACTTCGCTGGAAAATTTCTCATTTAATATAGATTTAAACTAAATTTAATATTGCAAATAAATTCCCAAATTTCAACCTAGTTTAAAGGTATTTTTAAATCTAAATAAATTTCAAATTTTAAAAATTTAAATATAGACTAAATTTGAATAAAGGAGTAGGTCCGGTAAGGACTCATTTTGGCCTCAAATTTCAGTTTCATCTGACGAAAGATTTTGACCACTTTTTAAACACTTAAGTGTCTATTTCACTTGATTCAATTAGTTTTTGTGAAAGGTTTTAACTGATTTAGTCATTAAAAACGATCCGATTCAAGCTCAAATATGAAAAATCTCTCAAATATGACAAAAAACGTCACTTTTCAGATGGTTTTTGTCAAAAATGAAAGTGGCCGCATCCGTGTTCATCCACAACCTTTACATATGTTATGTATTATCATAAAACTTACATTTCAATTTTAAGGATGAACACGAATGCGGCCACTTTCGTTTTACACGGAAACCATCTAAAATTTAACTAAAATGATAGAATTTTGAAGATTTCAGGAATTTAGCATGACTTAATGGTGCTACAACCCAATATATGTGCATTGTTTTGTCAAAAAAAACCCATATTAATGTAGCAGAACCATTCAACTGTCCAATAAATAACTAAAAGTTTACATTTTAACAATTTTGTAAAACTGTTATATTTTGGGGCCAAAAAAGGGTCTTACCGGACCTACTCCTTTGTAATTTAAATATTTTTTCATATATATTAAATTTGATTAAATTTCAGATTTAAAGAAATTTTAATATAAATTAAATTTGAATAAATTTCAAATTTAAAGAAGTTTTAATATAATTTAAATTTGAATAAATTTCAGATTTAAAGATCATTGAACGTAAATTAAATTTGAATAAATTTCAATATGAACTAAATTTGAATAATTATGTAATTTAATTTCATGTAAATTCAAATAAATTTCTTGTTTATGACTTATTTAAATTAGAACTTCCATTAAATTTAATGCAATTTAAAGTCAATATAATCCTGTATAACTGATGTACTTACAAAACAATAGTGCAAATGAAAAATGAAGAAAAGGAAGAATTTTTCCCTCTGCTTTTTTTTTTTGGAAAAGGGATGTAGGGGATTTTTTTTTAATTTAACCAAAATATCTAGTTTAGAAATATCTAATTAAACATAAAAAGAAAATTAGGAAAAACAGGGAGTGTCAATGATTATAAATCTGTAGCTACTGAACAAATAAAATTGATTCTCCAACTTTTCTGATCCATATTAACAAAGTATAAGACTTAAACGGCATGGATTGCTGATCTGTTTTTTTACAGTAGAATAATATTTGTGGTTTCAAATGGCAATGTGCAAATGTATAATTTGTCAGTAACATTGAAGACTGTCATTCATTTGCAAAGCTCAATACCATTTTGTAAGTATGCTTTTACCTATATGTAAAGAATGGCACTGCATCTGAATGTGTATAAGAACTTGAAGGGTTAGAATCTAAGACATACAAAAAACACAAACACCAGATATAAACTATAGAACAAGGCTATCTCTATGTGTGATTTTGATTTTGACAATTGCAGCAATAAATAATACAGGAGATAACAAAAACTTTTGGACAAAGCATAACCATACACAACAATTTCCAGCATTTTCTTATTGTCATCCTGTCTTGGGCCTAGTTATTTTCATGACTTCTCATCAGGTCAGAATAATAAAAAACGATTTTGAATTATCTCTCTTTGTATATACTTCAATAAAAGGAACTAAGTATCTAACAAATTAATTTTATTCAGATACTGACAAATTAGAGTTGTTTTGATAATAAATTAAATAAAATGTCAAATGTTTGTAATACAATTTTACATAATCAAACAAATAAAACAAAACATTTTTTGTTTAAATAAGTCTTAAGTTCTACATCGAAGAACCTCATCAAATTCAAACTAATCAATAAAATAATGGTAAGTGACAAATCAAAATGCTTACTTGTATAGATGGTTTAAGAATCATAACAATAGGGTTATCACAAATAGCAAACATAGCCACCTTAAAATTTCAAGTTTGGCATCATAAAAATATTATTAATAATAATGTCCCTTGCTAGCATTATTTGTCAATTTTAAAAACTTCAAAAAACAAAAAACATTACGTTATTTACATAATTAACATAATTGCTAAATTCAAAAACAATCCTGCTGCTCGAACATTTTAATTAAAATGGTATGAGATTTCATTCCAAATGCTTTATGCAAGAATAAAAATAATAAGGTGTAATGTTATATTTCAAATATGTTCAATTAAATAAAATAGCACACAAATAAACTTTTATCGACAAAATTATGTAATGTCAATCAAAAATTTATCAATATTGAATGAACTTGAACAATTGAAGAAAATAATAAGTTTATAGGTTTAAAAATATATTTGGTGTATTAACTGTTTCTTGATTAGTTAAAAGTATCAGTTTTATTTTCAATGTTTACATTTTATGGTGACGCACCCACTCTGACGTTGTGTATTAACACGTCAACAAGTGTGTACATTGTAATTGTTAATATTAGTAATATAAAAAGTTCTTTGAGCCTTATTTTTTATTGAAATTTATTGATAATGAATGGCAGTAATTCATTTTGCTTTTATTGAACCATAAAATTCACATTTTACATAATCCTCTTCGCAGATGATTTAATGTGAAAATACAAAAAGTTATCTCCCTTTGACCAAGCGATTATAGATAATATGGTAAAATCATCATAAAAATTGACAGCAAATACTAGACACTGAAATGAGCCACACTCAATTTATTATTCAGCATTTTAATGTGAAAATATAAAAAGTTATCTCCCTTTGGCCAAGCCATTATAAATAATATGGTAAAATCATCACAAAAATTGACAGCAAATACTAGACACAGAAATGAGCCACACTCAAATTATTATTCAGCATTTTATTAACCAGTAAAGTCAACAGAAAGTTTAAGTAAAAAGAAATATGTAGCTTAACCAAACACAATAACATAATCTGATGTCATTGATATGCTGCACTTGTAAATAATTTTAATAGTAAAATGCAAATGTTGAAATTAAAGAGCAATAATTCATCTGTTTTACTTTAAAAAAGAATCGATTTCAATAAACCAAACCCCTCCATTTGACTTATTTTCAGAGGTTCCCCTCAAAGTGAAGATTGTCAACTTTAATTCCAAAGTAAACATGAAGGTATTTTTGTTCTTGCAAATTCCAAAAGTGTACCTTTGAATTGGCCCTTTTTTAAATGCAAAGAAATTTTCATTGACATCTCTCAATTTTATGTCATATGCCCTTAAGGAAAAAAAACATGCAAGTTCTGTCATTGTCTGTACATTTCCTGTGACAAGGCCTCTCTGATTTACTTAGACCTCAGCTTTTTGCCTTGTGCATTCAGCTGTCTCTAGTATTTACAGTCTAGTAAATGACTTTAGTCTATCCATGTAAGATTTAAAATCTTGTGACAGTCAAATCCGAGGTTTTGTGAGCAGGCGAGTTTATTTACAGAATCACTGTCCCCACTTGACATTAAATCAATTTTCATGGTCTGTCTTAGATTGTCCTCTTCAGATACTAGCAGTTTCTTGGCTTAAAGGACCTAAGCTCTATTTTGTAGATTCTGTAATAAAGTAATTAAAAAATATTTAGTTTTATTAAATTGACTAGTGATATCTATGTGACAAAAGAAATAATTTTCTGCATGCAATTATTCTATCTTAATGCAGTTGTAATCAAATCATATACATTTGTATTTAAAAAATATTCTAATGAGTGACCCAAAAATATCTTATGGAATAACTCTATTAAAAGAATAGCTAGAAGAACAATGTGATAAATTTTGTATTTTCAATGGACCATGAAATTGGGGTCAAAACCATTAATCTATCATTAGAAAGATTATAACATAAGGCACATGTGTATCTATTTTTGAGTTGATTGGTCATTAACTTCATTAACAACTATCCTGACCAGAACAGATATAAAGATGAACAAAAAAGGCATGAATCATTAAACATAAAACCCTTCTACTATTGTTGGCTGACATTACAATTTATTACACCTATTACACATTGTGATTTATTCATCAACATTAAAACATTTATTGATTTGTATCAGTTTATATTTAAAAACTCCTACTTTCATTGTTTGGTCTTATTGTGTACAATATATACAACTTTTATCATTTGATGTGTGATCCCTTGTGGGGTTCATGCTTATATTTTGGTGAGTGTTTGATGTGTCTTTGGGCACACTATGGAGGTCTATAATTATGTAACACTCCCTTTTCCCCTTGGGAGATTGTTATTGGAATAGCTCATTATTGAGTTTGTTGTCTTTATCAATTTCAATATAAATCACAAGATTAGGTACAGCAATTTTGTTTTCTTTTGACATATGAGAAGTATTTGTAAATAGTACAATCAGCTGTATACAATATAACCAAAAAAATAATCTGAAACTGGATTACTGCCCTTTTAGCATAACCTTATATGTATTTATTATTTGATCTATAAAGTAATATTTAATCAATAGAAATGTGAAAAATTTCAAACAAGATTTAAGTCATTCATTGTTTGATTTGGCTTATTGTACTTAATACACAATTATTTTTATTTTTTGTTGTTGTTTTTTTCCTGAAATTTTTTTGTGACACTTAATAGTAAAAAGAGTATGAATTCAATCCCCCATGACTCTATTCATGCTATTTGTTAGATGTCTATACTCTCTTTGGCAACCACACTTCATCACCTTATAAATTTATTTTTGCAGGCCTCAACTAACAGTATTTTCCATAAAATATATAAACAATAAAAAGCTAGTACAATCATGACAATGAGTACTATTAATTTATCCCAAGACTTGGTCTAGTCATGTCAAATTGATGTAATTACTAAATAGCTTACTTCAAAATAGAACCAGCTGCTGTTTTACATGCCCAGACTAGATCGTGTATGCCTATAAGCATCACGAACAGCTGCTTACTGCAAAATAAAACAGAAAAATTCCTTAACTAAATGTGCATTGCCAGGAGATAATTAGTTGAATTTAAAAAATTTCAAGCAAGTCTAGTATATATCATGAACATTGCATATTATATTTGTTAAACTTAGTCTAAGCAAAGGAAAGGGTGTACAGGATTCCCAATACTTAATATATATATTTTATAGATATAGACAGGCAGATGTGGTGTGAGTGCCAATAAGACAACTCTCCATCCAAATGACAATTTATAAAATTAAACAATTATAGGTCAATGTACGACCTTCAACATGGAGCCTTGGCTCACACCGAACAAAAGGCTATAATGGGCCCCAAAAAATAATTACAATGTTTGGCTCTATGAAACTTTATGATTACATGTATATGTATATATTCTGACAGACATTTCAACATACATGTACATATAAGGTACATTTATAGATTTTAACAAGACTAAGCAAGTATATAAGCTGATAATACTAAAAAGGCATACATGTAACTCTATCTTTTATCAAAGACAATAGCATGTCTCTATTTGAATGACATGACATGCATGACATGACAATGTACATTATCTTTTGAAAGATTTAAAAAAAAAACATAAATTCAGAAAATGTAGACAATATATATATACATGATATACAATATAATACCTTTACATGTGAAGGAGCATGGATGGCTGTTGTATTCCCTTATCTTTGAGCACCTGCATTTCTGCTTGCGAATCAATTCTCTGTAACAATTGATGCAATTCTTTAATTTTTTCACCTCGATCCGTCATCAAGATTTCTGTTGGGGAATCCATCATCTTCTGTATTAGCTAAGTAAAATTAAAACTCTTTGAGAGAATGTAAATATTCATTATGTTGTTCATACAAATATGATAGTAAGTTTAAATTCTGTTATGACCTTAAGCTTATGCATTTTAAACTTGAGTCACTGAACTGTAGTAATATGTATATAAACAGCAAGTGCATGTACAGGTTTGAAATGTTTGCAAAAATTTACTCAATAGTCATAATATAAATGAAGGAAGTATGGTGACCAACATGTATGTATCATTTGTATGGCTAGTAATTGCATCAACATCAGTTGGTCATTGGTGGATAGCTTTTATATTGGAAACATACCACATTGTTTACTTTAATCTTATTAATTTTCATATACAATATGAACAATGCACATATCTTAAGTTTTCTCGTTTGAATTGTTTTACATTGTCTTATCGGGGCCTGTTATAGCTGACTATGCGGTATGGGCTTTGCTCATTGTTGAAGGTTGTATGGTGACCTATATAGTTGTTAATGTCCGAGTCATTTTGGTCTCTTGTGGACATTTGTCTCATTGGCCATTTTGGTCTCTTGTGGACAGTTGTCCCATTGGCCCAATGAGACAACTATTCACAAGAGACTTAAATGATTATGACACATTTGTATAACACTTAATATATATTTCTCAAATTATTGCTTTAATAGTGAGCATAGGTACTTGGGGACAGGACATTTTTTTAACCTACCCTTTTTCCAAAATCTGTTATTTTTTCGTTTTCTATTATTATTATTTTTGCGTCTGTCTGTGTCATTTAAACATAAATACACTACAGTTTAATTTAAACATATTTTATTTGCAAAAGTAGCAAAAGGGATTGGACACAAGTAATAACAACATTAGAGCCGTCCTCTCCCAATATAAATATAAACACAAAGTACACTGATTAGATAATGGCGAAAAGTAAAGAAAAAAAAACCCATAGTAGTATGCATGTAATACATACTTCAAACAAAAATTAGAAATAAAAAGAGAGAAAAAAAACCAATATAATAAGGAATAATAATAAAACAACTGGACTGGAGTGAAAGGTTGTAAAGTAGAAATTTGGAATGTTAATTGATTGTTTTTTTAAAATCTTTGTGTTATTCTGATATAAGATTGTACGGATTCAAAAATGTCTTTGTTTTGCTGAAAGGAAAGGTCACCGTCACCAGCTAACAGAAGCTCAATGGATATAGCATAACTTTCTAATTTTGAAAACAGTATTTCTCTTGCTTCGTTGTGAAAAGCGCACTCTAAAAAATAGTGTATACTATCCTCAACAGGGTGGCCACAGCTGCATGCGGGACTTGGTTTAATATTAACACGATGTAAATCTGAATTTTAAGAACTGCACATATTTCTCAAACGTGTATGAATGATATTAAGTTTTCTATCCCCAGAACTAAAATAGGAAGGTGGCTGTATCAATTTGGACTTCATCATTCGTTTAAAAATATTTATATTTTTTGACGTACGTATGTCGGAGGGAAGGCTATTCCATTCAATAGTAGTGGATGGGAAAAAGATTTTCTAGTTATGTCTAGTCTATAACCGGGTACTACATGTACATGATTATTACTGTTTCGCAAATCGTAGTTAAATACTTGACCAACAAGCGGGGGCATTAAACCACAGAGATAATCAGGGGCAGTCCTATTATGTAAAGAATAGAACATATTGTGCTTTCTGGATTTTCTTCTGTCCACAAGCAATTGCCAGCCAGTTTCAAAATATATATAGCTTCCCGACTAGCAAACACGGGCAACCCAGTTACTAACCTCCCTGCTTCTAACTGAACATGTTCTAAATTGTCGGCTTTTTGTTGAGTACAACCATCCCATAACTCACATGCATATTCCATAACGGGTCTTATAAAGTTAAATATATACGAGCAAGATAATTTCTATTCAAAACATATTTCAATTTTTTAAGAACCTTTAATCTTGTGCTTGCACACTTTAAAATATTTTCTATATGTGTATGCATTTTACCATTGGAATCAAAAGTAATCCCTAAGTGTTTATGACAGGAGACACATTCTACTAATTGGTTTTGAAATTCTATTTCAATATCATCTGGGGAAGTATGGCAGGAGAATATCATAGCCTTTGTCTTATTAGGGTTAAAATTAATAAGCCAATCTTTATATCATACTGAAATTTGTTCTAAATCGGTGATTAAGACAAACTCTATAGTATAGTGTAAGACAATAGACTATAAAATACTAGGTTTTGCTATTTACTATCTATTCCAAGTTTACTATCTATTCCAAGTTTACTATCCACAGCGGTCACGTATATATTACTAAAGAGAGTGAATTAAAAGAAATCGAAAGAATAACGGATATTGAAAAAAAGGGGGAGGGTAAAAACAATTGTCCTATCCCAAAGTTCCGATGATAGTAAGAACCTTCTTACTATACAAATCCTTGATTCATGACAGTGATATATGCATTCTAAACTGTATACAGAAATCAGAGTTATCCAAGATATTGATTTCTAAACCTCAGCTACTGACTCCATATGTTACCTGAGCTACTGACTCCATGTTGACATTATACATTGTGTAATGTTGGTGTTAAATGAGATATGTGTTTAAAATTCTTCGTCGATTAACTGAAATCGGTTTGTCGATATCTACTGGTCCTCCACATGCCCCGGGCAAACCAAGCAGCGCTAATCGGGCATTTCTTTGCTTCTGGCCGAGAAGACGGACTTCAAAAGGACTGATGTGATGAATCTTTAACTGTTTAAGAACCTTCATCAGACCCCGAGTCTTGCATGAAGATGGAAACTGATAGACTAAGGGACGACATCAAAATTTAATGAAAGATAAAAGGGGTTCATGCTTATATATTGGTGAGTTTTGGATGTGTCTATGGGCCACTCGATAGATAAGATAAGATAATTTTTATTAACCAATCATGGTGCCCAAAATTTGAGCTACACAATCAAATGAATGAATTACAAAATAAAGCACAGAAAATGATTAGAATGATTAAAGTACATTTAGACAACAAAAAACAAAAACAACACATGAATACACATTTACACTAATTAACCTGATATAAACCAAGTTATTGACAAAACATAGTTGTTATGGGTGCCACTGTGACCTGGAGAAATAACATAATTCTTTATAGTACTAGGTCTATGGGAGACAACTCCTGTTATATATCTATCTATATTTTTCTTCTATTTATTTTTTTTTTTTTTTTTTAAACAACAATATTTTCTATAATTTTCTTTCGTTCTTCAAAAAGGGAGTGCAATAAATTAGATAAGTTTGAAGTTACAAACAAATCTTCAGATGAAAGAATCCAAACAAATTTCATTTCATCAGATAATCTTGAAAAAATTTTGAATTTTGAATTTAAATTAGATAGATGTTGAGATCGAGTATCTTTTAGAACAGGACATTTTAAAAGAAAATGTAGTTCGTCTTCAACTGCGTTCTTACATAGCTATATCTCTCGGCCGGAAGTCAGAATAAAATTCTCGGAACGTTTCGAATGTTTTCGGTCGTTTATACAGGTCTTAACAGGTTGTTATCTACGTCTTTGATATGGTCCCTTGATGGCCCTTGACGACGCAATTATATTTGTTTTAAAACGACCTCTGTACAGCTGTGTGTATCTGGGGCAATTATAACGTGGTATTGTCATACGACAAAATTATTTTTATGTCTACCTGTGCGAATTTCAAACGCGCAATTTTACACCAGTAATGAAAACCTTCTTTCATTTATGGGTAGACTTTACATAGATAAATTCAGCCGTATAAGAAAAGCAAAATGAGAATGTTAAATTTGATGTATGCCTTTTTGTGCTACTTTGTTACATTTGTTGTTTATGTAGTGATATTAAGATTATAACACAATATTGACTGTTGTACCCCTATTTTTGACATTTTTACTCTTTGAGTATGTTTGTTTTGTTCATGCACCGTTGACAATGTAATGGAATTTGATGCGACTGTCATACAAGTGAGAGGTTTAGCTAGCTATAAAACCAGGTTCAATCCACCATTTTCTACATTAGAAAATGCCTGTACCAAGTCAGGAATATGACAGTTGTTATCCATTCGTTTGATGTGTTTGGACTTTTGATTTTGCCTTTTGATTTTTGATTTTCCTTTTTGAATTTTCCTCGGAGTTCAGTATTTTTGTGTTTTTACTTTTTTTTGTCAGTTGTCTCGATAACATGTAAACTAATTATGTTTGAAGAAGTACACGGGATACTGTGTATTTCATCATAGACTTACGGGAGAGAACATTCTGGTTAGAATATTAATATTAGATCGAAAAACAGAAAGATAATATTCTTATCAAAAGTATTTAATTCTACCAGAATCAAAGAAATATATACACAATATATAATACTGTGTTTATGTTTCTGAAGAAACTAACAATGATTGAAATCAGAATATTTTTAGAGTTGCAATTAAGAAACAAATATTTTATATGACAATTAAGATACTCTGCTTTGGTATTTTTAAATATTCATTTGTAAAGGAAACATTAAAATTAAATCTAAATAAATTCTTGCATCCTACAAAAAAATATTGTTTAAATCAGAGACATATAATATTATATGTCTCTGTTTAAATTAAACAATAATCATTATATATTTCTACGTTAATTATTTCATATAATTTTAGTAGGTTTTATGAGTATTTTTTTTGTATTGTAATACAAACCACAACTAAGTCTTCGTGCACAGATTTCCGTTAAGGTTAAACTGAATATTGTACATAATTGCCTTCCCTTGATGTTAGTCGAACGCACCTATGATTGTTTACATTTCGACGATTGAGCTCCCCAAAAAGTTAGTTTTTAGCAGTTAAATAGTGATTTGTGGAGTGTATTACTGAACTATATAGTGAATTTAGTATTTCTAGAGATAAACATTTACACTGAAGGATAGGAAATTACTGAAATTTGTACTTTGGGAACTTTCTGTGAATTCGAAAATAGGACGAAAATATGGAGGACCAAACTGGACATGACAGAGAGGTAAAAACAAATAACATACAAATAGACAGTACTGAACACAAAAACAAACAAGAGCATGCAGGTGAAACACGTGAAAACACACTTAAAAGACCTAGATCTGAAAATGTTAAAAATGATGAAACTGAAAGAAACAAACGAGTGAAAAAAGATTCAGAATTTCATGAACTTAAATCGTTGATGTACGATCTAGCCACCGAGGTGAAAAGCTTAAATGATAGAGTTTTTGAACGCATAGACGATTTAGAGAAAGACTTTGCCAAGAATATTGTTGAAAATATAACAAAAATGATTGACACTAAAATAAGCACAGAAGTCAACAAAGTGAAGAACGAATTTAAAACAGAGGTAAATACTGTAAATAAAAGAATTGATATCATTGTAGATAAACTGAGAGTTGATTTTCAAAATTTGAAAAGTGATGTAAATGAGCAAGTGAAACGCAAGGATTATGCAGGAGCTGTTAGTAACAATCAAACGCGAAACGACACAAACATTGTTATCAAGATGCTTAGTGAAAGCGAGGCAGAGAAAACAGACCCTGCTATCACGAAAAATCGAGTTTGCGCTATAATAAGAGATGGTCTACGTATCCATGATGTGAAAGTTATTTCGGCTGAGAGGAAAGAAAGTAGAGGAAGAAATCCTGGTGTATAGTGGTAGCGACAGTAGAAACATCCGAACAGAAAGAGAAAATAATGAAAAACAAGATCAAGCTTAGACAGACACGGGAATATAACAGAGTGTACATAGAGGATGAACTTACGAGGGAGGCACAAGTAAATCAAACAAATATGATGGCGATCCTCAAGGGTATGGGACGAGACAAAGACTTTGTGTTTGTGAATGGGAAAATAAAGAACAAAGGAAACACACATCGACGTAATGAAACGGAACGTACACACGAACAATCGGAAAGAAATGATAGGGACGAATGGAGAACAGTACGTGGGAGGGACACTCGTGGTAGAGGTGGTCGAGGCAGGCGTCGCGGATATTAGGATTTACGGCTTGGTGTCTGGAACGTTCGTGGATGGTCTACACGTTAGAATGACAATGATAGTTTGAGAAAACTGATATTATATAACTTTGATTTTGATATTTTATGTCTATGTGAAACTTTTTTAAGGAGTAAAGAAAACCTTGAAATTGAAGGGTATAAATGTTTTTCTAGAAATACAGATTCAAAAAATGTAAATTCCCGCAGAGGTTCGGGCGGGGTAGCAGTATTAATAAAAAATGATGTTTTAAAAGATTTTAAGGTAGAGATTTTAAATGATGATATACAAGATATCATGTGGTTGAAATTTAGTAATAACGAAGACGTTTTTTGTATATGTATTTGTTACTTACCCCCTGGAAATTCTGTGTATAATGACTCTTTTTTATTTTTTACCAAATTACTAGAGCAGGTATATATGTATCAAAATATTGGAAAACTATATATATGTGGTGACTTTAATGCTCGATGTGGTGATATGCAAGATTTTATTGAAGGTGTTGATGATGTGCAAATAAGAGATGTCATTGATGATGTTTTAAATAGGAATGGGGAAATGCTTATTGAATTTCTAGTAGATTGTAATTTATGTATGTTAAATGGTCGTATTGGTAAACATGATTATACAAATATTTCCTCGAAAGGAAAATCAGTGGTAGATTATATTCTTACCCCACATGACCAAATAAATGATGTCATAGATTTCCAAGTTCATACAATGTCAAATATTATATCTCGATTCGATTTAGCTGGTTACGAATCTATTCCGGATCATTCATTGTTAGAATGCACGATATCAACATATGCCGAAAACACCGATTCAGTTGAACAATTAAGTGGAAATGAACCATTAAAAGCGCCGAGAAGATTTAGATATGATGGTTTACGTAACGAACTTTTTTCAGATGAACCTATGCAAAAACTTTTACAAGATACTATTTTAAGATTAGAACATGCTTTAGATCAGCGACGTGACGTTGATTCGGCCTTTAAAACTTGGTAACTGAAATTGAACTTACCTGTAAAGAACAAAAGCAAAATATTCCAAATAAACGTCATCATAAAAATAACCGAAAGCCATACTGGAATGAAGAGCTTCAAGGTTTATGGGATAAAGCATGCAAGGCTGAAAAGGAATGGACGAGTTGCAAAACAAACGCTAAATCAACGCTACGCAGTACATACGTGCAAAGACGGAAAAACTTTGATACATTTAACCGTAAATCAAAACGTAGGTAACAAATAGAACAGCAAAACCAGTTACATTATCTCGAGGGACATAATACGAAAGATTTCTGGAAATCTATAGGGAAGCTAGGACTAGCAAATGAACGTAAAACGCAACGTATATATCAGGTTCGAACGGAAAACGGTGAAGTTACAAATGACACTGACACCGTGCTCGAAAAGTGGAAAACAGAATATGAATCGGCATTCAATAGCGTCGACTCGTGCAATAATTATGATGATACGTTTTTAGCAGATATCAAAAACAGAGTGCGAAATGAAAATAACTACAGAAACGATATCGATGTTAGTGGATTAAACCGTGAAATTAGTAGAAAAGAAATTAAGGATGCAGTGTATAAAGCAAAGCTAGGTAAAGCCATTGGTATAGACGAAATACCCAGTGAAATATTGCGGAATGATAATTGTATTAATTTGTTACATAAACTTGTTAATTTTTGTTTTACCGAAGGACAAGTGCCGGAAGAATGGCTCACAAGTATAATTACTCCGATTCCAAAACCGAAAATGGATCCGTTGAACCCGTTAGAATATCGTCCCATTTCAATTATATCCGTACCATGCAAAATATATGCAGATATATTAAATAAAAGACTTAGTTTTTGGCTCGAACAGAATGACATTTTAGCGGAAGAACAAAACGGTTTCCGAAAAAACAGAAGTTGTCTAGATCATCTCTATGTGTTACAATCTATTATAAAGAACAGAAAACTTAAAAAGAAAGACACATTTGTTTGTTTCATAGATGCAAAGAGGGCATTTGACAATGTGAACCGTGATATGTTATGGCATAAATTAATGAGTATAGGCATAAATGGGATATTTCTAAAGGCTATACAATCTTTATATGATGCTACTAAAAGTGCAGTGAAGCTGGGACATTATTTGACTGATATTTTTCCTGTTAATTTTGGTGTGAAACAAGGGTGTAAAATGTCGCCTTAATTATTTTCTGTTTATGTGAATGACCTAGCTGAAGACATACGTACTCTAAATATTGGTTTTGACATTGATGATTTGAATGTTTCAATTTTGCTATATGCTGATGATATTGCACTTATCGCGCCGGACGAAGAGAGTCTTCAAAATATGTTAAACTGTATTAATTCTTGGTGTATGAAATGGAGAATGACTTTAAATGAGACCAAGACCAAAATTATACATTTTCGTAACAAAAAGGCTCCGAGATCAGCCTTCAATTTTAAATGCGGTGATATGCCTTTTAGCTTTGACAATGCGTACAGATATTTAGGATTACATATAAACGAATTTATGGAACACAAATATACGATCCGAGAGATAACAAAATCAGCAAGCCGGGCGCTTTCTGCAGTATACACTAAATTTTTATCATGTGGAGGGATGTCATTTGATGTTTATACAAAACTTTATAAAACTCTTATTGAACCCGTCAGGGGTTCAAATTAACATTTGGTACTGGAAGGTCCAGGACCTTTGACACTCAAAACTGAAAGGTCCACAACCTAAATTGCAGGTCCTACTTTTACTTGAAATATTTTATAACACAGTAAGATACAAAATTATTGTGCCTTTGGTGTTAGGTTATCTTGTTACATTGTCAGTGTCACTGTTGTATAATATGTTCAATAAACTAATAAATATAATTGTCTTGTATATTATGAATTCATATTATCTTTATTTTTTTTTATTTGGTAGGGTGTCACTGTTGATAGGTGTGTTGTAACCAAGATTAATAATTAATTACTAATTATATCATTACCTCAGGGCTCACACTACTTCAACTCGATTTTAAAAGTCCACTAGAGCTTGTTACTTTGTTACATTGTATCATATCTAGTTGCACTATTTTTGATAATAAAGTACGAAACTTCCAGCTATTTACAGGCCCCTAAAAATTGAGGAGAAATTACCCCTTGGAATTGCAGTAATTTGTTTACACTTTAAAAACATCTGCATGTCATATCCACATGTATTAATGATAAAAGAAAAATGCTGTCACATTGTATTGGATGTTGACATGGAAATTTGTCAACTAAAAAACTTATTAAGTAATTTTGAGTTTCAACCTAATATATTTTCTGGTCTTTCTTTCTTTTCCATATATCTTTTGGTTTTCAATTCTAGTGATTATATTTCATAATCTTAGATGTATTTTGTCACAACTTCAAGCCTGACATTATTTTTTTTATTGTATTTGATCGGCAAACCCGGAATTACCCTTATCCGTCCCTGAAACTGATCCGGTATTGTAATTATCTTCATTTCCGGTTTATATATGGCATCCATTGTTTTTCTATGTTGATGTTGTCAGTCAGATACGATTTCACTCGGATTTACAAATTACTTTTTAACGATTTTCGGTATAAAATTAGCGGTTGGATAAAATGAATATTGCTGTCATGAATAATAAAGATGAGAATTTATTTTGAGATCGTTTATTTGGAAATTTTGATAAAAAGGTCTGCGAAGTTATTTTTTATTTTCTTTCAAATCGAAGGTCCGTCGGGCGTAGCTAGTAACCAAAACGAAGGTCCGCTTGCAAAAGTGGAAGGTCGCGGACCTCGGACCACCGCTAATTTGAACCCCTGCCCGTGCTATTACATGGAGCCGGATTATGGGGACACAACAACTGGAGAGAAGTTCAAACAATTCAGAACAAGGCATGTAGACTTTTTATGGGAAGTTCATCAAATGCGTCGAATATAGCGGTGTTAGGTGATATGGGTTTTATAACAACAAAATCAGCCGAACTGTTAGAAACGTACCGTCTATTTTTGAGAGTGCGATATACTTATGACTATAGAATTACACACAAGGTCCATATGTGGGGTATGAATATTTCTCGATCGTGGGACAAGAAATGTTGTGAAATAGCTCATAAACTTGGTATATATGATATCATTGATAGCCAATATTCCAACAGACATAAAATGTATAATATTAAAACAAAATTGTATGAAATTGAAAAACAAGAATGGGTTGAAAAATTGTATCAAGATCGAAATGAACCAAATGGTAACAAGTTACATACTTATAGACTTTATAAAAATGTATTAGAAACAAGTTCATATCTCAAAAATGTAAATGATAGACAACATAGACGTATTTTATCTAATTTTAGAAATGGATCTCTACCTTTAGCTATAGAGACAGGTCGTTACACCGAGCCAAAAACTCTTCTTAATGACAGAAAATGTAAATATTGTACAGTTGATTGTGTAGAAGACGAAAAACATTTTTTAATGCATTGTGAATTTTATTCATGATCTTTTTATGAAAGCAAGTGCAATTAACCCAAATTTTTACGATTTTAATCATGATGACAAATTTATCTTTCTGATGTCACATGACTGTATACAAGCCTTTTTAGCAAAATCTTTATATTTTATGTTTAACCGCAGAAAATATTGTGTATAACAGATTTTTTTGATTTTTTAAATGTGATGTAAAAGTTTTATTTATTCATTTGTAAATGAATGTTAGAATAAGTTTTAAAGCAAAAGTGTCTCATAAGTCAGTCATGGCTGGATACCGATATTTTAACTTCGATTTAAATTCTTATTTGTATTTTTATACTTATATTATTATGTATGATATTGTTCAGTATTGGTATGTGACACTATAATAAAATATTCTGTCTGTCTGTCTGTCTGTAATATGTCCATAAAACGGAAAGTAAGATACATTTATTAAATATCTAAATTTTAAACGTTCGTAAATAAAAAGTACTTGTGTGTTTTCAATTCATAAAGCATGACTTTAATTCACTGCAGCTCACAACAATCGTATAAATAATTTACAATAATCACAACAAAATTCATGATATTGACTATTTTATACTGTTTTAGTATGGATTAAGAAGTATATGTTTATATTGTGTATAGTTAAGAAATAATTCATGGGGGCTTGAATATATCGTTATTTTACCACGGGTTGGCCCTTTAAGACAAATATTTTACCCTGAGCGATAGCGAGGGGTAAAATATCGGCATAAAGGGACAACCCGTGGTAAAATCTAGATATATTCAAGCCCCCATGAATTATTTTGATTCTAAATTAATAGGACAAATACGGCAATTTTTTTTTTATCGCAGCGCTCTATGTGAAGGCCATTATTTGCCGTTCCCATAAATTAACGCACTTTTAGATTGGCGTAAAAGAACGGAGCAAACAGAATAAGTAAAATGCTCAAACTATTCACAAAACTTATTTAGATAGATTTGGTTGAATTTTAATGATAATTTACTTATATGTCTTCTATGTATAAAAAAATGGGCTTATACCACATTTTAGCATCGTTTGTTTACGTCCTTGTTGTGATGATTTTCGTTATCAGAAGCGTGTATTTTCCCGTAAAATGCTTAAATTATAACGTCATCATTCTATGACGTCGGGTTCCTCATTCATTAAAAAACAATGACGTGGGAGTACAATGGGAACAGCCCATGAAAAATATTCATATTTTACCACGGGTGTGTACCCAAAGCGTTTCAAGGACGTCATGTTAGAATAATAATTATATTCACATTATGGAATGTTAAAATTTAAAAATAGATTCATTCGATAAATGAAATGTCCATCCGTATATACTTGACATTCATGTTTATTGATATGGGGACGAAGTCCCCAATAACAGTAGAAAATTCAATAAAAAAAAAAATTCGGGAAAATTTCCCGAATTTTTCATTGTACTAATGAACTCAAAATCGTTCAATTTTTTTTATGTCATGTTTTGAAATCCCGGACCTGCGCAGAAATGTACAATATACTTCCTTTTTCCGGTCTCGTTTGTATGAAACTTTGAGTAAAATATATATTTATCAGTCTAGTATAAAATAGGAAGGAACGCACAATACTTATTTCATTTTTAATAATTCCTTGATATGAAAAAACGTTACCTATAGCGTTTCTTGTTTACATTGCATATGACGTCATAATTTAAATAACGTCACAACTAAAATCCCTAACAACAGAACCAAAATCGGAAACGTTACTGTATTTCCGTGTCTTTTTTTTTGGACAAATAATTGAGTTACAAAAAAATAATTCATACAGACTTCGTCCCCATTTACAGGTAATGCCTGCCTCATATTATGCCAGCTATGCTGGCACTTATGGTAGAAGCATCGTTTTGGGACAAAGAACGATAACTCTTTCTAGACGACCCATCTGAAAAGTTTCGTCACTCTCGTTAAATCTCGTACGATTTTTTTTTTTTAATGGCGGCCAAATTTAACGTTTTAACGCGATCTTGTAAAAACGGGGCAGATTGGAAAAATTTCAATGTTTAATACGACATGAATTTCTATTTGTTTGCAAAAACAAGAATTCAGAAATTTTTGTAACTAGTGAAGCTTATTTAAATTTAATTGTACCACGGAAATTACCGAAGTGAGGACAACAACATCTGACGCCATGTTTCGTCTGCTTCAACATTCCATTATCAGTGAAGTCAAAACAAATTACCTAAAAATCACAGGTACTTCATTTAAAAGTCACACAATCTCAGTTAACGATAACATATTTAGTGTAAAAGTTCCGTCCAGGCATGGGAACACTGAAAAGAACTCCGCAAGCAATACATTTCGGATTTTATTTTTATAATGGCCATGCGGCATGCGGGGTAAACTACGGTGCACTGGTTGACCACGACTACTTATGTTCATCTGCCACATTATTCCCCAAATCAAGGAACAGTGATAATTATACTGTTGACTGGTTGTCACGGTTATTCATGGAGTCAATGGCGAATCCAGCATTTTTCATTAAAGGGGGGGGGGGGGGGGGGGGCGCTGACGGGGTGGTCCAGTCATGCTTCAGGCTTCAGTGATTACCTATATAATCAACATTTTTTTCCCACGGACCGCCCCCTCTGGATCCTATGGTAGCCCACAGACTAATTCAAAACTTAACAAAAGTTTAGAACACAAACAAATATTCAAATAATTCACAATCTTCTAATTCTGTACTTCTTTGGCAAAATCTCAACAAATCTTTTCTATGATTATGTCACACCTTATACAGCATGTACAGTCCCAGGAGATGGAAACTGTTTTGTTTTCCCCCTCTTAGTTTATTCATAAAAGGAGACTTGAGTCTGAGTAGTACATTTAGAACTGACTACTGTATATATTGTATGCTCCCATATTGTCCAAAATTGGATTTTATTGGAAGATGGATTTATTTTAACCCATGAGATTGAGAACTTTGATAGGTATATACAGGGCATGTTACTTGGAAGTATGTGGGCTACATCCTTTACATCCTTTAAAATTCAAGCTGCAACAGTGGCCTGCATATTTTATGCATCAGTTTAAACCTGATCAAAACATTTTCACTCTACCAAGTACTTTATCGCTATATCACTATCAGGTTCACATTTCAACCTATTTAGCAATACACACTTATGGTTATATAACCTCACAGTACCAAAATTATACTCAGTAACCAAATTGCACCTATTCAGCAAAAAAACCCTTCAAAAATTTTACTAAGTTTGCTTTCACCATGTGAAGTTATCTAATTATCATCTTTTTAAAATGAGCAAATTAAATTTGTTACC
The DNA here is from genome assembly GCF_963676685.1 of Mytilus edulis. NCBI lineage: Eukaryota > Metazoa > Mollusca > Bivalvia > Mytilida > Mytilidae > Mytilus > Mytilus edulis. Next base: position 70,648,099 of record NC_092356.1, read on the forward strand.
AGCATCCTTTTCTTAAAAAAAATAGTTTAAAGTATTAAATAATGTCAAATTGTTTGAAATATTTGAAGAAATAAAACAAAATTTATGTTTATATCCCAGTTTTAAGGATTTGAAAGTAACCATACATGTAATGATGTATGGAATTTGGGTACTGACCTCATTACAGTATCATGGATTGTTTAGATGTAATTTCAAACCCATTTTTCAATGACTCTACATGGACTCAAAATTAAAATGGTGTATCTATATTGTAAACAAGGATAGTCTACAAAATTAACATAGAATAAACTTTTGTCTGGTACATAAAAAAAGTTGGTAAAAAACTGACAATTTAGGTGCAATTTGGGTATTCTCATGTTAGCAACTTCACAACAGAACTACAAATTTGTTTTCATGACCAAAACAAAAAAAAGTACAAACCTAAAGGCAGTAAAATGCTTCGCCATGCACAGCCTGATACAACCTCAGATGTATGTTTAGCATATAAAATATATTTATGTCAGTTAGAATCAAACATATTTTAATTTTGGATCCTTTAAACTTCAATATGGACTAATTTAAAAACAGGTATCAGGTGAACCCACATATTTCTATTCAGCAGCAGTCTCTAACTACATATCTCCTTAATTTCATATGATAGTAAGTCCTAAAAAAATATTGAAAATGTGTACATTTAATTTTTTTTCTAGCTTCTCTCATGTGAAAGCAGTACCTTTTTAGTCACTATTTATGTGTTGCGTCTAAATAAGAATTGTAACACTTTATAGTGACTGAACAGGTCAAACAAATACTTCTCAAGAAACAGAAAAAGAAGAGAACTTAAAACAGCACCAGCCATGCCAGTATATGTATGAATAAAAACTCAGATCAGAATAGCATGGACAATATGTTAGTTCTAATGTACTTGTGAATATATTCTGAGGAAAGATATCAGTAATTCTGCAGATAATGCAATTTTATCAAGTGTTTTGTACATTTTCTGTTAAAAATGTTCATAATCAGTGAAACTTTCAAACAGGCTAAACTAAATTTTTATTACTGAAAGTTTCAAACAATGACAAGTGTTTTATTTACCAAATAACTCATGTGTTTCTGTGAGAACAAACAATCATGTGTAATTTTTGGAATTGAAGGGAAAGAAGATCCTTTTGCAGTGCACTTGAGCAGGTCAATTGTGAATATATACTTACTAAATATATTTTCTTCATCATGATACTCACATAGACATTATCAAGAAGTACATGTACATATCATTGGAAAAGTGCACAAATTACAGATAAAATATTAAATAAAAAATACCCTATTTTGAGTGCATCTCCTGCCAAATCACTATTTGTTGCATCTATATATAATACTAGACGAGTATAATCAATGTAAATAAGGTAATTTTTGGAAGAAAACCCCAAAATTTGGAAAAGAACCCTCCCCAATAATGTTGTACCAAAATCAATTTTAATCTTCCTTTTGTGTATTAAAGTTTCATAGAGATCCATTCACTTATTCCCAAGTTATTGTCTAGAAACCAAATGTGTCTTCTTGAAAACAACTATGACACAAAAATATGACATGATTACTTTTGTATGCTTGTATTATAAAAAAAGAAGATGTGGTATGTTTGCCAATGAGACAACTATCCACAAAAGACAAAAATGACACAAACATTAACAACTATAGGTAACCGTACGGCCTTCAACAATGAGCAAAGCCCAAACCACATTGTCAGCTATAAAAGGTCCCGATAAGACAATGTAAAACAATTCAAACAAGAAAACTAACGGCCTTATTTATGTAAAAAAATGAAAGAAAAACAAATATGTAACACATAAACAAACGACAACCACTGAATTACAGGCTCCTGACTTGGGACAGGCACATACAAAAATAATTGTATTTCCCATTTCCATTCTCAATTTTATTTTGCTGCCATTTAAAAACTTGAAAAGTAAGCTACATCCTGTACATGTAACAAAAAAAAATATATATGCAAAAAATAACATAAAACCGACTCTTAATTAGTACAAAAAATTGATGTAGAACTCACAAACTGACGATGATCAGAATTACAAATGTTTGTTTATTAGAGTCTGATTTTTTGTTATGAAGCCCTTCAGCGCTATCAATTAAACTTATTTAGTCAAAATTTAACACTAGTTTAAAGGTATATCATAACAAATTGGCAAATACAGCCTTATTATCACCTTAAAAACTACTGTGTACGGAGTTACATGTGTGGTTTGGGAAGTTTTATGTTTTTAGATATATAAAAGTTCAATTTATTTTGCATTTCTGAAAGATAAAATCATTTTTGGTCAATATCAAAATATTTTTTTTGTCGTATGCTTGAATAGATTTTTTATTCATCAATTTGGGAATCAGAATATTTTTTTCAGGAAAAATACCATTACCCCTCATGCCTTTTCAAGTTCAATGTTCGTTCCCTACACATTTTCCATCTGAACTTATAATTTTATTTTAGACATAAACAATATATTAATGTAGCCTAGGACATTCGTTCTGAACATGCATGAAATATTTGCCACTGGACGTTAAACAACCAACAACCTAATCTATATTTAGGACATTGTCTTAGTACAAAGCTGGCATTTAAGGTAGCGCCTTCCTCATATTACTATATATATTCAAAAGAATTTGAAACAAAATACTATCATGGGAATGTTAGTTTATAATAGAATTTTAATTCAATTTTTGTTTGTTTGTTTTAATACAGTTTATCCTTATAGCATCTACATATTTGTACTATGGTACGGGTTTGAAAAATTTATTCATTGAGATTGACCTCCTTGTGTTGACCAACAATCCTACATGTCTTGATTTATTCACATTATAGATCACATTTCAAAAGCCCACTTTCGGTTTGCGTTCTCAATTCCGAAGTAAATGTCAATGAATCCGGAGTCAAAATATGTAATGTAGGCCGTTTGACATTCGAATTCAACTATCAGAGTAAGATATGTGATGACGCAATGCGTATTCTTTTCCTGGGTATCAGTGAAATGCTTTCTATTCACTATTTCGTGCGCTAAAACACTACTTGCATGCAGTACTTTTAAATTCACTCGTGAAAGCTTATTTTCGTTCTAAATTCTGGACACGGCAGAAAGCTTTACATGTGACTTTCAAGCACGATCATCATTACTAACGGTATTCTGATCCGAGTTGTTTCTCTTTTGTTTCTTTTTTTAATCACTTTCCTATTATAAACTTTGACCTTTTTGAAAAGCTAAGGATTGTCTTCCCAAGGAATAGATTCCTTAACTTTGAACTGTATTTAGCCTTTTAATTTTTTTCAATAGATCGCCACTGATGCTTTTTTTTGTAGACTTACATTTAACTCGTGTCTGGCGTACATCATTTTAATTCTGGTATATTTTTATATCTACATACCTTTTTATATAAATTTGTTATTTTGAAAGTGCGTACAGATACTCATAAACTTCTGAATTAAGAAATTCTTCGGCAAAACTAAGTTTCCCTGTAGAATGTTTGAATTGATTTAAGTAAATTCAGGAAATCCTTAATATTTGAGGTGTTTTATATGAGCAAAATAAGTCTCTTCATAAGAGGTCCAAATCAATTGCATGCCTTAGGTTTCACCGCATACAACATCTACCATAAGTAAAGACAGCTTTAAATACGAGTTGAGAAAATAAAGGCATTCATGTAGGAAACAAAATATAGAGATATGATAGATAAAATAAATGCATCCAGAATTCCAGATTATAAAGATAAATGAGTACATTAATTTATAGTGCGAAAGTTTGTGCAATTCCCAAGTAATAAATAAAACAGTCGAGCTTTAAAATAAATAAATAGAAGCTGTAAATATATACTTTCACCTGGCTTCTTCTATTCACAGTCAATTATTTCAATTCAAAAGCAAACACAAATTCCGCAACAATCATTTGGTGACCCGGCAGGCAGCGGTCTTAGGTTCATGTATTGCTTTTCTTTTTTTTTAAAGAAAGCAACTTGTTTATCCTTCATTGCTTTTTTGATGTCGTTCCTAAAGTACTGGTACATTGTATTAACGACTTTACTATGAGAAATATCATCATCTTCAGGATTTGAAATGATATTCTTGTAGACTTGTAGCCAGAATGGTATATACATAAGCAGACTGGTGAACGTGTAGAATATGAGGCAAACTGTTAGAAACGTAACCTGGCGGGAAAACATGTAGATAGACTTGTAGACACGGAGACAGACTAACGGACATATAGAGACCGGTGAAAACGTAGAGACTTGTGGACACATAGTCAGACTGTTAAGAATCATGTGGACAGACTAGGGGTCTATAAGAGAGACTTGTGAAAGTAAAAACAGACCAGTAAATGATTGAAAAACTGGTGAACATGTAGAAAGACTTGTGCAAATGTAAAATGACAAAAAATATTTGTCAGCCTAAAAATCTGAATCCCTAACTCTATTGGGTTTAATTTTCAGACTTAAATGAATATGAAATCAATAATCTTTGGAGATGCATTAATTTTTATGTTGTGGGGCAAGCTAGGGTAACAGTTATCAAAGCCCTCCTTTTTTTCAAATAATTTGCCAAAAGAAGGATTGAATAGGGGAATTATTCATTCCATTTGCACAACATAAATAACGCATACCCCTCCTAAACGAATTTTTCTATTTATCTTCATTTTGTCGGAATATGAATGTTCTATGATCTTTTGATTTTAGTATAAATTAATGGACACTTCTTTACTTGGTTGTGGCACAGTGCTATCATGGATTTAGTAATACCATATTTTGTTTTCAGTATAAGAAATAAAATGAAAATAATGGATTATTTAACTAAAGGTTCTCTCATTAAAATATTCAACATAATAATTCTTTATTTGCAAAACAAACAAAGACAATTTTGATTACGGCAAATACAAAACAAACATAATGAAAAATTGTAAACTTGGATTAAGTGTATTATTTCCAAAATCAATTCAACATCATGTTAGCTCATCGGGTCATGCATAGATGTAATACCCATAGATGAAGCTCAACCCTGACTTCAAAGGTTATATGTGCGTTGTAATGGCTTTCACACTTATCTGATAATGACATGAACCAGTTGGTCATTGAGATGCAGATTTACAATCATGACAATAGAAAACTGACAATTAAAAGTTACTTAGCAATTAAACATGCTAAAAATCAGAAAGAAACAAAATCAAAATATATATTTTATATTGACTTGATTATAAAAAATAATATTTGTTCAGATAAAACAATATAACAAATTATTCTCGAAAAGAAACTAGTAGATGTAAATATTTTTCTTTTTTAGGCAGAACTTCTGTTTTGATCCTGTTTAAATTTTATATCAATTTAACTCTATCTTATAATTAACAATGTTTACTATTATTTATAAACAAGTTTATTGAAAATATAATTGTTAGAAAACATTAAACAAGTTGAAAATATGTATGCTCCAAAAATTAGTTTCCATGCATTGTATGTTTTGTTATTTCACTAAACTTAAAACGCTTTACAGTAATTATAAATACATATTTCATAAACCACTTGAATGAAATTATTATAATTTTTGTAATTAGCCATAAAATATATAAAATTCATCTATGATATTATTAACTAACTTATTCTGAAAAATGTAAAAAATGATTTTAAAAAGACAATTTCTCTTTTAAAACCAGAAAAACTGATGAAAAAAGGAAAATAATGTACTTTCTTATTATTTTTTCCCCAAATTCGACGCAGTTCGACACCTTAATGAAGCATATCAAAGAAAAGGTGTATTTCAGAAGCACAGAAAGGTGCTATTCCCATTTTCAGGAACTAACAGGAACACAGTTTTTATGAAATATGAAGACACAAGCCTAAAAAATACATTTTTGAATTTAGTTCAATATTTCCCTCGTAAAATGCGCAATTTTTGATCGATTTCATCCATTTTTTTACCATTCTGTTTGTCTGTCCAGTGCGCTAAAAATAGACATATTATATTAACAACAGAAGGGACATAACTCGAGAAGACATTTAAGAAAATCTATTGTGCTGTGCTGGTCAATGAGATCAACAGATAAGTGATATGGCTAGAGTTACTTGATTGGGTACAACACACATAAAACATCAAAGAGAGTCAATTTGGTCATGGTTCTTTGTATCTAACAATAGAGAACAGTGGGGAACTTTTGGCGAGCTTTATCTATGGGTATTACATCTATGGGTCATGCAATTCAAATAGCCGGATATCTTTGACTTTACCAATTATTACACACCACATTTTACACTAGTTTAACAAATAATTCATACTTTGTATACTGATTCATGCAGAAGCGTTGCTAATGTGCACAACATGTGGTTTATTCATTATAAAAGTTGTAGGTCACTGGGTCATTATCAAACACTACAGAAAATTAAACAATATATAAATTTGTCTTTGGAATACAAGTCTATATACTATACTGAGTCAAATAAGTTCAGCAGCGCATATTTTAATCAAACATTTCAACAAATAAACAACACCTATTGTCTGTGTGTGTGTTAGAAGTATACAAGTGATCTAATTATTATACAGGAAAGAAAGTGAACCATATTTTGTGATTTTCTTTACTTGAAAATGGAAAAACTTGACAGAAATTAAGATAAAATTTGACTTAAATGTATCCGTTGCCTAACTTTTTTGTTAAGCAGTATATTTATAATTTGTTAATGGTATATAATGCGACGTAGGTCCCGAGACGTAGGTAAAGATTTTTCTTTGAAAAATATTATCATTTCCAATTTTGATGAAAACACTTATTGTGGTCCAGAAGATAGCATTGAAACTTTGATTAAAATTTTTTTGCGCTTTGCCCTTTTTGAAGTTAAATGGTCAGTTTCATTTTACCTTATTAACACTTTTTTACTTCAGCATCACTGATGAGTCTTTTGTAGACGACATACCCGTCTGTCGTAAACATGTAAAATTTCAATCCTGGTATTTATGATGAGTTTATTTACCCTATTTGCAAATATAACAAGTTAACAACTATATATATTATCTTTCTATTAAATATACCAACGGAGCTATACATGTACACTAGCTGTTGGCGTTTTTAATCTTGGTGTTATTTAACATTTGCAGCTATTGAAAATAAATTGTAAAAATGATTCTTAAAAGTTCAGCTTCGTTTTTAGAATGAATGGCAATATATACATTTTTTTTTAATATAAAAGGGTATACATGTACATATATTCTGGTCTGGTGTGCACAATAAATGAAAATGGAACGGTTCGAGAAGTCTTTTTCCCAAACATAAAAAAAAAGAACTGATGTGTTTCAAATCGTTGATTGACGATTCAGGTATTTTGAATTTTAAACGGAAGAGTTAGTTTTGACAATTAGTCAGTTAAAAACTTAGAATAGAATATCGGATAAGACAAACAGTGGCGAATCCAGAACTTTTCTGGGGGGGGGGGGGGGGGGGGGGGGACTGACCTAAAGTTGGGGGTCTCTCCAGTCATGCTTCAGTGATTCCCTATATACTATATAATCAATAAAAAAAATCCCACGAAAGGGGAACCCCTCCTACCCCCCTCCCCCCCCCCACTGGATTCGCCTATGACAAAGTCAACTATATTCAGCGCCAGGTAAAAACTAAGACGAAAATAAAATAGGAAAACGAGAGTAACTAATCATGTTTCCAGTTCTGCTGAAATCTGGAATTCATAATTGAGAATGGAAATAGGGAATATGTAAAAGAGACAACGACTCGACAACAAGCAGACAATATCCGAAGGCATCTTATGGGTCTTCAACGCGACGAGAATTGCACGCAAAATACGGAAATAACAGAAAATGTTGTATAATTGCCGATCTGACACATGTATTGTAACTATCTATGCTCCCGTCGAATCAATCGGAAAGCTCGGAGTACAACCTTCGACATGTACAATAAACCAACACATGCGAAGTGTACTAATATATACGTAATAATTTATAAAATGTACCGATGTGACAAAATGTGAAACAATAGCATAGAGTATGTTAAAAATGAAAAAAAACCAAAAAAAAAAAAAAAAACGAATTTGACAGTAAGCAGCCACAGAATTCATGGTTATAAAACTGAAGAGAACTGTTTAAGCAAATTGAGCACTATGAGGTTTTGATTTTTATGACCCCACTTTCATCGTAGGGTACATTAATTTATCGCTTACAGGTTCGTTCGTCTACCCATTCGTCTGTTAGTCCAGCTATAGATTGGTTTGTCTGACTATCACCTCGTCCAGTTTTTGAGTTGCAACTGAAACATTTTAAGTCAAATATCCTCAAAACGCAAGGTAGTTGGATACTATTTATTATAAAATGCAAAGAGAGAGAGATCATGGTTTGTCCTGCTTCCTCTTCCGAGATTTGTTGAACTACAGTTTTAATATTTCAGAGGTTGCCTGAACACACAATCGAGATGTGCATGCATGCATGTATACCTCGGCATTTTTATTTTTGTCAAATATTCTTAAATGCCAGGAAGACCGAGTTGAACCTTAAAAAGTATGTATATTACAAGCATCTAGAGCTTCTTCTACATTTTTAAGCAACGACCTTGATATTTTGAAGGATGAACAGGCGAATCAAGGGAATCCGGTGGCAGGTGGTTTGCTCTCCCATTTTAAGATTTTTTGTTGTTGTTTATTATAAAGAGAAGCACCGAAACATGACTGGAACAAGCCCCTTTCTCGGAAGTCACTGAGCCCCACTTATAAAATTGAGAATGGAAATGGGGAATGTGTCAAAGAGACAATAACCCAACCATAGAAAAAACAACAGCAGAAGGTCACCAACAGGCCTTCAATGTAGCGAGAAATTCCCGCACCCGGAGGCGTCCTTCAGCTGGACCTTAAACAAATATATACTAGTTCAGTGATAATGAACGCCATACTAATTTCCAAATTGTACACATGCAAGAAACTAAAATTAAAATAATACAAGACTAACAAAGGCCAGAGGCTCCTGACTTGGGACAGGCGCAAAAATGCGGCGGGGTTAAACATGTTTGTGAAATATGAATATTTCTAGTTCCGCAACTGGGATTATACGCATAATAGTGTTGTGCAAGTCCATATTTAGTCTTAGATAATTAGTTGTTACTGGCCGTTTGAACTAGCTGTTAGTGTTAACTGCGAGTACTATTAGATCTGCACTTAGTATCTTTTTGTTGTTGGGATGTACAAGTACCAGGCCACGTCCACTTGTAGTTTTGTCATCTAATGAGTTTTTTTCTGTTTAGTATTAAATTTATATTAAGATTCATTTTGTTACATCTTGTGATCAATTTTATTTGGCAATCGCCAATGGCAGTCAGCAGGGTTAAAGAACATCAGTTGCTCGACCTGTTAGTCAAATGCGTTTTGTTTAAATATACTTTTTCACTTTTTTTGTCTTTTGGAAAATGTTGTTTGTGCTGTTTTTAGACCCTTCTACAACGAAATTTGTTTGACATGAATTAACACGTATAAAAATTGCGGTTTTCATCCAACGCAATCATAGGTTTGAACGTAGTTTTCAATTTAGACTCGTATATATATCGTATAGTTCGTTCTTATTGTGTACTGATATACCATTGTCCAAGGTTAGGGTGAGGGTTAGGATCCCGCTAACTTGTTTAACCCCGCCACCTAATATAAGTATGTGCCTGTCCCATGTCAGGAGCTTGTAATTCAGTGCATGGTTGTCGTTTGTTTATGTGTTACATATTTGTTTTTCGTTCAATTTCTTTTATATAAATAAGGCCGTTAGTTTTTTCGTTTGAATTGTTTTACATTGTCATTTCGGGGCCTTTTATAGCTGACTATGCGGTATTGGCTTTGCTCATTGCTGAAGGCCGAAGGGTAACGTATATTTGTTAATTTCTGTGTCATTTTTGTCTTTTGCGGAGAGTTGTCTCGTTGGCATTCATACCACATCTTCTTTTATATATATAAAAGAATTTATTATTTTTCAAATATACATTCATATACATTTTTACTAATAATTGGACTTCAAATAAGAAATCAACTATAGCTGGGGTATTTTAATGCCATGACACACATAATTTATGTTTTACTTCTGTATTGCTTTTTGCTAAATGAAATGTATGCAAACCTATGTTTTTTTATGCAGTGGTGTCACAAGGGGGTGGGGAGGGATCTTGTGCATGCATATACAGTTCCTAAAAGGTTGTTATAATTTTATACTATATTCATTTAAATCTGAATTGCCATGGTATTTCTAAATCATTTGTTGAACATCTTTTCATTTTCGCCAAAAAATATTTCTTTCTTTCGCCTAAATTATAAGAAACATGACGTACACACATATAAGTCAAATAATAATAATAAAAAAAACCCCACTTTTAATGCTATTTGCACCCGCCTTGTTCGCCATGGAACATGACTGTGTGATAATCATATATAGTAGGTACTTTTATATTTTTGGTGGGAATGTTGGCAGTCAGCACTGTTCTTCTTTATAATTCTAAAATGTATCACCCTACGCGACATGCGTTGCGGTGGACATGGAACTTTTCTATGGGCGTCCGAATGTGTCCGTGTTTCTGTCTAGTTACCTGGTTGGTTAGCCCTTTCATTTAAAAGTCCTTTTATAGCTGACTATATGCGGTATGGGCTTTGCTCATTGTTGAAGGCCGTACGGTGACCTATAATTGATAATGTTTGTGTCATTTTGGTCTTTTATGGATAGTTGTCTCATTGGCAATCATACCACATCTTCTTTTTTTATATATTCTTGTCAATTGTGAATCAAGCTTATATCAGAGATGAATCGTCACCAATGGCTCAGACGGTAAAAGAAAAGTGACCAGTATTGAATTTCGAACTAGTACTAGATATTGCTCATATAAACATTTAATATAATTTGTATAAATATCTGTCAAAATTGTCGACATGAGAGCGCTTTGGTACCCAATGCTCTTCAACTTTGTACTTTATTTGGCTTTTAACTTTTTTTAGATTCGGATTGATGAGTCTTTTTTAGACGAAACGCGCGTCTGGCATAAATACAAAATTTAAATTCTGATATCTATGATGAAGTTTATTTAATACAATGCAATTTTTCGTAAAATTGTTCCGTATTTCTGAAGCTTTAACACATATTTTAAAGCTGGTCGGACCAGATTTTCAAACTCGTCCGAACCATTGCTGATGATGGGCGTATGACATTTTTTAAAATGTTCGATCTTTCTTTTTACGCCGATTGTGTTCATGTAAATTTCTTGTGGATGTTATATTTTTTTATTATTAGTATCAACCTCTTCTGCTCGCCATTTATATGCATATGTTTTAAATTGTTCTTCCCTGCAAATAGGCTGTTATGGTTTTTATATGGCGCAGAAATAACTGGTGTGTGTGTGTGTGGGGGGGGGTCAGTCTGATGGGCTAAGCACAGAGTATAGAGAGAGAACTCAAGTGGAATTGGTTAATGGCTACCGCAGTTGTTCGGTGACCATTCCTTCCCCCATGAAATCGAGGAGTGCTTCACGTTTGAAATTATGTCTGACGCTCGAATCCGTCTGATGACAATTTCATGCATTTTAAGATGTTGTACTTATATGTTGAACTTCAAGTTAGCCACCTCATTGCTGGTCAGCTGCACGCGTTGAAAACTGTTAGAATAACGGTGTTATTTTCATGGATGTAAACAGTGCTTTTATCTTTTACTAGTAATATTTTAAATTGACCAAATTCGTTCTTATTTTGTACAGCTATACCACTATCCCAGGTTAGGGCGAGGGTTGGGATCCCGCTTACATGTTTAACCCCAAAACATTATGTATGTATGTGTCTGTCCCAAGTCAGGAGTCTGAAATTCAGTGGTTGCATCGTTTGTTCATGTGTTACATATTTGTTTTTCGTTCATTTTTGTACACAAATTAAGCCGTTAGTTTTCTCGTTTGAATTGTTTTACATTGTCAGATAGGGACCTTTTATAGCTAATTATGTTCATTGTTGAAGGCCGTATGGTGACCCATAGTTGTTAATTTCTGTATCAAAATTGTCTTTTGTGGATAGTTGTTTCATTGGCAACCATACCACATCTTTTTTTTTTATAATCCTGCTCGGAAGCCCACTTCCACCCCCCCCCCCCCCCCGTACAAATGGAAGTTTTTAATGACCTTGACTGGCTATACAGCCCTTGCACGGTCGGTCCCCCCCCCCCCTGAGTATGTTACAACAGTTATATACATGTTATGATTGACAATTCATGTTACAACAGTTATATACATGTTATGATTGACAATTCATGTTACAACAGTTATATACATGTTATGATTGAAAATTCATAACTTCTGTACTACAGAAGAGATTTATAATGATCAAAATGAACCTGTAATTTACAAGTACACAAACAGCGCAAATGAAACACAAGTTCGGCGAAAATGTAATAAAAAAAATCGGTGCAAAAAAAATGCAGATCTGATCGATGCAAATGGGCAGTAATCACTGATAGCGTTTTTATTGGAATTTGCAATTTGCATACATCAGTTTATTTAAAATTAAAGATAATTTTTCTTCAGTCTGATACACCCCTCCCCCCTTTTTCTCTCGTTTATATGTTGTATCGAAAAGAAAGGATCTGATTCAGAATATACATCTATTTTTATCTCTGATCATGTTTCATTGAATGCAGCTGTGTACCTAGTTGCATGGGGTTGATATAAATGACATGTTAATTTGAAGTTATGTAGTTACTGATAAGTTGCCTTGTCTGTTTTTTCAGACTGGAGCGTTGTTAATGTACACAACTTGTGTTTTTAAATTATAAAATTTCTATAGCAAGGTCAACATTCAAAAATTGAATGATTACCTTTGGAAGATAAAAGTTTAGTCGTATTAAGAATAGCCTGCTACAATAAAGACGCTCGAAAAGCATATTTAACTGTAGTTTTTGGGAGAGGAGTCGTCAAAATTATAAAAGAGGATCAGAGGCGGATTTAGAAAGGGGACAGGGAGCCCCCACCCCCCGGGTTTCTGGGAAAAAATTGGTTGATTATCACTGTAGCATGACCAGGGCGGACGCCTCTTAGGCAGTCAGTGGGCCCCACTTATAACATTTCTTGATCCGCTAGTTAAATTCCCTATTCTTATAATGGAACTTATTAATCCATTAATCCCTAGGGATAAAGGCTATATATAGGAATAGCTTGAATAAGTCTTTCGGGCTTCATTAATATATGAAAAGGGTGGGAAATTTAAAACGGTCGGGGTTATTTCTAATTAAGTGTCTGATGCTAGTATTTATTGCGTTGCGGTTAAACCACATTTGTAAATGTGTCAGATGTTTCCGGCATTATAATGAAATTTGCACCCATTTGACATCTAAAATAGACTGTAGGAATTTGCAATTGTCGATAAGCTTTGTTTTAAGAGGGAGTGGTAATGTAGCGCATATCAGATCATTATATAGGTGTAGGTCTTCATTTTGTTATATATATATCTGGAAATATAAATGGGTATATATCATGTTTAAAAAAGAATATTTGAAAAGGGACAGGTCATAGGCGGATCCGGTTGTGGGGGGGGGGGGGGGGTCTTGGCCGCCGCCCCCCCCCCCCCCCCGTTTCCTGGAGAAAAAAGATTTGGGTCAGTCAGCGCCCAAGCCCCCCTAATGAAAAATTATGGATCCGCCACCGCAAGTATATGGAGTCTTAATGGCTAACATCTACCTCCAAAAAATGAACAAATTAAATCAAAATTAAAAGGGTCTTTTTGGAATATCATTTTTGAAATTTGATATTTATAAACATTAATATTTCAATAAAATCTTACTGGCAATAGGGATTCCTTGAAAATAAATTGGAATTTGCTTTCAAATGACAGCAGGCAGATCGACAGAATTTGATCAAAACTCTACTTGTTTTTTTGTGTCTATCTGATGAGTTAAGCCTTTTTCAACTGAATGTTACAGTTCGTTCTTATGTTGTACTGTTATACCACTGTCCCAGGTTCAGGGAGGGTTGGGATCCCGCTAACATGTTTAACCCCGCCTCATTATTTTTGTATGTGCCTGACCCAAGGCAGGAGCCTGTAATTCAGTGGTTGTCGTTTGTTTATGTGTAACATATTTGTTTTTCAATCATTTTTTTTACATAAATAAGGCCGTTAGTTTTCTCATTTGAATTGTTTTACATTGTCTTATCAGGGCCTATTATAGCTGACTATGCGGTATGGGCAATGTTGAAGGCCGTGCGGTGACCTAATGCTATTATAGTAATTAATGTTTGTGTCATTTTGGTCTTTTGTGTATAGTTGTCTCATTGGCAATCATACCACATCTTCTTTTTTACATGTAAATATATACATGCATGTTTCTGTACGGCTTCGTTATCGATCCGTAGCATACCATAACATAACATAACATTTAAGGTATATGCATAATTGTGTAAATTATGTTTGCATTTTAATAGCCCGTTTTGATATTCGGTACCACGATTTCCCGAGAACTACATAATATCCCGAAAACAAGATTATATATCCCGAGAACAAGATTTTTAATTGTGTTATAGGTGTTTTTATTGTGTTTTTACTACTTTTTACAATAATAAAGAATATTAATAAGAGATAATACTCGTTTTTATTCAATAAAAATGCAATTTCAGGTCAAAAATTCATTTTCTATGTCTTGTATGCAAAATCCTTGTTGAACACAATATGGCGGACATTCTAAAGGTAGACAACTTAAGAAAATCAAAGTATTAGAAGATCTTAGAAGAACTGACAGAAAAGAAAAGTATCAAATGTACTGAAAGAATAGATTTTATTAAAAAAAATGTTAAACATTTATATAAAACTGATTGTTGTTAATTAATTATATGTCTCTATTGTTAATAAATTTTATTTATATCGTTATTGTTATTGCTAATAAAATGAAATAAATTATGATTCGTCAAAGTTTTTACTAAAATAACATGTTTTCAAAATCTTAATAATTATATTGTTTTCCTATTAAATGCTGTAATTACTGTACAATTTTCTCCAAATATCTCCTTTTAAAGCTTGGTGTTGTTTTTTATACAAAATACAAAAATTTCAATTTTCTCAAATTTTGTTCATCAAAGAAATATGAAGACAACGGCTTGGTATTATTTTAGTAACATTTTGCATATAAAAAGTAATTTACGATTTTGGTGCTTATTCTTCCAAAATGTCAGAGGAAATGAAATATCCGTGTATAAAATGTACTGAATGTACTGATGATTGTGTCATTGATGCAATTCAGTGCACTGGCTGTGAGAAATGGGTCCATACCAAATGTGTACCTATGAGTGATGTATTGTTACAGAAATGGTCTGATGCTAACCTGTCTTTTCTATGTGAGAATTGTTGTTTCACTAATGAAGAGTTCGACCATGGAAGTATTATATTGACAGGAACTACAACGATTAATTAGCATTTATTTATAACCCGGGTAGCCCTGTAGAAAAGATATGGAAACTGTCTAATTAGTACGCTGTCGTTAATTTCTTTTGTGACTATCTGCGATGCCGCAGTCATAAATTGACCAGAGATACTTCTTATCAATCACGTGGTTTTAATCGAGACAGCTTTACAATATTACCTGTCGGAAAACACCTTTACTTATTTCAATCGCGTCGGTAGACCTTTATTCGTGAACAACTTATTTAAACAAATCGATTGATGCATAAAAAATGAAAATCGGCCCAGAATTAATTATTCTACAACGATTTGAAATAGTGAGTGACATTATTTTATTAGTTTGTGGGTGAAGTTTAAATCGCGATTAAGGTGTGTTCCGGTTACCGCCGGTTAACAATAAATATATTTGATAAATATTAAAACTGTGAAGTTTAGAGTAATATATATGGTTAAGTTACTGGATAATCCTGGAAAGTAGAAATTTCCAGTTTACAATACGAAAATTAATCGAGCAAGTACCAATCAACAAAATACAGCAGAAGAAAACAGAGATTTAACTACGTTATATAGATATTTATTTAATACATTTCTGTCCCCTAAAATATGTTATCACTATCCGATCAAATGAAACCGTCCAAATGATACTGGTAAATATTATTGAACAGTCGCACAAGAATTTGTACAATGTCACTATACAAATACTTGAGTCGCAGTACTAAAAAAAAATCAACACATCGGGGTTCAGCTGAACATTCGTATATACTAACCAATGATCTTACCCTACATTTATTTAAAATCTCTTTGATCTTTTGATTTTATCAGAACGATCATTTACAATCGTCTTAAATATGCAGGAAATGTGTGCCACTCAGTGGAGTAAACAGTAGTTATTATATAATCACAACTTGCGATATATATTACATATAGTGCAATTTCTACCGAAAAAAATAAATCAATAAAAATGGGGCATTTATTCAATAAATTTGGTACAAATTTCCATCGTCAACGTGTTTTTCTATAGAATTAATGATGACTCGCATTAATCCATCAATCACTCAATCGGCACAGTTAGGTAACGGAATCTGCCGAAGTTTGCCGATTGCTGTTTCCTAATAATTTATCACAACTTTCGATTTCTTCGTTTATTTCCGTAATCCCGAAATCAACCGAGAATGACAATATTGTAGGGCACCACACGCTGCTATGTAAATAACGTGCCATGTTTCAAGCTAATTAACATGTCATTAAATTGCGCGCGGCATCGCAGATGAAACGTTTGAAGTCGGGTCGTAGTAGTTCCTGTCAATATAATAGCTTCCATGGTTCGACGGAGTAAAATCATTGAAAAGGTAGGCATTTTTTTTTACATATATTTCGATAATGGCATTTAATGTGTCCTTTTTGTTATTGGTGCTGATTTGTATCTATTTTAGGAGTAATATTTTATTAGAGGTAACGTTACGCAATATATGATTTAAACATTATAAAATATGTGTAAGTAATCTGTGATATATTTATTATGACCTATGATCTTTCCAATTAACAACGATTACAGGCACGTGTCCACCAACTTTTACAATAACTTGTTTAAAATTAGTATATCCACTTATGACATGTATATTCAAAGCCTAGAGATAAGATTATTAATTTATTACCAATTCAGGTCTATAACATTTTAATACTATTAGTTACAGTCGGCATTACAAAAAATCACAAGACATGAGTTTCAAGGTTCAAGCAATGACAAAAAAATAAATTTATAAATATACATTATACAAACAGTAAATACAACGCTACACAGTGCAATACATTAAACAAACAAACGCTACACAATGCAATACAATTCTACTTTTTATTACCCAACACTAACACTGTGTCTAAACCACACCGGCAAAATTTGCTCGGACTCGATGCTATCTAACATCCGGCACAATGACGGAACACCAATAGACAAAAGAAAGGTAGGTTTCTCCTTATTGTTTTATTCTTTTTATGATATCGAAGAATATATATACATATACAACTATTTTCTATTGTGAGATGCAATATTTTCTACAACCGTTCTCTATTAACGGAGAATTAAGTCAAAATGCATGTCAAAATGACGAATTGAGTGAACCTTGCCTCGAAATTGTTTAATTTCTCGTTAAATTGTTCACATTGTACGGAAAGAAAGGTACGGGAAGATAGATATTGACACGGAGATTGCAAATTTAGTTATTATGAGCATCTCAATAATTGTAACTCTGTGTGTGGAACGAAAGAAATGGGTCATGTCAAAATCGAACTGGCCGGTTTCGTCAATGTATACAACCCGGTTTCGTCATAGATTTCAAAATGCATAACCCGGTTTGGTCAAATAAAAAAAATCATAATCGCATTACATTAGAATTGATTATTTAACTTCAGCGTCCAGAAGGAGTTTTGTGGGTCGTTCGAAAACAATTTCGCTCACCGAACAGCGGCTTATTATTTATATGAGTCTCAGATTCAAATAAATAATAAGCAAATTTATACTCTTATAGCCGACACATATATTTTAGTTTTAATTTGCATTCCGAAATTTTTTAACAGCATATTGAGATTAAAGCTCTCTAAATATGTCTTTTCTATATGAGTTATGGGAAAATATGTTGAACAATTTTTAACTTGAAATTAAAGTTTACGGTCTAAAAAATCGAAACACAATTGATATGTGATTTTCTCGCACAAAAGAATGGACACCTTTATAAGTAATCTAATCATTCCATGTATGTAATCTTTTCTACCATCGTTAAAAATAAATCTTCTTAAGGATAAACGTTGATAATAAGACAAATGTATATGCATGCATAATCGGCATAGAAAATGAATGTAGGGTTACAACTACCATGCATTAAAATAAAATGTATTTATCACTATACTGCTATGTACAAATTAGTATAATAGTCTCAGGTCATCGATACAATTCAATAATAATTATTTTGTTAACATTATTAAAAAAACCGAGTCTGCACTGTCGCCATTGTGTTATGATGATCGTACACTGATGTTGATCAATATATTTTGACAATATATACGGACAGACGAATTCAGTTTATTTCAAAGTGGGCGTATTTCGAACAACTTTTACATACCGCCGAGCGTAGCGAGTCGAACAATATTTTTATTATTTTTTGCTTTACAAAATCTTAAAATACAGGAATCAATAAAGTTTTGGCAACCAAAGGTGGGGTCGGGGCGTGCAACATATACGTCATCTTGATTCGCCACTTATCTTATAAAGTGTATACCGAATTAAAATATTGTAAGAAATGAGAAAACAGGGACACCTGGGAAATCGGATTATGTCAGTTGGATTATGTTTCTCATAATAAATGCCGAATATCAAGTTCTTTTTATCGATTTCTATACATTTTTTTTCAAATATATATAAAAGTTATATAGGAAAATGATAAGGCAGACAAATAAACAAATAAATCGACTTGGCCGATATCCTAATAAAAATTATTGACCTTTAATTACGATTTTTTTCTCCATTTCTTCGCGTTTTTACACGCCCGTCCCAATTTTGACAAGCCGTATTATTGTATACATCCGTCTAACTGTCCGTCCTTCCATCCGTCAATTCCACCATCTATCAGTCATTCTGTCCGTCCGTCCGTCCGTCTATCTATCCGTCTGTCCACCATAAACATGTCGCACCGTAACTTCAGGACAGCTTATCTTCTTTTCTTAAAATTTAACATGATCTGTAAACCTTTTAGTGAAAATCAAATTAAATCTTTTTGAGTTACAGAACATGTAAGTGAAACAGGAATGTGGTTTTTTTTTAACATGTCGCGCCACATCTCAAAAACGAAGTATTATAACTGCATCAAACTTTATACACTTCTTAGTTATATAAATACTATAAACTTCTGTTTACTTTTTGGTGATGTTTAAAATTTTGGTTTAGAGGGATTGAATTTTTTTTTGTGAAACAAAAACAAAAATAGGGGGGGGGGGCATTTAAACATGAAAAATTCATACAAATTCCAAGCGACAACAACCCGACCATAGAGCAGAAAACAGCCGAAGGCCACAATGGGTCTTCAATGAAGCGAGAAACTCCCGCATCCGGTGGTGTCCTTTAGCTGGCCCCTTAATAAATATGTATACTAGTTCAGTGATAGTGGATTTCATAGTAAACTGCGAATACATGTATATTTATCATATTTAATGGATAATTTGAACTATGATACAAGTTTTGGCACAAATCGCGAATTTACTATAAAGGCTCTGTCATAGGACGAGTTAAGGTTTATTCATCATTTTTTATTATTTGTACTTTTGTTGTACTGTTTGTGTCAGCGACAACACTTTGACTCAGTCCATTTCCCGAGTCACAGGCTTGTAATTCTATGGTTGTCTTTGGTTGATTTATACCATATGTGTTTTGAACATAAAATAGGCAGGTAGTTTTTTTGTTTGAATTGTTTTACATTTATAATTTAGGGCCCTGTTATAGCTTGCTTTCATGCGGTTTGTGTGTTTTTCTCATTGTTTAAGGCATACGGTGACCTAAACTTGATTAATTCAACATCATTTTTGTGTCTAAAAGAAAGTTGTCTCATTGTCAATGTGTATGGGATAAGTGGTTACCGTCACTTCTTCTAAATAAGACCTAGATATAAATGACGGTCATGTTTTGCAAACCAACACTTTTATTCACAGTGAAAATACAATACTGTCAGATATTGTTTTCGAAAGTTATCTTGAAGTTTCAATTAAATTCGAACTGTAAAAAAGATGAATTTGAAACGTAAAAAAAAATCAATTTGAACTGTAAAAATAATGTGAAAAGCATGCCTATAGGAAAATAAATGTGCCTACCAGAAACGGGGAGAAAGTTACAAATCTCATTGCTATGTTATGGATGCTTAAGTGTGAAAACTTGCTTTAGTGCGCAAGGAACACAGTATATATAGTACCAGAAAATCTGGCAGGACTGCATGCATGATAAACTTGTGCAGAACAGTATAGACTATAGTCGGTTTGGGACTGTTCGTCAATGATTGAATGCATAGTGTATATAATTTAGTATAGTAAATTAAAATTATGGCACAATCAAAACACATACTTTTATTTTTCATCTTTACACACTTCTATTATAAACAAAGAAAATATAATAATGTTACAAAAGTATTAGATACCAGTGCTATTGAGTATTTATATTCCATTTAAAATTAGTTTGAAGTTAAGTGAAATAAGGGATACGCCTTTCATTAGGAAAATGTGTATTATCATAATTAACTATGTCCAAAAGTGCCTGTTTAAAATAGATTTTAACACGCCAAGTTTACCTTACAATAATTACATTTGATGTATGTTTCATTATAATACTTTAGTTTGATTGGCTAACTGCACATCACGTGTTATTCCGTAAGCAATTGCATCAGTCAATAAAACTTTTCATTCATGATAACACGTGGTCCCACAATAAAGTGCACTGGTAAATAAAATACAAAAATTATAAAATTCGTATTTTCGTGATCATAGGAAAAAAAATGTAATTATAAGTATTGAATGCTTCTTTTTGTAACTTTATAGGGTTGTTAAAGCGTTGACCGTGCGCACATTTTTAGTATGAAGCGCTTCCGCGCATCATACAAAATGTACTTCGGTCAACGCTTTTACACCCCAATAAATTTACAAAAAGAAGCATTCAATTCTTAAATAAATATATATTTAAATTCTCGAAATACAATGTTCAGATCCGTGCAAAAGTTGCTTTTTATAAATTGTTTGTTAAAAAAAAAAAACCAAACCGGGTGATATATATAGACGAAACCGGGTGATTGTGTAGTAACAACATTGACGAAACCGGTTTATTTTAATTTGACATGACCCTTTTCTTTCGTTCCATACACAGAGATACAATTAATGAGATGCTCATAATAACTAAATTTGCAATCTCCGTGTCAATATCTATCTTCCCGTACCTTTCTTTCCGTACAATGTGAACAATTTAACGAGAAATTAAACAATTTCGAGGCAAGGTTCACTCAATTCGTCATTTTGACATGCATTTTGACTTAATTCTCCGTTAATAGAGAACGGTTGTAGAAAATATTGCATCTCACAATAGAAAATAGTTGTATATGTATATACATTCTTCGATATCATAAAAAGAATAAAACAATAAGGAGAAACCTACCTTTCTTTTGTCTATTGGTGTTCCGTCATTGTGCCGGATGTTAGATAGCATCGAGTCCGAGCAAATTTTGCCGGTGTGGTTTAGACACAGTGACTAATAATAATTAAACTCTTACGATATAAATAAATAATACAAAAAAATTAAAAGCGTATTTACAGCATATATAACATATTCACATCCTACTGACTGTCATTTGAACGTCGCTTTAAAAAGATCAATCAATTCGCTTACTAACACGGTTAATAAACCAACTGAGTGATTTTTTCAGAGCGAGAAGAAAGGCCCGGTACCCTTTCTCCGTGAAGTGCACTCCGTCTAACGCCTCGTACTCCTTTCGATATACATTAACCGGTTTGAAATAGAAAACTAAAGGATTTTGAACAGCTTTGTTCAACATCATTCGATTAACTACGTCTCTTCGGGCATTGTATATTTCGGGAGTGAGTCGGACGCGAAATCTAGACCGCTGCAAAACGGACATGAATACAATTGCAACTCCCCTCGAAAGGCAAGCTCCAATAAAAGTATTTAAGTCCTTTTCGAAAGCATTCTCATCAAATTGTAAATTACTGCAATCGTTTGAGCCAATTTGACATATGACAACATGAGGCGCATAATGTACAAATAAGCCTGATTCAATTTCAGTAATTAACCTTTTGATAGTAGCACCCGGATAGCCATGCATCTGCACCGAAACTTTTCCACGAGCATTGGAAGGGTCTTCCCACTTGTGGGGTTTCCCTTTATCCTCGCACAAACGCCTCAAATGTTCAACATAGCTATGACCGAGTACTAAAACGTTCAACATATTAGCGGATATGAAGAACTTAATATATTTTTGCTCAATTTACTGACAATTAAATAACATAAAATATATATTTTTAAAGAGGAATTTGAAATATAGTTGTTTAAAAAATTTATCCGAACTATTTCATAAAATGTAAAATATAATCTCTATAAAATGGTAATTTGTAATTCAATTAAACACTTCAAAAAAAGAATGAAACAAAAATAATTTTCAAATATTCAAATATATACTTAGCACTACTACTCCAAACATATTCTATAGAAATTCCGACAGCAAATGAAACGCAAATTGAACACACTGCTGATCGTGTATCCTCGTCCATATTAGCCAAATTTCATCCGGCAATATTGTCTGAATTCTACCCTGCTGAAACATATGGTGACGGGAATTGTCTATATAGAGCTGTCTCCCAGGCGATCACTGGGTCGGAAAGTATGTACATTGTCTTAAGAATCTTGACACTCATTGAAATACTTTCATATCCCATGTTTTACGATCCCAATCATACCAGATTTACTGACCTAATACAGGATAACAGAATTGTCGTTGCTACATATCTCCAATTAGCAAAAGATGTCGGAATGCTTGGAACATATGCAGATATGATGCACATGTTTGCCCTCAGTGCTGTTCTAAAGATACCCATAAGATCATACTTCCCACCACAAATGAACATGGAATTTGTATCAGAGCCATATTCGCGAAAGGTCTGCGGTCGAAACGTCAACATTTCTGAGGCTCCAGCTTGTACAATCATGTGGACCTCAGCTGTTATGCCTACGGGACATACCCTTATTACAAATCACTTTGTTCCATTGTTTAAGAGGAAAAGAACGGAGACTTTAGAAACAGTTTACACCATCGACGAAGATGACCATGATAATGTTAACCCTGTAATTGTCGACTCTGAATGCTCAACTACTGGTGACTGTCCACAAATGGATATTAGCGACACAGACGAAATTGATGAATCGTGTCCATTAATTTCTAACGAAGACGATACAAAAGTACACCCTCTGTCAAACGGCTGTCTATTAAAAGGTTTCATGGATGTTGCTGAACTTTTCAAGCAATTATCATCGTTTACATACGAAGAAGCATATAATAACATTCCCGGTGGAATTAAGAACAACGTATTCTTCGCTTTAAAAAATTCAGACAACATCGAAAGAAGAAAAAGGGGGGCTATCAGTAATTTTTCTGACGACTGTGGAGTGTACGATGGTCCAAAAGGTTCAACCAGTAAGACATACTATGTAACAGACCCAAATGGAGTGGCAAAATTTGTTCAAAAAAGGAAAGATACATTCGGTGTTATCAAAACTGAGAAAGGTAAAAAGAACTTTATTCCACTCGAAAATCAACCGGCGCCAGATGAAGTTGTTGAGCTAATTAGGAACTATTCCACTTCCAAGAAAGATTCATCGTACAAAAGGCGTGTTTCTTGGATAGGTGGTGACACCAATCCTATAGCAATAGTAGAGTATATTGGAATATTTCCAGGTTTGTCGGCACATGGTAATACCAAAAAAGATACTGAATATCTTCGCACACCAGCAACTGTTATGACTGAGATGTCAGATCTACTGCAAAAAGAAACGCCTTTGAATGTTTATAACAAACTGACATTGAAACATGACGAATTAAGTGGACCAACAAGTAGGAGACAGGTTCATGATAAGAAGTACAGAGATAAAAAGAATCAACGAAAAAACGATTGTGGACAATATATGAGTAGAGGTAATATTGCAGACCACATCAATGAAATAGACAAAAAACTGTCCGAACAAGATTCGATAGTTAAGTCCATCATCAGAGACCACGGGAAAGCCCCTTGTCTAATTATACATGTACACTGAACAGCAGTTAGAAGACATTAAAACATTGTGCTGTTCTGGTCAATCTATTGTTGGGATCGACAAAACATTTAACTTATGCGACATGCACGTGACCGCGTTATGCTTTAAACAAACCGCAGTAAATATGGAATCAACTTCAGAGCACCCCATTTTTCTCGGACCAGTATTTATCCATGACAATAGTGACTTTGAATGCTTCACTAATTTCTTCAATCACCTAAAAGTTAAACTCCGCGGCATTGACACTTCAAAACTTGTCTTTGGGACTGACGAGGAAGTAAGTCTGATAAACGCAGTTAAAGAAGCATTTCCTCAATCTAGAACCATTTTATGTACACGTCATTTAAGACAAAACGCCAAACAGAAATTAATAGAGGACGCTGTCAATAAGAAAGATCGAGATGTTATTTTGGACTCAATCTTTGGAAACTCAGGACTTTTAACCGCTGATGATGTAATTTGCTTTGAAGCCAAAAGTGATGAAATAAGTAAGAAGACCATGGAATCAACAAACACCTTCAACAGATACTTTGAAAACCGTTTAAAAAATAACATTCAACAGCTATGGGAGACCGATCTCCCAGAAGGACACTTTGATAAGCCATGGACCAACAATAATAGTGAGTCGTTAAACCATGTCCTCAAAAGGTCCATAGCATGGGAATCTAAACCACTCTTAGACTTAGTACAGATCATTGAGGATGCTATTAAAACACAATATAAGGACCTTCTCCGATCAATTGTCAGCACAGGGCAGTACAGATTGGCTAGTACACACCAACATTTTACCATTTCCAAAACTATTTGGATTAACAAAACAAGCGAGGAGCGCCAACGACTGTTCAACAGATTTAGGAGGTTTGTCCCTAAAGACAACAAAGTGTCAATTTCCAGCGATGGGAAAATGACAGTAATTAAACCCAGGTCACTTGGAAAGAAAATTGGTCAGAGAAAACGAAAGATCAATGAAAGAACAACATCATTCAAAAGAACAAAGACCAGTTCAGAGACATAAGAACAATTTTGATTATTTAAATATGTATCTGTATTGTCATAAACTTTATACCATGTATTAGCTTACTGATTTTGTTTCCTTGTCAGAAAAATAATTTTGGGGGGGGGGGGGGGGGGGGGTCCAACTCAAATTTATTGTCCTCATTCAAATGCATTGATCGTCCATAAAAAGGGTGCTGTACAGTAATTCAGTTATAATTTTAGGTCAAGAGGGACTGTAATATATACAAGTTATAGCAATATTGGAAAACAATGACCTAAAAATTTTGTATGCATGAATTTATAGTGCCAGCATGTCCTCTTTTTATTCAAAGTATTGAATCGTAACCAAATATCAGTAGTTTTCATACTTCAGACTGATTCGTGTAATAAAATCTTTTTACCGCATCAATCTAAACTGATCTTATTTACTCTTTCGTTCTGCAAATCTATATAGCTGTACAGTAATTCAGTTATAATTTCAGGTCAAGAGGGACTGTAATATATACAAGTTATAGCAATATTGGATAACAATGACCTCAAAATTTTGTTCGCATGAATTTATAGTGCCAGCATGTCCTCTTTTTATTCAAAGTATTGAATCGTAAACAAATATCAGTAGTTTTCATACTTCAGACTGAGTCGTGTAATAAAATCTTTTGACCGCATAAATCTAAACTGACTGTATTTGCTCTTTCCTTCTGCAAATCTATATAGCTGTACAGTAATTCAGTTATAATTTTAGGTCAAGAGGGACTGTAATATACAAGTTACAGCAATATTGGAAAACAATGACCTCAAAATTTTGTTCGCATGAATTTATAGTGCCAGAATATCCTCTTTTTATTCAAAGTATTAAATCGTAAACAAATATCAGTAGTTTTCATACTTCAGACTGAGTTGTATAATAAAATCTTTTGACCGCATCAACCAAAACTGACCATATTTGCTTTTTTTTTTATGTGAGTCTATATAGTTGCACAGTACTTCAGTTATATTTTTTTTACTGTAATATATATAAATAACTGCACTATTGGAAATTGAACAAACATCAGTAGTTTTCACACCTCAGACTGACTCATGTAACAAAAATATGTGTCTGCATCAATCAAAACTGACCATATTTGACAGCATCAACCAAATCTGACCATATATGACTGCATCAGCCAAAACTGATCATTTTGCTTTTTTTAATGAAAAAATGCGCGAAGCGGGTTTTTTAATTGTGTGCACCACATTTTTTTTTGTTATTTCGAATAGACAGAAAAAAATGATAAGTCATTTCTTATAATTTAATTCTAAATTCCATTATACCTTGCCAAACCATGAAAAAACGTTGATGACATTACGGTCACATGACTAACTTATGTCTATGGGCGCTGATAACACAATAACGACAGAAGACCCGTTACATCCAAACTTAAATTATTAAATTATGAACCGTCACAAAAAGTTTTTAAGTCAGTAGTTCATGATGGTTTTTTTTTTAAACAAAACTATTTAACGGCATCATCCAACACTCACATCACTGATTCATATACTTTATTTTAAAATGAAAAGTACATGTATGAGAAGTTCTCTTCTTGGAAAGGTATACTGACTATACTGTTAATATAATTTGAAGAAGGAAAATGAATGGTTTTGTTTGTAGCCTTACGTCCAGTGGCAAATATTTCATTCATGTTCAGATCGAGTATATTTTTCTGACGTTCCAGACTCCCAGATATTATTCATTATCGTTATGGATAAGTTTGGCAACGAGATAATGCAAATCTGAGACCTCAGTGCAAATGTACATAGTTTTCTTGCGTTTAACAACACTGTGTTCATTATTATGATATCCCATAATTCATCCACTGTACAATTTTCGTTTGAACATTTGTCAAAACAGAATCTTAAATCATGAATGTAAATCCAAGGCAAACAAGGTAAATTAAGATTAAATTTACTTGAATTAAATGCAGAGTTATATTTACGAAGAGACTGTTAAAAACGGGGAACGAAGAAACGTAAACAATGATGTTTCATTTGCAATCTCACAAAAATATTTCTCCGATGAGTTGGATAACCTCCTATCCACTTCGATATTTGTACATGTAACTTTTGATCAGTAAAAAATATAGAAACATCTGCTATTATATATAGTAAAGTAATTGGAACTGATTTTTTCTTCTAAATTCTAAATTGCCCTTTCTGCAGTGACGTCATTTAGAACTGTTCTACAGTCCTGACTGATTTAGTCAGTTCTGCTGACAGTTAGAACTACGGTTAGAACTGATTTGGTCAGTTCTACCTAGAACAGTTTTAGACAGTTCTACCCTAGAACTGATCCTGACAGTTCTACCTAGAACTGATTTAGTCAGTTCTACCTAGAACTGATTTAGTCAGTTCTACCTAGAACTGATTTAGTCAGTTCTACCTAGAACTGATTTAGTCAGTTCTACCTAGAACTGATTCTGACTGTTCTAGCTAGAACTGTTCTAGGACAGGTTAGAACAGTTCTATGACAGAATATTCTGACAGTTCTAATGAGAGGTTAGAAGTGATCTCCACTGTAGGTCATCATACAAATATTTTAGATAAACGGACAGAAAGTCACAGAACAAAAATCTAGACTCAATCGTTTCGTGTTCAGTTATTGTCCGGACTCAGAAAAGTGTATAATTGCCGAATTTCGTATTAATTACGGGACTGTTTCGGAACGGGTTCGTCAGAGACGGTTCGTATTCGGGATGCAATCTTGACTCAATTCGCAAAAAAAACGGCCCACCAATGACAAATATATCCAGATCATGCCCGTTCCACAGGACACCGTCCAGAAAACAGAAAACATTGTTCCGATTTTGATCCGATACTGTAACTGTTACAGCAGAATCTGTCACGACATAATCACGATTGAAATCCGACTAGAAAAAAATCGAGTTTGCCCAATTGCTACTAAAATTCACCTTTCTTGGACCTCTCTAAGCTGTAGGAATATGTTACGAATGTATACTACAGCGATCGGGCAATAATAGGACATTCCAGGACATTGAGGATAGTAGGCCGACTTTTTTACTTTTCGTGTCCTAACGGTGTCTGGTCTCAAACGGGACCAATGTTCAGCTGTGTGAATCCCGCATTACGGGCAACACAAACTTACCGGGAGTCTGGTTGTGTCCGTGTATATGTCCGGCCACCCAGTTTAAAAGCCCTCTCATATGAATAATTCTTTCCAAATGTTTATCAAACTTACATGTATATCAGAGATACATCATCAGCAAAGGTTCGTACGAGGATGTCGGTGTCATATAGTTTTACCCTTGTCCGTAATTCCCGGCGTAATTCCGTAATTCCGCAACAAAACATTTAACGGATTTTTTTTCTAAACGTCTTCAGATATTTGACTGCTTTTTGTATATATGTGAGTTAACCATGATGAGTTACAGAACGAGTTTAAGTTTGGTTCCGCTCCACTTATTGTTACCGAAATTACGGGTTTTGGACTTCGATATTTGCTGAAAAGCACAATTACATATTGAACGCCATCACTGCCTTATAAGAAAAAACTACAAACTACTATGACATGATGCAATTGTTGCTTACATGATGTGAATTCTCCTTTATATGATGTGAATTCTTCGTTACATAACGTGAATTCTTCTTTACATGATGTGAACTCTTCTTTACATGATGTGAACTCTTCATTACATAATGTGAATTTTTCATTACATGATGTGAACTCTTCATTACATGATGTGAATTCTTCATTACATGATGTGAATTCTTCATTACATGATGTGAATTCTTCTTTACATGATGCGAACTCTTCATTACATGATGTGAATTCTTCATTACATGGTGTGAACTCTTCATTACATGATGTGAAAACTTCATTACATTACATGATGTGGAAACTTCATTACATTATGTGAAAACTTCATTACATGATGTGAAAACGTCTTTACGTGATGTGGTTGTTTCATTACATGATGCGAAACTTTCCTTATGTGATGTTAAAATAAAAACCCTTATACATGATGCAAATATTTTAGTGTATCATGTGAATATTGCAGTACGTGATGCTAGAACTGCATTACCTGATGTGAACGTCACCTTATAATTATACGTCATGTAAATTGTTTAATGAGACCCTTTAAGGGTTCAAAACTTGATAGAAGCGTGCTTTGTGTTTTTTTAATATTAGGTTTGGCCGTTTTCGGTATTCTTGTGCTCCATAACTCCTTAACCCAAATATGTGCCCTATATTCACTATAAACGTTTTGTTGTACAGTCCATAGGCTTGTTAAGGATATATAGGATTTAAAGCCATTCAAGGGTTCAGAACTTTATAGAAACGTTCTTGGTGGTGTAGTTTTATGGTAGTGTTATTGTAACGGTGGGGGTCGGCGACGACACCTCCCGGGACGTGTAGTTGCCAGTATTGTGTCCCTATTCGACCACCTGATGTCAGATTATGGCTGAACAACAGACAATTAATCAAAAGAAACTATGTTTAGTCACAAATGTACAATAATTGCGGACAAACGAGAGTAAAAAAACTTTCTTAAAAGTAGTTCAAAAATAGAGTAATTTCAAATGTAAAATGAAAAATAAAGTGTTCCAAGAGTTAGTCTTTAGTAAAGTTAATTAATTGGCTTCGCGTTGTGTTTTATGTAGTAGAATTGCACCAAGAAGAGGTGACTAACTCTTGCGAACTGCACCGAAGTGGTGACTATATATAACTCAGTCTAAACTCAAGTGGACTGATACAGTCCGGCGAGTATTTGGAGGACTGTACAAGGCCGAATCCGACTGAAAAACCATTAAAATCCTTATATTGTCATTAAACCGGATAACTTTTACATTAAAGGTACTGAATACAAATTGAATAAACTAATTTTAATAAAACATTACAGAAACATCAAAAGTTAAATATTAAAACAGTTAAATTAACAATCCTTACTTTTATCTCACTATGGAGTTTAAATCAAATTAAACTTAAAATAAACATTTAATCAACAAATAATTAATCTATCCAAAAGTAAGGGGAATTAACTAGGCACATTTATTACACTATTTATATAAGGTTTATATTTTAGGGAACAGTCATTATTTATCAGCTGAGGGGGTCGGTTCAAATTTTCACATCAAAAAGTTTTGTTGGCAACCCCCCCATAATTTTTATGAACCACATAATGACCCCCCCTTAAAATGGTGTTTCATAAGTATGACCCCCCCTACTAAAAAAATCCCCATAAATTAACAGTGGACAAATAACTATGAGAAGAATGTGGGCATTGACACTATCTGTTACCAAGTATGCATGTCAGAAAGAGATTTTCGCTGATTGCAGTCATTTTCTTTGAATTTGTACTGAATTTTTATATTGCATTCTACAATTATAAGTTCCTCTGATATCTTTCGTCCCTCTTTTCTATTATTTAGTAAAGTAGCTTGAACTTATTAATTTGATAAAGATAATTTAGTTTGACTGCATGTTATCTGATAGGAAACATCAGTCTTAT
Source organism: Mytilus edulis (assembly GCF_963676685.1). Classification (NCBI taxonomy): domain Eukaryota; kingdom Metazoa; phylum Mollusca; class Bivalvia; order Mytilida; family Mytilidae; genus Mytilus; species Mytilus edulis. Next base: position 70,678,840 of record NC_092356.1, read on the forward strand.
ATACTAAACGTTTACGAGTCACTTACCAACGAAGTTGAAGGGGACTTTCGGTTTGCAATTTGTCTGTCGGTCATAATGTCCGTCCGGAAAATTAGTTTTCCGTTTTTTATAGTTTTAAACATATTTATTTATAGTGGATTCGGTAACACGTTTTGCAACTTATATAAATCCCTTTCCACTTTGCGAATGCGAGTGCTGCCTTGTAGCGGCATCAGCCTACTCGTTTTCGAAATCTACAAGGATGTCTTTTACGTTCAAGAGATATGGCACTGCTGTTGGCAATGCTTGAAGAAATTGATTTGATATTTAGTATACAATATAACCATGAAAAGTTACAGATCAAGTTCTAATTTTGTTACGGTTTGAGGATTTTTTGAAGAGTTATGGCCCTTGGACTTAGGAAATTCACTCAGATAATTGGTTTCCACATTTTGACTTAAAATTTGACATAAAGATTATTTGTAAAACCATGACAAGTTACAGATCAAGTGCGATTTGTGTTTGCAAAGTTATGGTCCTCGAACTTAGAAAAGTAATGCAAGAATTTTCGACTATTTTTTTGTCATTAACTTACATATTTTGTTTATAGTTTTACCATTACAAGATACAGATCAAGTTTAAATTAAGTTTTGATTTGATGATATTTTGAAAATTCATGTGATCCTTAGACTTAGAAAAATTACACAATGTTCTGCACATGTTTTAGTCATGCTTGTCTAACTACCGTTATATTGATTTGATATTTAATATCTACTTTTAAAATTACAATTTGCACATCAATTCTAAATTTTCTGTTTGAGAATAATGAATATTAACTGGTAGGGAACTATGTATTGTCATGCAATACTTTCAGAATGATGGATACTACCAATACTGGTCTCTGTCCACACTTTTTATGTTTGTGTATCATTTCTTAGTCATTTTTTATGGATTTATTTTTTGAAGTTTAAATAAATTAATAGATCAATTAATTTGAAAGTGAGATATGTAACAAAGTAACGTAAGTGAGACAATTGTACATGTACCGTAGAGCTTCTGGATATACATGACATAGGAGAAGTATTTTCGAATATTTTTTGGAAGGGGTTTGCCAACATTGCCTCTAAAAAATTTGAATTATGTTCCTAAATTTATATAAATATATATAAAAAAAGTGATGTATACTTAAAAAAGAAAATTTTAAATATGACACCGTCACGGCCATGCTTATATATATAAGCTCTAAATGTATAGCATCACTCATAATTTACAGAAATTTTATATTCCGCTCCATTTGAATGCATTTAAAGATGTACTTAGTTGAAATTTTTAAGAATCCAGTAATTAAAATTGATATTATAAGTCGAAAGAGCATCAGCTAAGGTACAAAACAAGCTGAAAAAAATATTGATAGGTCATGGAGCTCCTTTTTGAGATGTTTCAGTTTTAAAAAATGGCGAGAAAAGGCTGACTTGGACTTTTACCTTGCATTTGCATTGGTATTAATTGGATCTCCAAATAAGCTATTGAAGATTTTTATGAAAATAATAAAAATTAGTGTTATGGGGCAAAATATTGTTTTGGAAAAAATCCAAGGAGTCTGAATAATAATAATAATAATAACGTCCGAGAGGTCCCGTGTTCTTATAAAGATGTTTTGACATAATGAAGAGTTCACATAACGTCATATGTGTTTCTTACCTCCTAATACCCATTTGACATTACGATGTATATATTTTGGCATAATGTAATAGAAATACGACATAAAGATTTTTTAACATAACGTAAAGAAATTTTCGCATTATGTAACAAAACTTTCAGATTAGGTAATGAAACAACTACATCACGTAATGAAGTTTTCACATTATGTAAAGAGGAATCCACACCATGTAATGAAGTTTTCACATCATGTACAGAAGTTTTCACATCATGTAAAGAAAAATTCACATCATGTAAAGAAGAATTCACATCATGTAAAGAAGAATTCACATCATGTAATGAAGAATTCACATCATTTAAAGAAGAATTCACATCATGTAATGAAGAATTCACATCATGTAAAGAAGAATTCACATCATGTAAGCAACATTTGCATCATGTCATAGTATTTTCTTATTATAAGGCAGTGATGGCGTCCCATAATTACACATACATTTTTTGTAGTGCTGTCAACGGTTAACCGGTTAATCGGCCGAACGACCGAATACCGAATACCAAAAACGCTAACCGGTTAACCGGACTTTTTTCAATTTCGATGGATTTAATATAAATTTGTGTTGAAAATTAAATCAGTAATTAGTTATGTTTTATTAAAAATTGTCGTCGTGGTAATTAGTTTGGCAGATCAATAATTGTCCAGTATATCTTTGATCGATAATGTTAATCCTAAAAACATACAATTAATTAGAGTTCGGGGCAGGATCTTTCAGAAACATAATTAGTAAACGTGTTTGTGTAACAGTAACTTTAAATCAGTTATGAGATTTTATTTTACCAATTACTTCATTATTTCGTTTTCGATCTAACATTGTGTAAACCTCACATTTAAATGTGCAACCTCCGTAGTGCAAGGGTTAGTCTTACTTTAAATTAAAACAATGTGAAATGTAAACCAATGTGAATGTACTCAATGTATACGTGAAAGTACGAATAACATGCTTAAATAAAAAAGCAAACACAGTGAAGGAACAGGTTGTACAGCATGTACAATGACCTATTGTTGTTAATTTCTGTGTCATTTTGGTCTCTTGTGAGTAATTGTCTCATTGGCAATCATACCACATCTTCTTGTTTTATAATTAATCATTTCAAATTGAAACACACCCCATTATTTTCGGAGACAACAAGAGAAAATGAAAGAATAATCGGTTTCAGACATATGATAGATTCAATTCTACGAGATTAAGATTTTTTTTGGGTATTTTTTAATCTGAAGTTGGTAATAACGCCATAGACGATACGGTGTATTTGATTATTAAAAGTCAAACTTCGCCAGGAATCCTCACAGACAAGCCTTATAATGCTAAAGGAAAAAACTTCAATTCTAAAAGCGTATTTATGACTTGATAAGGCTTTCAAACACCAACTTAAATTACCGGTTAACCGGGTGTCGGTCGAACAATTATCCGAGTAACCGGTTAGGCAAAAGTGTACGATTTGACAACACTACTTTTTTGTAAACGCTTTCAGATATTGGGCTGATTTTTGGTATTCGAGCTAGCTCGAGTTACCCATGATGATCAAGAATAAGTTTTGTTCAATTCGGCTAATTTTTGCTTTAATTTCGGGCTTAGGACTTTGATAATTTTTTGAAAATCTCATTTATACCGACTTTTTTTCTAAATGCTTTCAGATATTGAGCTGATTCTTGGTATGTAAGTTAACCACAATGAGTTACAGATCCAGTTTAAGTTGTTTTGCTCCACTTATTTTTGCCAAAATGAAGGTTTTACAACTTTGAAAATTGTTAGAAATCAGTTATACAGACTTTTTTTTCTATATGCCTCTAAATTTTGAGCTGATTTTTTTTATATGTAGGACTACTATTATGTTTGTGTCTGTTCCAGACCATATGAGTATTTGGACCATACGCGTATGGTCATGACCATATGGGTATATACGCATATGGTCCGACCATACGCGTATGGTCCAACCATACGCGTATGGTCCAACCATACGCTTATGGTCGGGGTAATTAACACTCTGTTGCAGATGACTTTAAATACTTCTAAACTCTTCATGTGGTATGGCTGTTCTTTAAAAAGACGCTATCATATAGTTAATCTTATCTTCATATTATAGTATTAAGATATATTAATTATTACAGAAACCCATCTACCTTCAAATTAGTTCAATTACTATCTGTAAGAAATATTAATTAATTAAATAATCTGGGTAAATATCAATACGAGGCAGAGAAAATTCGTAACACTTGATTTTTGTTCTGTACCTTTATTACCAATGCAAATTGTATGCCAAACTCCGCTATATATTAATGCTGTATATGTTTATGTACAATGTATATGTTTATGTAAACTGTATAATTTGTGTAGGTTTTTAATCCTATGAGCTGTATATTTGCTTACGGAATAAAGAATTATTATCAATGTGGAAGTAAATGTCACCAAGCCTACATGCAAGAATGTAATTAGCGATGAAAACTTACTATGGCATAAATATTCTTTTTTACGTAGTATTTGAATTATAAAAATAATACATTGTTTTTTAGATAAAGTTTTTGTATAATGGAAACTTTTATTGTGTGATTTACAAAAAAAAATACCTGTATGGTCCAAATACTCCTATGGTCCGGCCCGTTAATAACCAAACGAGTATTATACTCATATGGTCCGACCATACGCGTACGGTCGGACCATATGAGTATACGCATATGGTCATGACCATACGCGTATGGTCCAAATACTCATATGGTCCGGAACATGTCCACATGTGTCCATAATGTCCACATTGAAATTGCTGATTTTTCAACTTTTTTGAGACGGGGCCAATTGTGTCGCTTTGACACATCTAGTTTTTAAAATGTATTAGGCTTCAGAAATAATAGTTTTATGGGAATGTTGCATTGTAAGCGCTCTTTTATACGCATGTACAAACAAATGACAGATATTTATGAAGCATAAATCAAAGATTTATATGAGCAATGTCTAGGACTAGTTCGAAAATATAAGTGAATGAACCTCTCTGAATTTGTACCACAAGTTTTCATACCAATTGTGATTGACTTTTGTGATAATGGTTCCATGTTGGAATTAGGGCAAAAAAGAGGGAGTGGAAACAAGTTTTTTCTGGTATCCGGACAATAACTTGTGTATACTGAGTGTATTGACTATAACTTTATGAAATAGTACTACATATATACATACCACATTGGATTGACTGGTTATTGCTTAAACCGTTTAGGAGTAAAGAGAAAAATGGGGGGATTTTATTAATGGTTTCCTTAAAATTGCTGAATTTATTAGTATATTGATATCTTTAATTTTAACCTAAATTTATAAAGTTACTTTACTAGAATGCATTCTCGAACCTACAACTGGGATATAAAGTGGATTGTTTGTCACGTGATCAGATAGGTACAATAGTAGATAAGGTGCACACAGATATATACAGATTATGTGACGTCATTGGAAATATATTGGTAGATCTATAAGGTCGATATATATATAAGTGCCTACACAATCAACCTTACTATATGTTAGAGTAGATCTGATTCGTGACTTCCTCGGTTATAACTTCCTCCCCGCTGTATTTCTAACTTCTATGACAACACCGCCTTGCATTGCGCATATACTAGTATACGGAGTATACATTTTATTCAGATTTTTTTTCTATTCTTAAGGAATTTTTGGGGGGAGAGGGGGAGGGGCAAAAATGGCTCTTTTTTTAAAATCTTTTACCTATGAATTTCATATAAGGTAAGGAATCGGGCCATTGATTATTGGCTTCAGTAGACATCTGCAGTGGAGATAACTTCAAACCTTTCACCAAAACTGTCAGAAGCTGTCAGGAGAACTGTTCTAGGATATTATGTAGAACTGTCATCCTGACACCTTTTAGACAGTTCTATATCTAGCTATATAGAACAGTTCGAACCTATAATCACTGATTTAGATAGTTCTACCTAGAACTGCTCTTGACAGTTCTATCCTAGAACAGTTTTAAATAGTTCTACGACTAGAACAGTTCTACGATTAGAACTGATTTGGCTAGATTTGATTTAGTCAGTTCTGTCCATAGAACAATTTTAAGAACTCTTTGTCTTAAATATAAATAAGTCTAAAGAATAATATATTTAATTAAGACTGGTTTATATATGAATATATATATATATAGGTTTGAACGTTTCTTTTAAATTAAGACTTGTATATGATATCTCAGCTGATCTGTAACAATTCCATCTTCATACCTTGTATATCATGTTCCGTATTACGACGCTAGATTAAAACTGACGAAGAAAAGTAACACCCGGTCAGCAATCACGATATTTCAATAGCATGAGTTCGAATCCCGGCGAGGACTGAAGAACAAAATTTGCGAAAGCAAATTAACAGATCTTACATTGTTTGGCTGATGTTTAGACGAATTATATATATATGCCCATAACTGCAGTGAGAGCAGTTAGAACTGCTCTAGCAGTTAGAACTGCTCTATACTATCCTGACAGGTTTGGACAGTTCTACGGCTAGAAAACTTTTAGACAGTTCTGTTGATAGTTCTACGGTAAGAACTGATTTAGTCACTTCTGCCGACATTTCCACGGTTAGACCTGATTTGGTCAGGTCTGCTCACAGTTGTACGATTAGAACTGTTGTAGACAGTTCTATCCTGAGACTGATCGTCCTGAATATGCATGAAATATTTGCCCCTGGACGTTAATCAACCAACAATCAATCAATCCTAAGCCTGATCCAGACAATTCTTCATAGAACTGATTTCTATCTAGAACTGTCCTAGGACAGATTATTTTTACAGTTCTATCGGGAGATTAGAAGTGATCTTCACTGTATGATTCCAAAAGAAGATCCTGAATTTATTGCAATTGTTTCTTTGGTTTTTTTTTTCAAATCAGGTCGTCATTATGCACAATTTTTTTTAAATGTTCATCGTTTTTTAACTCATAGGAAATAAGAGAAAGAGGAAGGCACATGTAACCTGCCCAAAACGTAAGATTGTGTTTACGATAAAAACAAATAGATAAAATGAATAATACATCCAATTTGAGGTCCTTATTGCGGTCTGCTTTTAAGTCTTTTCGTTTTCTTTAAATAAACAAATAAAATACAGAATTAGGGGAAAAAAATATATAATTCAAATTTTGAACATGTTCAAGTTCAATATTACTACAGTCATTTTTAATATGAATTATCTTAATTTCCCTGTCACAGTGTTTCTGAAAAAACTAATTCGCGCCAATGTAATCACAAAATGCGCGCAAATAAAATGCGCCCGCGTAACTTCCACTTACGGAAAAGCGAATTATGTTGTACAAACGGGTAACATTATTTGCGAAAGAGTCAGTAGCAAACTACGACAACTTGAAGTTGGAAACAAGAAAAAATCCTGTTTACTTCGTGTATATTTTGAAATTTGCGATAAAACAGCTCTTACTTTTTCCTATTGGGCCCTTTTACACTAGTATGCGGCACTCCTTTTTTAAGGATTATCCATCCATCCGTAAAACAGTGTTGAATATATAAAAAAAAAGAAGAAAAGGAAATTTTTTATAAAATGTTATCTTAATATTTACGCTTTTCAAATGTAATGGGAGATAACTTATTTTAAAAATAAATATTTTCCTCTGAAACAGATATGACTGATGACAAAATGAGTTACATCCCATTATAAATATTATTATTTAAAAAAGTAATACGATCTTTAAGAAATATCTGACAAAGTGCACTGTATACTCGTATACATATGATTATAATAACTATTATCAAATGGAAGAAGAATGTCAAAATGCAAAATATATTTAGTCTATAATAAGGGGGATAACCAAAAACTCCTTGTTTCTAAAAATACCTTCTATTTGTGTTTATGTACTTCGATAAATAATTACATGTTGTTTAAACTATTTATTTCTTAGTTATTCCTTATAAAACGATAAAAACAAACGATGAAATTTAGCCATTATTTATAGAGCTCTTGTTATTTGTTGTGTTTTGTATTTTCTGTTATTGAGAAAGATAGAAAGATAACCAGAATGTCCATGGAAATCTGACGAAGACATATACTTGGTTGACAATCTCTAAAGATTTGGGGATTTTCAAAATTTGAATAATTATTTACGTAAGTTGTTGATATTTCTGCAACGAAAGATTTTTTTTTTCTTTTTGGACAATTATAATAAGCCCGATTGTAACTTTTGTCGTCTTTTTTTCTTACTAACTCTCCATTTTATTTTGTACAACATGTATTCATCTGACAGTATTGAAACCTTAATTTGTTGACCTTTGAGAAAAAGAAATAATCATTGAAATAAAACAAGATACTTAAAAACACGTTACGAAAACTGGCATTAAATTACAAATTTACCGAACGAAAATTTATTAGTTTAAACTTGTTATTTACTTCAAATTAAATTTCGGTTAAATTGTCTCATATTAATAGTTAAACTTTGTTAAAAAATAAACGCGTATGTTTAAACGAAAACTTTAACGGCGATAAACTAGATTTAAACCTTTTAAATAACAAATTTAAACTGGTATTATTTTTCAAATAAATAACAAATTTAATAACCCATAAATCGAAATTAAACTTAAGAAAATAAGAAATTTAACAAAATTATGAAACTTTAATAAACTACTAAAATAATTCTTCATAAATCAGACCATAAATTCAAAACTAGAAATTTAATATTATGAATAAATTTTGTAAACGTATCATTTCATGCAGTGCATCTTTAGGTCTTCTTGTTTAGAGGGGCTTTATGAAAAATGATTATCATTCAGGCGTTTTACGTCTTAATATTAGTGGGGGAAGTGGGGGTTCTGTCGACTTTTGTCTAATGTTAACCATATGGGGGAAAAGGTAGCCTCCCGAGGTGAGGCTAATTTTTATGACGTCATTTGAAGTACAATGACATTAATTAATTAAATTAGTTAATTTCTTTGGTAATAAGTCATTATAAAGTGTTACTAATTACTGTTTGTTATAAGTAAATAATACATTTTTTTCCTTTAAGTTTGATGAAAATTTCCAGTCTATTAATAGATATACAGGAAAACCCCATCTAAGTGTGTATTAACAGAATAATATAATTTCAGTCGGTTGATTTTATGAATTAGAATGAAATTATTTTTTTCTGAATTGTCTGCCCATATAGGTGGCGTTTAGGTTAAGTGGTTTGTGTGATTTGGCGGTTAAATCATTCGGCACGACAGGGTCTACTCGATAGGTCACGTTAATTTTTCTAGCTGTGTTAGTCGGTTAGCAGGGGCGTAGCTAGAAAGAAACGATGTGGAAGCAACTACCGGCGAGCGGAGCGAGGCGAAAAATTTTTGGGACCCTATTATGCAGAAATTTTTTTTTTTTTCGGTTCTCGGTCATAGGACGGTTAAAAGAGGAGCTATATGTAGATAAAAGTTTATGAATGTAAAACTATTAATAAATTTTCTGAATATAGTAATTCATAAACAACACATATTTGTGATACAGAATTTACTCAAAATTGTCCAAAATCTGTTCTTCGGGTCTGGTCAGAAACAAACTTCTCTATTACTTTGTCAACATTCACACTGAAATCCCGATGATTATGCAGTAATGCTATGTAACTTTCGTTGTTCATTGTTGATCGCACATTTGTTCTCAATTACATACGTAGTACCGTGACTGATAGATCTCAGGGCCATCATGGCATGGTAGCACTCGCGAGATGTTATACACCAGCGTACGTGATCGGCATCGAGCGACCTCCCAATTGAATTCGTCAAAGTTACATGCTAGGTCAGTTTCGTATGTTTCAGACAATATTGAGATTTGTTCGTTTGTGATATTTCCTACAACACGATGAAGCAGATACAGCACAAAGAAGCGATTTTCTGATAACTTGACGCGACTCCACTCTCCAGTTACCTTATCATATGCATGGTCTATGAACGCAAAAAATAATGAGACTTTCCAATACTATTTTGGCGTGGTTGCAGGATTATTGGCTCCGGTAGTCTGCCAACTACATCGTCTCGGCATATTTTCAACGATATTGAAGGGATCTGATAATTCTAATGCCGATTGGTACATCTCATTCCAAACTGATGAACTGTACACTGTAAAATGTGCTCCAAAACTACATATCTTAGACTGAGTATTACAAATTCAAAAGTAAAAATCTTGTAAAAGATACAGTAACCTTCCGATTTTGTCATAATCTCAACAACAAAAAAAATATTTTGAAACCAAATGTCGTTATTTAATGATATTTCATCAATTAAAAAAAGTGACAACATACGCGTTTCCTTTAACATTCAATTCATAAATTTTTATTTTGCCATTTCTTTTTTTGCATGCCGAATCAATGTGCACGCAACTTCGGAGCTACGATCTTTTTCTGAATGAACAGCTTCATCAACACTTGTAACTAGGTTGTCAAACTAATATGCGGGATAGACGAAAAAGACACCAACAGTATCCGATTCCGATTGACCAATTTTTTTTGATTTTTTTTTGTGAAAACGACGTGGATGCACGTGCTGTCGTGCCTCCGGGTAGCTACGCCCCTGGTTAGTACGTTCGAATTTAGTCTTGGATTATGAAGGTGAACCCGATATTTCATTGAGAACTGTTTTAACTGCTTTAAATCAAGAAAGTAGAGGTATTGAGTCGGCAATTATTGGTGGTAGAGAGAATTTTGGTGGACTTGGATAAGTTACAGTGTGCTAATAAGTTGATGGAGTACCAGGTGAAGAGAAAAGAAAATGGGAACATACTACTCTTGTGGGTCCTACACACACTTCAGGTCCAGCAGTCCGTATGTCAACAGTAGTAAATCACCCACCAAACCTGGCCTCAGTGAAATTTTGAAAGATGAGTATTTAAATTATCTATAAATTTTAGCTATAATAGATAATTGTATTGGTTATAATTTGACCAATGATTTTATTGAATATCAAGTAGGTCAACATGATATTATTGTTAAGGATAGACTTAGCAGAAACATTCAATTTTAAATGGATATTGATACGCCTATATTTATTATAGATACTATAAGAGATGGTTGTATATTACCTTTCTATTCAAATACAATATCGATTATTGTTTGTCAAATAATTTATTATTTTTAAGATACCTCTTTTGTTAAATCAGCGATTACTAATTTATTAGCTATGATTTAATAGTAGAGATGTCAAATATTCACTTTGTTGTGAATCCGTTAACTGTTTCTGTTCAGTTAAACAACACGTTTAAAATCAGATTTGAGACAGAATATGACAGGTATTTGCGGAAGACAAGTGTCAACTTTGAAGATATGCGTATTGCAAAACATTACATTTATACCAATTCATATACGTTTAAGTATGTTACACATTAGTCTATATGTTTCCACCTCATGCTAAATATCTATGATTTGTATGGGAATTTAACGGTGTTTCTGCTTGTTATAGTTTAACTAGAATATCTCATTACATTAAAATGGAGAAGAAAATAAGCAGATTATTATGTACTTAGACGATGCATTCGGTGCACATGACGATGAGGAATTATGTAATACAACAAGTAGCGGTTTTATACCCAAGGCTGAGACGTCTGTGGACTACTATTAAAACCTTATAATGTCAGGGGCTAAGATAAAGGAGTTTTTACTATTCCTGACAATTGTATACACAAGAAAATGAATATCATTTCATACATTGATTTGTGTTTAGCAAAAAACGGAAAGTATTTGTTAGGGAGATATAGCTTCTTTGGTAGCCAGGACAGCTTAATATATCTATTTCTCAAGTTATAGGCAATATTGTATATTTATTGACATAACATTTGTCTAATGATATAAATAGTGTTCATTCATACCGGAGCAGTAATATACATTTATCTGTAGACAGTATTGGTCTTATTAATAAAAAGATTTAAGGTTTTAAATGCACATGAAGCCAATATTAAACCTTATAAATCTGAAGTTCTTGGCAGACTATAGCGTACAGTGAAAACCCATGTAATATTGTTCACGATATGTGGTTTATAGAATGTGAGGTTACTACAAGTTCCAAATGGAAGGAGTTCACAGTAGTGAAAAATGTATTTTTGTCGTTGATAAACTTTTTAGCTTGCAACAATATAAGATTACTAGTAACCACAATTAAAATGTTGTTAGTAAAAGGAGCACGATATCAGTATTGCAAAAGTTGATTTTAGACATTTTAGCACATATATATTGCACAATGTTTATATTGACATGGTAGTGAGCCTTCGTACTGAGGATAAGAGAGCAGATTATCTTAGTCGGATTGCTGATTAACATATTGGCTACAGGCTAATTCTGAATTTGTATTTCAGATAGTTGATGATTGGCTACAGGCTAATTCTGAATTTGTATTTCAGATAGTTGATGATTGGCTACAGGCTAATTCTGAATTTGTATTTCAGATAGTTGAATCCCTTAGGGGACCTCATGAGGTTGACTAGAATACCTCTGGTGACAATTTTTAAATTGATAGTTTTTTATTCCAGATTTTGGAATGTGAATTCGTCAGGTATTGACGCTTTCACGGTTGATTGGCGAGGGATTAACGGGTTGTTCGTTTCACCTATTTCTTTGTTCCCACAAGAATTAATGTATTTTCGACACTGAAAATTAAACTTTTACTTTATACTGGCTCTCTGCTGTTTTTTTGGCTAAAGCTTTTTCTATATGGTGATGGTTTCTTTTCTGAAGTGACAAATGTTATGGATCTTTCTACTTACAGACATGCTTATATAGCTGGTAGAGTAAAAAGACCATATTTGGCAATGTTGATTTAACATTTGCATATTTAATAGCATTAATGATGGATTTTTCATCCAGTCATATATCACTTTGATGTGAGCATGTATTATAGATCACTTTGATGTGAGCATGTATTATAGATCACTTTGATGTGAGCATGTATATGATAGATCTCTCTTGATCTCTTGCATGTATATGATAGATCTCTCTTGATCTCTTGGTATAGATTACTAGCTTTACTAGATTTGAATCTCAGTTTTTGATTTGAGATTTCATATGAATTTTGTGGATAATTAGATGCATAGTACTTAGCTGATAGTTATAAATTTAGATTGCTTTTATTAGTTATGTTTTATTTTTTAATTACAAATATATTTTTGCAGGCACTCACCGGAAGAATTGCAGAATTAACCTGCTTCACTAGTTAGCAAAGTGAATTTTCTCTCAGAACTAATGTAGGAATCTTAGCAGTTTCTACTATAAAGGATATTATCTGAGTATTTTACGCTGGAATAATTGGGCTGCATCAAACAGAATTGAAAATGGTTATACTGTACCAGCAAAAGCTTTTTACGTTGGTTTATATTTAGCTGTATTGACACATTCGAGAAATACTGTTAGTCCAGTTGAACAACCGTTTTACTCTTTACAGTGGATACATTCTCTTATTGGATCATCATGTTTACCGACGAATTCGTCTTTAGTAATTGACCTACTAGAAGATGTGAGGCGTAGCTTGCCTACTCCTACGAATATAAAGGAGCCTGTTTCGTTAGAATTACTGCATGTATGTGGGTTGTTATGTTTTCTTTTGGTGTCTTGTATAATCAGCGTATTTGATATTTGTACGTGTTTCAGTGCTTTTGCGAGTTGAGTTGCTATCTATTCGACGAAGTGATTATTTTAAGTTATTTTAGATCATTATATGTCTATTGTCATTTAACGTTTCAAAACAGTCGTATACAGATTGAGAGAATGCGATTCAGTGTCATTCGTATAAGTGTCTGTGAAACATTTAATTTATTTCTGCATTTGGGCTTATTTTTCTAGCTATTTTGATGGGGTTACTTATTTATTTATTTTATTCTACTTTTTGTCTGGATTTTTTCCAAATGTTTAGATGTTGATGTTTTACGTAAAAGAATACGCCAGTGTCATACTATAGGATGCGCGAGCTCTTTATTGAAGTGTTCTGTCGTATGTTCTTGATATTAAGTGTTATGGGTTTCACAGTTTTAGGTCTGAAGGTGCTAGTGCTTGTGTAATTTAGGTTTTAAGTTTATAGAGACACGGTAGATGGTGTTCCGAAACGGTAAACGATATTATCGTGAAGGATTCTTTGGATAATTTCTAGCATTATTTTCAGATCTTTATTACATGATATAGATCACCTTTTTAAATTTTCCCGTTCTTTGTGTTTTCGGCCCTCGGCTCTGTCGTGTGGTATTGCACTTTACTATTTTTTGTTATTTATTAGTATGATTATTATCAGTGGTTGTGGTATATGGGTGTTAACGGAAGAAGAAATATAATTTCAGTCGGTTGATTTTATGAATTAGAATGAAATTATTTTCTTCTGAATTGTCTGCCCATATAGGTGGCGTTTAGGTTAAGTGGTTTGTGTGATTTGGCGGTTAAATCATTCGGCACGACAGGGTCTACTCGATAGGTCACGTTAATTTTTACATCCATGCTATTTGATATTTTGTATCATGCATTAAGAGATCGATTGTTTACAAATGTTTGTGTGTATTGAAATACTAGTACATAATATATTGTTGGGTTGATGTTTAGACGAGTTGTATATATATATATATATATATATATATATATATATATATATATATATATATATATATATATATATATATATATATATATATATATATATATATATATATATATATATATATATATATATATATATATATATATATATATATATATATATATATATATATATATATATATATATATCTAGCGGGAAGGCTAGAGTGCAGGCGATTTGGTGTCACGATATCTCAGAAGCATAGGTTCGTATCCCGACGAGGGAAGAACAAGAATTTGCGGAAGCAAATTTACAGATCTAATTTGGTTGATGTTAAGACGAGTTGTATATATATCTATATAAATGATGACTTTTCGTACTGATTCGAAATTTGTATACAATAAATATCATTTAATGGTTGTTATTAAACCAGCCCTCGGCTCTGTCGTGTGGTATTGCACTTTACTATTTTTTGTTATTTATTAGTATGATTATTATCAGTGGTTGTGGTATATGGGTGTTAACGGAAGAAGAATCTCTGTTATTTATTCACCTATGCGATTAAGCTGTGATTATTAAATCAATATTAAAAGCGTGTTTAAACTTGTCAATTATTGTACGTAATGACCTTTAACATGCTGATTAGGGTCAATAATCCGCCATATTGAAAAATCGCGTCGGTCTTTTGAAATCATTAAATCGTTTTATTATTGGCACTAATTAGTAATATATATCTTAATATTTATGGGATGAAATGTTTAAAAGCATTTTATCTTGAATTTATAATATAATTACTAAATCACCGAAAGCGTGCATTAACTTGTCTTTGTCGTACTATATAATATCTTATCTTGTTTAGACTTGTCAAAAATCGGATTTAAATTAGTCGTCGCCATGTTGAAAATATCAAGATTATGCAGTTTTTTAAACGTAGAAAATCATAATATTAGTTGAATTTAATAGTATAATATATAAATAAATATGAGATTTATCAAGTAATTAACGTTAATGTGATCGATGATACATACTGTTATAATACAATTGTCTTTTGTTGAATATCCAACTATCATCCCTCCGTTAATCATATAATATATAAAATAAATTGAACACTTATTTTATTATTTCCTCGATCATATTCACTTTAAAAATGTAATCCTGTAACTATAAAATGCCAAATTGATAAACAAGACATTTCAACAGACAGACAGACAGACAGAATATTTTATAATAGGGTCACAAACCAATACTGAACAATATCATACATCATATTATAAGTATAAAAAAACAATAAAGAATTTAAATCGAAGTAAAAATATCGGTATCCAGCCATGTTGCATATCTAGGAGGAGGAAGAAGAGTAGGAGGAGGAGGAGGAGGAGGAGGAGGAGGTGGTGGTGGTGGTTTTGGTGGCGGTAGATATGCATCTTTCTCAGCGGATATGGGTGACTAATTTCCCCAACACCTTTTTATTAAAGGTGCTATAAATCTGATGTTCGGGGCTATACTCTGACGTATCAAACAAGTGTTTATCCTTCGTCATATCTTGATATATATCATCAGTATTGATGTTGTAGCATAGTGAGTCTGTGTCCGTAAACAAGAGTGTTGCTCTAGACCCATATTTATCCGTCAGGTAAAATATAATAATGGAAATCGTACATAAGCGTCCTTGACAAATCGAGTATAGTGAATCCTACGTAAATCGGTCTACAATAATCGTTGTTTTTACAAATGAACAGCCACCAAGTCGTTGTTGGATATTTTGAAGGCATGTAATGTAGGTTTGTTGATTAATTTTCTGGCCTTTGATTGATCATTCTTGAAATAAAAGCATTCATTAATGAATAAGTTTATCAAAAACCCAATATAACTGTAAAGGTTCAGGACAGTCTAATAAAAAAACTAAGAAGGTTCAAATAATCATTGTTTGATAGAATTACTTGACATGTTTACAAAATACAAATACAAATACAAATATTTTATTGGCGCAAACACGATTACAATAATTGGCAAAGGCCTATATTTCAGTGCATTATAACAATGAATACAGCATATAGTTAAATATGTTATAATTTAGGAGCTAAAATATCGTTTCTATATACCAAACATTTATATACATAAGAACTAATCACTTTCAGGACTTTTAAAGAATTACTATTAATGCAACTATTAATATTTACCTGATATTCACTACAACATGTAGTAAGTATATTTAATATTTTACTTTCAAGTTAATTCTGAAATTTTCACATTTCAGTAAAAAGTAATTTTCATCATCTACCTCACCTGATTTACATACATTACAAACTCGTTCATCGGTGGGTAAACCTAAATATCGCCCCTTTTCAATGGCAAGATTGTGTGCACTCAATATTATTTTACACAGAGATGATCTTTCTAACTTATTACTCCGAACATCGACATAAGAACTACGCTGATTTGAAATATGAAATTGTTGGTAAAATTTTAGTTTTGATGAATTGTGAATTTTTGATGATTGATCCTGTGTATAGATATAGGAAGATGTGGTGTGAGTGACAATAAGACAACACTCCATCCAAATAACAATTTAAAAAAGTACACCATTATAGGTCAATGTACGGCCTTCAATCACTCATTGTTTAATACTTGATAGATATTGTTTAATAGAAAACTTTCCCCCAGCTAGGTTTGAAAATCCTAGATTGTTTAAAATAGAGTAAAGTTTCTTTGTCCAGGGGTTCTTTTTTTTCAGTTGCCAGAAAAACTTTGAACACAAGTGTGTTTACAGACCTTAACATATGATAAAAAAAAACTTTATTCAAGAAATGATATTTTTTACCACAACGGTAGCGTGCATGGTCATCCCCCGTGTACTTAATCCCACCAGGTTACTGAGGTCAACAGAAAATGTTGAAGTGTCTTGTTTATCAGTTTAGCATTTTATAAATAAAGGATTACATTTTTAAAGTGAATATCATCGAGGAAATAACAGATAATGTAAATATTGTACAGTTGATTGTGTAGAAGACCAAAAACATTTTTTAATGCATTGTGAATTTTATTCAGATCTGCGATATGATCTTTTTTTGAAAGTAAGTGCAATTAACCCATTTTTTTACGATTTTGATCATAACGACAAATTTATCTTTCTGATGTCACATGACTGTATACAACCCTGTTTAACAAAATCTTTATATTTTTATGTTTAACTGCAGAAAATATTGTGTATAACAGAATGTTTTTTTTTGTTTTGTTTTTTAATGTGATGTAAAAGTTTTATTTATTCATTTTTTGTAAATGAATGTTAGAATAAGTTTTAAAGCAATTTAAAGTGTCTCATAAGTCAGTCATGGCTGGATACCGATATTTTTACTTCGATTTAAATTCTTTATTGTTTTTTTATACTTATAATATGATGTATGATATTGTTCAGTATTGGTTTGTGACCCTATTATAAAATATTCTGTCTGTCTGTCTGTCTGTTGAAATGTCTTGTTTATCAATTTGGCATTTTATAGTTACAGGATTACATTTTTAAAGTGAATATGATCGAGGAAATAATAAAATAAGTGTTCAATTTATTTTATATATTATATGATTAACGGAGGGATGATAGTTGGATATTCAACAAAAGACAATTGTATTATAACAGTATGTATCATCGATCACATTAACGTTAATTACTTGATAAATCTCATATTTATTTATATATTATACTATTAAATTCAACTAATATTATGATTTTCTACGTTTAAAAAACTGCATAATCTTGATATTTTCAACATGGCGACGACTAATTTAAATCCGATTTTTGACAAGTCTAAACAAGATAAGATATTATATAGTACGACAAAGACAAGTTAATGCACGCTTTCAGTGATTTAGTAATTATATTATAAATTCAAGATAAAATGCTTTTAAACATTTCATCCCATAAATATTAAGATATATATTACTAATTAGTGCCAATAATAAAACGATTTAATGATTTCAAAAGACCGACGCGATTTTTCAATATGGCGGATTATTGACCCTTATCAGCATGTTAAAGGTCATTACGTACAATAATGGACAAGTTTAAACACGCTTTAAATATTGATTTAATAATCACAGCTTAATCGCATAGGTGAATAAATATCATGTAATACCAGATATATATATTCGGTTAATACACACTTAGATGGGGTTTTCCTGTATATCTATTAATAGACTGGGAATTTTCATCAAATTTAAAGAAAAAAATGTATATTTACTTATAACAAACAGTAATTAGTAACACTTTATAATGACTTATTACCAAAGAAATTAATTCAACCTAACACAATTTATAGAAACAGGTATCTCCATATTTCATAACGAGGATGGCCCCATAGAAAACAGAATACATACGTGTGTAGGTATGTATATCTTTATAACTTGATGCTCAAAACTTTAAAAGGTATTAGTTTCATGACTTAAAGGAATAACAATTCATTTTTCATAAGAAGATTTGCATGGTTTGAATTAGTAGCATTGATACTGCCCTGACTTATTATAGTAAAGCAGCTGACCACAAAAATAATGCAAATGGTCATACAAGCATGAAACTTTGTCAGAACATGCTTTTAGGTGTCTGTAATCATATTAGGGGGGTAGCCACGAAAAAAAATCTTCCGATCATGGCGGCCATCTTGGATTTTCGAAATGACGTCTTCACAAGAAAAAGACATCATATTTATGGCCCGGTTTGCTTGTATTGTATTCAAAATGGAGTCAATCATTGTTATCTAAGATAAAGCATCACTTTTGGTCAAATATAAGTCGATAACCCACTCCTGATTTTTTTAATATTCCGAATATTACTGTTTTATAACCCGAATAATGTCAATCGTTAAATTCCACAAATCTTCGACTAATCTTCGTTTGCTACATTGGGTTCGATAGGTTATACGCCAATAGAGGGTGCTATTTAATTCTCGTTAATCTTTTTGAGAGTGTGTGTTCTCATTGTTATAAGACGTGGCTCGGTACTTGTCTATCCACCGTTCATATTTAGTTACGAAGTTTTACTTGCTTTTATCTGATCGGATATTGATTTGAAGGAATTCTATCCCTATTGCTGACATAATTCTTTAATAATAATGTTGTTAATACATCAAATAACACAAGTAGAAAAGTAATCTTGAAAATTATACAATTTCTAGAATATTACCTGTGACGTTTCTCTATGTTGGGCAAATGTATTCATGTTACAGACACGCACTCTTCGTGCACTTCTCTAATAGTTGATTGGTTTCACTCGGTTCTTTTTTGCTGTTGCATTTATTTATTGCTCAGATAAGATTTGCGTTATTGTTCTATATTAAGTTCATTGTTGATTACCTTTGTTTATCTAATAGTTGTTTAGGTTTTGAAATGGCGAAAAGAATTTGCTTATCAGCTCCTTCAGCAGATCGTTGGGAAACTGGTTGACAAAATGTTGTTTGTGTCAGGAGGTCACAACAGACCTACTGAAATACACTGTTAGGCAAATATATCCCTCTTTTTCATGAATTAAATGCCCTCCCTATCCCACTTGATATTCGGCGATTAAACCACGGAAAGGGTATTGAAATCACAATGAAAAAAGAAAATGCCAAGTACCATAATTCGTGAAGAATAAAGTTCAATAAAACTAAACTTGAGAGAGTCCAGAAACGCAATATGTCACCGTTACCATCTGGAAGTTCTAGTGATTGTACGTCTACTAAACTTTTTAGGTGTACTCCTCGTTCTATAGATCAACAACAAAATCCAGTTGTCGGTTGTGTTTCGATTAGAAGACCTGGCAGATCTGTACGAGGAAAGATTGGCACATCCTGGTTCTTTTCCTGCACAGGTACATTCTACTCGACTCAAGGACAAGCTATTGCAAAAGATGCCAGAATTAGAAGCTGACACAAAGGGCAGAGATGTTCTTTTGATGTTTGAAAAAGATATAGCGTTTGCTAGTGACTATAATTATTATTTCAACATGGGTTATGTAGTTCTTACGATCGGTTACTTGAAATATCAACTCAACTATGTCAAAATCATTTTTTCATGGGACCGGAATCTCTATTTGTCATGAATGATTATGGAAATATATTTCTTAAGGATTCTGAATAGTTATCAAAGGTACCAGGATTATAGTTTAGTACGCCAGGCGCGCGTTTCGTCTACATAAGACTCATCAGTGACGCTCATATCAAAATAGTTATAAACCAAACAAATACATAGATATTTACAAGATAGACAGTAAAGATATTGTACAAGGAGGCACAGGGAACCTGTCACAAATTAAACAAATTGGATGTAACCAGTAAGCTGACTTCAGAAACAGAATGCAGAACACGGCAAGCATTCATGAGCCTATCAAGAAAAAAAGCTGATGTTGTTCAGTCGCCAACCAAAGAAAAGTTCATGTGAAACAAAAAGCAAGCTTGACCTCGCCCGAGAAGAATTCAGTTAGTTTTTAAGGCTTTCCATATCCTATCAAAGCAGACAATGCGACTTGAAAGAGTTTTTTTCAGCCACGAAAATCAGAAATTTCCTCCATCTTTATCCCAAAGGAAAAATAAATATTTGCGTCAAATCACAGCTAATGGAAATCCTAGAAGCTAAGGGAGATTTTACAAGAGAAGAACCTCAGACAGAAATAGCAGTTGTTGATGGTGCGGCTATGGTCAATTCAAGACCAACGCATGGAACATACACTTTTAATGAATACACAAAAGATGTGATTTTGCCGTACATTATCCACCTCAGTTACTTCCAAACATACCAAAGTAGATGTTATCTACGATATTTAAATAGAAAACAGTCTAAAAGCACAAACACGTAAAGCGAGGGGTGCTGGATCCAGGAGAAAAATTGTCGGCACCAGTAAGACTCCAAAAGCTTGGTCAAGCTTCGTTCGAGTGGACGAAAACAAAACGGAATTGTTTTATTTCCTTGCCGACAAAATTTGCTCGATTCAATCTGACAAAATTATTTTTGTGACAAAAGGCGAAATTGTTTTGATAAATTCTGATTATGACCACGATGATCTCAGTCCGTGTAATCACGAGGAAGAAGACACAAGGATATTTGTTATATCAAAAGTGCAGCTGAAAAAGGGTGTAAGTTTTCACTGATAATCAGCTCAGACACTGATGTAGTAGTTTTGGCGGTACCTTTTTTCAAAACACTTCAACATGTTCAAGTAGAAAATCTTTGGGTTGCCTTTGGAAAGGGAAAAGACCTGAGATGGCTTCCGATTCAGGAAATTAATCATGCTCTTTGTCCTAAATCAGAAGCTTTGGCATTTTTGTCATGCATTTACTGGACGTGACTCAGTCTCCGCTTTTCATGGAAAGGGGAAGAAATCGGCATGGCATACGTGGTAAAATATTTGATGATGTAACCGCGGTTTTTGAACGATTAAGTAAGAAACCTGTATCGGTCAGTGACGCTGATATGGAGTTGATCGAACATTTGTTGTGGTTATGTACGACAGGATTACAGCAACATTTGACATCAACGAATCCAGACTTGAACTGATTGCACGCAAACAAAGACAGTATGACACCATTCCACCAACTAGAGCTGCACTGCTTGAGCATACCAAACGAGTCATACAAAATCAAAATCTTCCTAGTCCTGGTGATTTGGGATGGGTTAAGGAGAACGTAGATGGAATTTGGATTTCTCATTGGACACAATTAGCAGCATCTTGCCAGGAGTTACACAAAAGTGGCTGCAAAAAAAAGCTTGTTCTGGTAGATATAAGTGTTACAAAGCTGGCTTGACCTGTACAACATTGTGTTCGTGTAGCTGTTAAAACGGAATACATTGGAAAATATCGTAGATTATTACACTGATCAGTCCTCCAGCATGTCTAAAATAATTACCGATATATCAAACGGACATTTTATCGTATATCTATACCACTAATATTTCACTCGAATGTACGAACTTTTTCTACCCAAACCGGAAGTGGTGATTTTTTTTACAGTTGTTGTCTGTTTGATATATTTTGAATTCAAGATGGCCGCCGTGAAAAAAATCGAAAACATGTTGTCTACCCCTCTAATATGATCAAGTACTTCCTAATGAACGTCTATGCCAAATCCCTTGCTTGTATCACAATTTGCATGATTTTGTCAAATTTCGATACTAAGCCGCCCCACTATATTATAGTGTGACTGACAACAGGCGTACAATAACACATCTTGACATGCTTTGATTGTAGCGTGTATGTATATTGGTATAAAAAAGAAGATGTGGTATGAATTGATTGCTAATGAGACAACTCTCCACAAGAGACCAAATGACACAAACATTAACAAGTATTGGTCGCCGTACGGCCTTCCACAATGAGCAAAACCCAAATCGCATTGTCAGATATAAAAGGCCTCGAAATGACAATGTAAAACAATTCAAACGAGAAAACTAACGGCCTAATTGATGTTTAAAAAATGAATTAAAAACAAACATGTAACACGTAAACAACCGATAACCACTGAATTACATGCGCCTGACTTGGGACACACACAAACATACAGAATGTGGCGGATTTAAACATGTCAGCGGGATCCCAACCCTCCCCCTAACAAGGGACAGTGGTGTAACCATGGTAATAATACAACATAAGAACGAACTATAAAAAACAGTTGAAAAGGCTAAACTCATCAGATGGATACAAATGCAAATACTACACAGAGTGGACTTGGACGGGTTCTTGCATATCTCAACAACAAAAAGATACTAAGTACAGATCTGAGAGTACTCGTAGTTACTGACAGCTAGTTCAAAGCCACTAACAATTAATAAAAAAAATCATGCATCTAAGACTTTCACTTATCATGGTGTTCATTCTGTGTATACATAAAATTGAGAATGGAAATGGGGAATGTGTCAAAGAGACAACAACCCGACCATAGAAAAAAAAAACAACAGCAGAAGGTTACCAACAGTTCTTCAATGTAGCGAGAAATTCCCGCACCCGGAGGCGTCCTTCAGCTGGCCCCTAAACAAATATTCTGTGGTAACTTGGCTTTTAACAACGACACGCAGAGATTCTTTTATTAATTTTTTTTACATTTCTTTTTTTTCCGGTGATTTCCGTATTAATTAAAGTCTCTCATATGGTGTACCAATTGGTGGTCAATTGACCTTTGACTTATGAATTTAAAAATAAATTGGGTTCTATTCATGAGGGTTACGTATATCCCCAGTAAAGTAAAAATCGAGTCTAAAGTGCTAGCAAGAATATTAGATAAATTACAAGTCTATCAGTGACCTTGAAATTTGACCTCGAAAATTTATAGGTCTTTAGATATTCATAATTAAGACTAATTATATACCAAGTTTGGTCAAAATCCTGGAACGATGTTGAATATGCAGTGTTAACAAGGGTGTTGCGGACTGAAAGTTGAAGAAAGGACTGACAGATGGTACCGTTAACAGATCCCCTCCTATTTTGTTGGCGATAGGATAAAAAAATTCGAATCTGAAATGCAAACACTTCATTTTATATGACGACAATGGGTGCACGAAGGGTAGATTTATTTATATTAATGAAAACTGGGTATAGGGTATGCGATTGTAGCTACTAGAACAATGTCAACTGAAGCTAAAGTTTTTTTCTCTCTTTTATTTAAGTTAAGCAAACTTTTTGCTCTCTGAAATTGACACACAGAGAACTAATAGTATTTGCAGTCACTGTACGCTAGTTTAGTTTCAAAGGTATCAGTATTCTAGTTTAGTACGCCAGACGCGCGTTTCGTCTACATTAAACTCACCAGTGACGATCATATCAAAATATTTATAAAGCCTAACAAGTACAAGGTTGAAGAGCATTGAGGATCCAAAATTCCAAAAAATTGTGCCAAATACATCTAATGTAATCTATGCCTGGGATAAGAACATTTTTAGTTTTTCCAAATATTTAAAGTTATTTAAACAGGAAATTTATAAAAATGACCACATTTAATTTATTGATATTCATGTCAACACCGAAGTGTTGATTACTGGGCTAGTGATACCCTCGGGGACGAAACGTCCACCAACAGAGGCATCGACCCAGTGGTGTAAATAGTTATTAAAGGTACCAGGATTCTAATTAAGTACGCCAGACTCGTGTTTCGTCTACATAACACTCATCAGTGACGCTCAAATCAAAATATTTATAAAGCTAAACAAGTACAAAGTTGAAGATCATTGAGGATCCAAAATTCCCAAAAAATGTGCCAAATACGGCTTATGTAATATAGGCCTTGGATAAGAAAATCCTTAGTTTTTCGAAATATTCAAAGTTTTGTAAACAGGAAATTTATAACAATGACCTACATCTGTATTTATCAAACTTTGTCTGGTTCTTATTAATATATTTTATCTTCTTTTGTGTTCTTTAATAAATATAATTGTTTATGATTAATCTCAGAGGTATCAAACACGCCTATACAAGTAACAAAAATATTTTGTATTTGTACTTTTGGATATGGTCCCCAAATCATATCGTATTCATGTTCCATCCAACACGAGCGCCAGCAGTAGTGTCGATTTTCTAACACGTCTATTGGAATTTAGATACTGACGATTTATAAACAACAATATTGTGCAGATGAGAAGTGTGCCAAAGGTTTAAACAGAAGAATCATTGAGGACAGATTATGTAAAATACTAATAAAGTAGAGTAACGACCCCTGACATTGCATGTGCCTCGTCAATAAATAAAAAATAATTCACACATTTGATATCTGTAATTGAAGAAAAACTTTTACAATGTTTTGATATTTCCTTTGTTATTATCACTGTTCAAAGGGAAGTAATAGAGATTAAATATTTCTTTTTAAGGTTGATGATAGAGTACAAGTCAAGATGAACCACAGTGATATGGAATTGTTATCATCACATGATTCAGAAGGAAAATGCGATGGTCCGACAGCAAATCTGGATAGAAGAACCAATCTAAAGGTAGACTACTCTTGACCTTACTTGATATTATCAATCAATTTCAGGATGATATACTGATACTGATAGAATTTGGGGTTGTTTATTCACTTATATATAAAAAAAACAAACACATAACCTATTGCTTAATTAATTGATTCATCAATGAGTGCCACAATATCGTTGAACCGTTTTTCCTGGTTTAAAAATTATATGTTCATTTGCTCTCTATGTACTTCCCCTCCAATCCTTCATACCCTCTGCGATTTAATTATAAAAAACCCAAATGTTTGACAAACTAGAGTAAGATATAATACAATATTCTTTAGAAGGTAATATTGCTTCAATTGGAGATTTGAATGCCCACATTAATGATGATGATTTTGACTATATCTCAAATAAAATTGATAACAGCCGATTCTAAAGAAAAAGTTGTTTTATAGTGCCTAACAAGATTTTGTGAGGTAGACGAAATTGACTTTAAAACGATCGTATTGACTTTTGATGTCCAAAAATAGGCAGATCGGACATATTTTGACTTCATATACCTACTACTTACGTTTGGGAGTTATTGTAATTAACATATTCCAATGAGACTGAATAATGCTTTTTTTTTGTTATGATACATAATAACTTTACCTGCCGTAGCTGTGCGTAAAATGTATTTCGGCATTTCTCTTAAGAAAATGACTTGTTTAATGGAACAAAACGTCTTATTTGTAAACTTTCTCTTTTATCTCCACAATAGGCTTTTAAAAAATAATATATCAACTGTGTAGTCGGAAAATTTTGTGAAAATAGAAGAAGTGGCAATTCTTACCTTTCATACCTTAACTTTCATTGATAAAACATAATATTGACTCGTTCAGTGTCCAGTTTGAAGGTCATTTTATAGTTACCGTACACATGCATGCACGTTCTTATTATCAATAGTCATGTATGAAAAGCATAAACAAGTTTGAAGGTAAACTAATTACAAGTTAATCCAATCAAATTGCGTACGAATTAATAACAATGACCAGTCCACATCATAAAAAATAATAGGGGTAAACTGGGTAGGGAGAAAATGTCAGATATTTTAAGTTCATTATTTTGCAATAACGAATAAAAATTTGTAAACCAAAAGATTTGCTATAATTCCATAAACATGTCGTTCTGTATTGGTATAGTTTTTGGATCTTTTATTTGCGTATTTAAGGCTGTAGAAAGTTTGGGCTTCAAAAGTCAACATAATTATTGACTTTATACAGAAAATTCGCCTTCTTAAAACATTGAATGTTTCAAAAATAATACGCGACAACAAAGTAAAATCATTTTTTAAAACACTGCAAAAATAATCATACAGATTGATGCAGTGGTATTATCATAAATTGCGTTGGAGTGAACAGTGGTACAGCAAACGTCGAATTCCCTCACACAATGTTATCACACACTATAATCATAACGGAATTTCTATTGATGTTATTGTATTTACAGTTCTTGATTCCTTTCCAGTATCATGAATTTTACGATTGATAGATTTGAATCAACAGTATCAGACAATTGTCAAATAACAGTGAATATTTCGTAACAAATAACGAAGCAACAACCTGGAAAATAACAGCACCTTTAAAAGAGCATATATCTGTCTGATGATTTAAGCCTTTTTCAACTAATTTTTATAGTTCGTTCTTATGTTGTACTGTTATACCACTGTCTCAGGTTAGGGGGAGGGTTATTTATGTATGTGCCTGTCCCAAGTCAGGAGCCTGTAATTCAGTGGTTGTCGTTTGTTTATGTGTTACATATTTGTTTTTCGTTCATTTTTTTTTACATAAATAAGGCCGTTAGTTTTCTTGTTTGAATTGTTTTACATTGTGCTATCGGGGCCTTTTATAGCTGACTATGCGGTATGGGCTTTGCTCATTGTTGAAGGCCGTACGTTGACCTATAGTTGTTAATGTTTGTGTCATTTTGGTCTTTTGTGGATAGTTGTCTCATTGGCAATCATACCACATTTTCTTTTTTATATACAATGCTTAAGTTAATTTTACCGACAATGTCTTCCCAAACAAGTATTTCTGAGCTGGACAGCTTTAAATAACGTGGTATCTTGTATGGAACAGAATATTCATGCAACCTTGTCAAATATGTCAACCTTGTTATATAATGCTTCTTTTCCTGGACCAAAACACTTTCCCAAGGAATAGCTTGTTATCAAAGAGTTATTATGTATATTCATGTCCGGAGTCAGGAGCTGGTAGTTTAGTGGTTATCATAATTTTGTTGCTGTATATCATATTTGTTTTTTGCTCATTATTTTGTACATCAACTAGGTCAAATGTATTCTCGTTTGAATTGTTTTACATTTGTTATTTCGGGGCCTTTTGTAGCTGACTATGCGGTATGGGTTTTACTCATTATTGAAGGTCGTACGGGGACCTATTGTTGTATAACTCTGTGTTTGTATGTCTCTTGTGGAGAGTTGTCTTATTGGCAATCATAACACACATTATTTTTATATGTTTAAGGCAAAAATAAACAAACTGTGACATTGATATTTCCTTTGTTATTATCACTGTTTAAAGGGAAGTAATAGAGATTAAATATTTCTTTTTAAGGTTGATGATAGAGTACAAGTCAAGATGAACCACAGTGATATGGAATTGTTATCATCACATGATTCAGAAGGAAAATGCGATGGTCCGACAGCAAATCTGGATAGAAGAACCAATCTAAAGGTAGACTACTCTTGACCTTACTTGATATTATCAATCAATTTCAGGATGATATACTGATACTGATAGAATTTGGGGTTGTTTATTCACTTATATATAAAAAAAACAAACACATAACCTATTGCTTAATTAATTTATTCATCAATGAGTGCCACAATATCGTTGAACCGTTTTTCCTGGTTTAAAAATTATATGTTCATTTGCTCTCTATGTATTTCCCCTCCAATCCTTCATACCCTCTGCGATTTAATTATAAAAAACCCAAATGTTTGACAAACTAGAGTAAGATATAATAAAATATTCTTTAGAAGGTAATATTGCTTCAATTGGAGATTTGAATGCCCACATTAATGATGATGATTTTGACTATATCTCAAATAAAATTGATAACAGCCGAAATGGTTTTCTACATTTTAATCATACAGTAGATACTGTGATTAAATCAAGAAGTACTGAACTTTCACAAATCACCACAGTCGTTGGAAATAAATTATACACTGATGCATTTAAGCTCAACTAAAAACTTTAAATGGAAGAATTTCAGAAGATTCTAAAGAAAAAGTTGTTTTAATCATAACGGAATTTCTATTGATGTTATTGTATTTACAGTTCTTGATTCCTTTCTAGTATCATGAATTTTACGATTGATAGATTTGAATCAACAGTATCAGACAATTGTCAAATAACAGTGAATATTTCGTAACAAATAACGAAGCAACAACCTGGAAAATAACAGCACCTTTAAAAGAGCATATATCTGTCTGATGATTTAAGCCTTTTTCAACTAATTTTTATAGTTCGTTCTTATGTTGTACTGTTATACCACTGTCTCAGGTTAGGGGGAGGGTTATTTATGTATGTGCCTGTCCCAAGTCAGGAGCCTGTAATTCAGTGGTTGTCGTTTGTTTATGTGTTACATATTTGTTTTTCGTTCATTTTTTTTTACATAAATAAGGCCGTTAGTTTTCTTGTTTGAATTGTTTTACATTGTGCTATCGGGGCCTTTTATAGCTGACTATGCGGTATGGGCTTTGCTCATTGTTGAAGGCCGTACGTTGACCTATAGTTGTTAATGTTTGTGTCATTTTGGTCTTTTGTGGATAGTTGTCTCATTGGCAATCATACCACATTTTCTTTTTTATATACAATGCTTAAGTTAATTTTACCGACAATGTCTTCCCAAACAAGTATTTCTGAGCTGGACAGCTTTAAATAACGTGGTATCTTGTATGGAACAGAATATTCATGCAACCTTGTCAAATATGTCAACCTTGTTATATAATGCTTCTTTTCCTGGACCAAAACACTTTCCCAAGGAATAGCTTGTTATCAAAGAGTTATTATGTATATTCATGTCCGGAGTCAGGAGCTGGTAGTTTAGTGGTTATCATAATTTTGTTGCTGTATATCATATTTGTTTTTTGCTCATTATTTTGTACATCACAAATGTATTCTCGTTTGAATTGTTTTACATTTGTTATTTCGGGGCCTTTTGTAGCTGACTATGCGGTATGGGTTTTACTCATTATTGAAGGTCGTACGGGGACCTATTGTTGTATAACTCTGTGTTTGTATGTCTCTTGTGGAGAGTTGTCTTATTGGCAATCATAACACACATTATTTTTATATGTTTAAGGCAAAAATAAACAAACTGTGACATTGAATATGAGATCCTTTTCAAAATTTCAAAACACCAAAACAGAAAACTATGTAAAGAACCCTAGAAGGAAAAAAATGATAAACGATTTAGAAAAAGATTGAAATGCCAGATAAGCTCTTACAATCTTATAGGACTACAGACGATTTTTGAGCAACTGCTAAAATTTAGATAAAAGAAAAGAAAAAGAACTCAATGACCCATTAT
Source organism: Mytilus edulis (assembly GCF_963676685.1). Classification (NCBI taxonomy): domain Eukaryota; kingdom Metazoa; phylum Mollusca; class Bivalvia; order Mytilida; family Mytilidae; genus Mytilus; species Mytilus edulis. The sequence goes on from NC_092356.1 coordinate 70,708,521, forward strand.
AGCTGACTATGCGGTATGGACTTTGCTCATGGTTGAAGGCCGTACGGTGACCTATAGTTGTTAATGTCTGTGTCATGTTTGTCCCTTGTGGAGAAGTGTCTCGTTGGCAATTATACCACATCTTTTTTTTTATATCAATTACCCATGTTAAAATATACTAGCTTAAGTATGCATCGGATATCGAAAAATCTTTTGAATACTCCTCATAACAAAAATGTTGATGTCAATTCATGTATTGGCAATAATTTTTTTTTTTAAATTACTATAACACAGATTTAATGTTAAGATTCATAAAGAAGGAAGTGCTAGTTGTCATAAAAATCAAGTGAATTTGATTGAATAACAATCTCTTGTATGATGAATGTTGATTTGTATGTAAAATTATTTGATTTGTTACTTTTATGTAGTATGTATCCTTTAAAGTGGAGGGGAAATTATATTTGCCAATATATAAAGGAGGATGTTTTTATAACCATTCTGACTACAAATATCAAGTTGTTTCTCCAAAGTTTTTGATAATTGTTTAGAAAAATATGTCTATGCTGTATTGAACTTGGCATCATGTATTCGGGTTTAGTTTTCTGTAATAAAATAATACTTCAGTTTCATTATGAATATATCTTTCACATTCATTTGTTAAAATTTAAATTTTGCAATAGCATGAATCGTTCTATATAATAGTGTTCTTATCCCGGGCATAAAAACAATGCCGTATTTGGCAAAACCTTTTCAACTTTTGATCTTCAGTGCTGTACAACTTTGTACTTTTTTCACTTTCGATCTTGTATATGTGGGCGTTATGTATTCGGGTTTAGTTTTCTGTAATTAGTTAATACTTCAGTTTCATTATGTATATCTCTTTCATATTCATTTGATAAAATTTACTGTTTGCAATAGCATGAATTGTTCTATATAATAAGAATGTTCTTATCCCGGGCATACAAACAATGCCGTATTTGGCAATACCTTTTCAACTTTTGATCTTCAGTGCTGTACAACTTTGTACTATTTTCACTTTCGATCTTTTATATCTGGGCGTCACTGGTGAGTCTTGTGTGGACAAGACGCGTTTTTGGCGTACTGAATGCTAAACCTGATGCTTTTTGTTATCTATTAATCATGCTTTTCTTTGTCTAATATGTCCCCCTTTTTTATTTGTATTGTAGTCCTGTAATATAATGTTGTCATTTCAATGTTATATTTAACTTTGCCATTAAAGTGCGAGGTTTGGCATGTCATAAAACCAGGTTCAACCCACCACTTTTATTCCCCTTTAAAAGTGTCCTGTACCAAGTCAGGAAGATGGCCATTGTTATAATATTATTCGTTTCTGTGTGTGTTGCATTTTAACGTTGAGTCGTTTGTGTTTTCTCTTATTTTTGAGATATTGAGATAAGACGTGGCACGGTACTTGTTTATCCCCAATTCATGTATTTGGTTTTGATGTTATATTTGTTATTCTCGTGGTGTGTTGCGTTTTGGTGTTGTGTCGTTGTTCTCCTCTTATATTTAATGCGTTTCCCTCGGTTTTAGTTTGTTACCCCGATTTTGTTTTTTGTCCATGGATTTATGAGTTTTGAACAGCGGTATACTACTGTTGCCTTTATTTAATAAGATTGTTTGCCATGAACAGAAAGGATTAAAAAAAAAAGGGATGAAGATAGAATACAGGGGAATTCTTTTACAAAATGTAAACAGTGAAAAATTACTTGGCCTTAAATCGATGATTGTCTTTCATGGAATCAACAAATAAACATAGTATGTACTGTGATTAGTACTAGACTAGGTTTAGTAAATCGATTGAAGCATTATATTAATGTTTTTATTTCATAATGGATATGAACTTCCTCTCTTTGATTATTGCTTTACAATAAGGACAGAAAAAAAGTAATCTAAATATGAAAAAAATTTTAAAATTAAAAAAAAAAAGGCAGCCAGACTTATTCTTAACAAAGCATATGCCAAAAACTTCATCCAAACAAGGATGGTTAACTTGTCAACAAGAATCACATATCACAAAGGAGTATTGTTGTATATTTAAGCTAACTTATCTAACTCTCTTTCATCTTGTAACAGTATTAAAAAAAGTTCTACTCTTTACACAAGTGTTCCACATTCCAAACTCAAAGACAAATTGAAAGAGTTGGTATTGCTTTGCTTCATAAAAAAGAATGGCCAATGTAGATACAAGTATCTTGTCTTAGGAAGGAATAAATCCTACTTTGTAAAGGATCACTCTGATTCAAACAAAAAATTCTCTGAAACTGATATTATCAAGATGCTTTTATTTTTTGATTGACAACATATTTGTTACGTTCGGAGGACGTGTTTTTCAACAGACTGTCGGCATTCCAATGGGAAAAAACTGTGCCCCTCTGCTTGCAGACTTGTTTTATTTATAATTATGAGGCTGACTTCATGCAGGAACCTCTTAGGAAGAAAGATAAGAAGTTAGCAATATCCTTGAACTCTACTTTCCGCTATATAGATGATGATCTTTCACTAAATAATTCAAAATTTGGTGACTATGTGGAACGCATCTATCCCATTGAACTCGAGATAAAGGATACTACAGGTACAGCTAAATCGGCTTCATATCTTGACTTACATCTAGAAATTGACAATGAGGGTCGGTTGAAAACAAAACTTTACGACAAAAGAGATGATTTTAGCTTTCCATTTCTAAGTAGCAAAATTCCAGCAGCACCTGCATACGGGGTATATATCTCCCAATTGATACGATATTCCCGTGCTTGCATTTCCTATCAGGATTTACTTGATAGAGGGTTGCTGCTCACTAGGAAGCTATTAAACCAAGAGTTTCAAATGATGAAGTTGAAATCATCCCTTCGTAAAATATACTGACACCCTTCCCTTTCATGAAAGTGACCTACCGAATAAGACTATTTACAGGATTTGATATCACATAAGCAACACAACGGGTGCCACATGTTGAGCAGGATCTGCTTTCACTTCCGGAGCAACTGAGATCACCCCTAGGTTTTGGTGAGGTTCGTGTTGTTTATTCTTTGGTTTTCTATGTTGTGTCGTGTGTACTTTTGTTTGTCTTTTTCATTTAGCCATGGCGTTGTCAGTTTGTTTTAGTTTTATGAGTTTGACTGTCCCTTTGGTATCTTTCATCCCTCTTTTTCACCAGTTATGCTGTGATCGGCAAGGCTTATGTCCTAGGTTTAAGTATTATCACACTCTCTTAGTCTCTAATAGTCTCTGCAATATATTCTATGGCACTCATCTGCAACTGTCTTTCTCACGAGGACGATCACTCCGCACACACACTTCCGGTTGGCCTCTCTGGTTCTCTCGTCCCAGTCCGTACTCGTCATGTCTAGCTTACGTAACTTTACCACACCTTCCCCCCTTTTAAAAGACGGAGAGATGCTCCTGCAGCTTCTTTTATTTTTTAAACAGACTTTCTATATGAGCACTTTGAGCACTAGAGCTAAAATCTTCTACTTATCACATTAAACTGAAACGGATAAAAAAAATTTCTGCATTTCAACGTTATACTTAACAAAACATATATACATTTCATCCTTTGCTCCTATCGCACTGAGCATGGATTAATTAGCGTTAACTTTTTCTTCTGTGAAAACGGGGGGCCCATGGAAATGGGTAAATTTCACAAACTTACATCACCTAACGAATACGATTCACTTTACATCACTGTACATATACGAGTTTGTCTGTCCCTTTGGTATCTTTCGTCCCTCTTTTATCCAATCCAAAAAAAAATAGAAATAATCCAACAATCACATTTTATTGTCCTAAACATGTGAACTATTTCAGATAAACACTATTGGTTTCAGCTCGGACTGTTCACTTGTACTATATCTTTTAATCCACTGATTATTACACAAGCAGGATAATCCAATAAATATATTTACATATATGTATATATTTGTTCTGGCATACACCTTATCCACTAACATTTTATAAACACAACGATATAAGTATATGACACTTAAACAAAAATTCTCTGATCTTTCTCCAAGGTTGCAAATGCCATGTTTGGAGGTCAACGTAACTCAGTGTTGCTAATTTTTCAACCACTTCTTCAACATATATTGGGGTGTTTATTCGTAACCCCCTCGGTGGCATGTACGGTGCATCAGTTTCTTCCAGTAGTCTATTGACAGGGATGTAACGAAGAGCCTACATCTGTGGTTGGTTGAATATTGTTATGAGGTGTGTAAATCCCAAATATGTGTTTCTTAAACTTGAAAGCCATGAAGTTATTGTCTCTTTATTGCTCGTAAAACAGTGTAATATAAAAACTTGATCCGGATCGCAACGGTATTTAAACATTTGTAAAGCTTTGTAATATAGGTTTTTGGAAGATATATCTTGTCTATTGCTACTACCGTATAGCGGGTTATTTTCGTGGGTGTAAAATTTCGCGATTTACATTGAATAAGGTATACGAAATATTTTTGCGGTTATTATTTTGGCGGTTTCGAAACTTTTATCAATACCTTTGCATGTACACTTTTAAATTGGCGGAATTTATTTTGGCGATTTTGTTCTATCCGCGAAAATAAGCGAAAATTTACACCCCGCGAAAATAACCCGCTATACGGTAATGTGTAAAATAAGTGGCATTGCTGGTTTAATCCATTCGGTTATTTCTTTTAAAAACTGTTCTTGTCTATCTAAATTTGCCCTACCAGAATTTATGCTGTTGTCCAGCCCCACCTCACCTACTGCTGAAACACGCGAGTTGGTTACATATTCAGAAAATCTACCTACTGCCGGTGGTGATGCTTCATATATTTTCTTGGGGTGAAGTCCAATAGCCACTTTCCATTTTAATTCAAACGGAACTGTCTCATGATATGTTTCTTGGTCACAAAATATTAACAGGCCACACTTTATATTTACTGGCACTTGTGGTGGTCTTTCCATTTGCTCTCCGAGCCAACGCTCTATGGTAATAACGGTCAGATTACCAGATATTCTTGTACGTGCACGATCCAGATGAAAATGGGAGTCAAAAACATCAAGCAAATTCCTCTTCTGTACCCGTAGTTCACTGGAGTGCTCCTGTTTGGATTTTTAACAGGGATAACTGGTTCATCTGATGTCTCTCTTTTACGTACCACTATTCTTCTGTCGGACTCTACCAGTGTATCCTTTATTGTCGCTGGTTCTATCTCATTTGTTTCTTCATCTATGTCGACATTCAATTCTTCTCTCATGGCAAGTACTCGAGCAATGAATGAGTATGTCTTGGCATATTCCAGTGGCGAAATTTTCCAAGTTGTCAATATTGTTCATGAACTCCAACCCATATAACACATATAAGCCGATAGCTGTTCATTCAGCAAATACTGGCTTAAGAAAACCTGGTATCTTCAATGAACTTGTACACAAGCGACATTATTGGCCGAAGAGCATACTTGTCTGGTTTGCGCCATTTTAGCTCCTCACAAAGCCCTTCCATCTGGATCCTTGCATTAGACAGGATCTCACTTCCTTTGGGTATCATTCTAGCAATGTTGTTATTTGCCCATCTTATAAGCTCAGTCATAGAACTGTGTGCAGTCACACTCACTTAGATACTGTAGCAGATTACACCTGCGTCAGTTGATGGACCTCTGCTAATCTTTTTTGCCTCACTGGTGGTTGTGGTTTGACCCACATGATGCGTGTCAGGTGGATATGCTGCACATGAAACTTTAGTTTTCTTTCCACAAAATCGCATCCCTAAAATGGACACGGTGAGTTACGAGGATCATCTTTCTTTTCTTCAACTTGTAAATGCAAGCTACCTTCTGATATTTCCTCATATACCGAGTTGTTATCATCATCCCTCGATCGCGAGCTGTTATCCCAGTCGTTTTTACTCTCAATCGCATCCAGCTTGCACGTTCTATTTACTTCAATATTCTCTGCCATCTTTGGAAACCAACGATGTTCTGTTTTTTCAGATTCTGATGAATCAATATTCTCACACTGAGACAGTAAATTTCTAATATTGGTCAAGTCTTCCTTAATTTATTTGGCACAACTTTTAGGAATTTTGGATCCTGAAGGCTCTTAAACTTTGTACTTGTTTGGCTTTATAAATATTTTGATATGATCGTCACTGATGAGTCTTATGTACAGGAAACACGCGTCTGGCGTACTAAATTATAATCCTGGTACCTTTGATATCTACTTCCTGAACAATGCATGTACGCTCCTTTTGAATATAAATTGTTCGTCCGTCCATGTTGGTACTTTAGATGGTAAATCTGATTTGGATATCTGTTCGTTCACTACATTGTCCCCAGTGGTTTCATCATAGCCTATATTAGGATAATCCTCGAACTCTTCCATATCCGCTATCGAATCTGTCCCGATGCTCTCTGCATCTAACAATGTGTCTTCCGAGCTTGAAGTTTCCTCAAAAACAATTTCCGCCTTATAACTGTCCATATTTTAAATGACCACTTCCATCGAGAGCAATATGTGACCGTCTACACGGTAAAGCACTGATAACTAAATCAAACTATCCGTATATATATATATATATATAATCCGTATATATATATATATATATACAACTACGCAAAATCAAATAAACGCAAACGCACACAAATGAAAAAATGTCAATAAAATGTCAATGTCAACACGGTCAAAACTGGATAAACCCTGAAATATAAAAAAATACAATAATTATAACTCCTATATACACTATCACTTTGCACGACCCACTTTCGGTGTTTGACATTTCGGACAGTGATACGTCGCGAAATTCTCGTCCACGTCTTGAGTGACATTTACGCAAGTCCCATGATACCAGACGTCGCAAAGGTCGCACTGTATCATGAACGCACCTTGATCCCCTTTTCTACAAATGCAAATGCCGTGTGGAGGCAGTAGACTGCCTCCCCGTGCTTCAGGTTTATGCTCTTATAATATACTAGATTATGGAGTGTGTGTCCGAGCGAGAACTGCTCTTGTTCATTACTTTAGGAATATTTATCAAAAAGTAGTATTTCAATATTCAGCCCCATTCTATTATTTAGTCAGCCATCAGTCCTACCCTGATATGCACTATCTTTTTCGGGTAATTATTACTGATAGCGTTTGACATTTTCAGCCGAACAAATTTATCAATTTTTCATACCTTAAATTATTGTATGCTGGTTCATTTTCTGGACGCTAATCTTTGCTCCTTTATTATATAATTCACTAAAAAAACAATTATGAAGCTTAGAAATGGAAAAATACTAAATACTAAACTTGTTCCAAGGGTATCTACACGTCTCAATCTTCAAAATCGGTTATCTAAAAATACTACCATCGCTAACGTTTTTAAAATTACAGACAGTTTACCCTCTCGGTCTAAATGATAATATCATGGGAATTGGTAATATATCTAGAACCAATTCCGTTAACATTTTGGATATAGTTTCTAAAACTGTTCGTAAAAACCGTTCTCACGGTCGTAGAACAAATCGCAATCAAAGAAAATTTCGGGCCAATCATACCAATATTTCGGACCTAATTTCTATTTTAAAAAACAACGGCAGACATTATCTGTTAACAAAACTCTGTTCATTACCGGTTAATAAGTTAAATAAAATTTTGGAGGATTGCAAAACAATTTCATATAGCAGTCCTAAGTATGAAATTGTTCAAATTATTATGGCATATTGTTATTCTAAATTAATTCCCAAAATTGATCGCCCTGAAGATCATTAAAAGATTTTATTAAAATTAAGTATGTCAATAAAGGCTTTGATTTTGTAAATATTGCCGGTATATTTAACGACCATTCTGTTAAAGAACAAATTCCTGGATATTTTGACAATACTGAGCTACCTCTTTTTTGTTATATTTTCAAGAAATCTACCCGGAAATTTGTGTTTAATTATAGTCAATTGTGTAAAGATTTTAATATCAGTGAAAAAACACCTACTTCATGTAATTGCAGTAATTCCGAATATATTTATGGACCCATTTCCCATGTTATAACAGGAGATCTTAACATCGTTCAAGACCTAGAGTTAAAATCATTCCTCAGTAAAGGGCCTAAATATCGTCCCCCGTCAATTATTTATTGGAATGAGTGTCGTAATATCATCCACGACTCACTCCATACATACTGTATGAAATGGATAAAACGGGAAAAAGCTGACAAAAAATCTTTGGACTCTTTTTTTAATTCAGTAATGAAGATAGTTGATATACGTATTCAACATTTTAAAGAAAATTTTACTGTTAACAATAACCGCAATAAACATATTTCTCGTATCGAACATAAACTAAAAGAACTAGCCAAAGAATTTGTTTTTGTCCCGGCTATGTATTGGCTTCCGAAGCTACACAAAACCCCTTACAAATATAGATTTATTTCGTCCTCAAGCCATTGTTCAACAACTAAATTGTCTATTCTTCTTACCAGCACACTTGGTACAATTAAAAACCTTATAATAAATTGTTCAAATAAGGCCTTCGAAAAAAGTGGAATAAATTACTTTTGGAGTGTCGAGAACTCGTTGGAAGTACTTGATAAATGGCATGCTCATATTGGTGATTTTGAATCTGTTCAAAGTTTTGATTTTTCTACCCTGTATACCACATTGCCTCACATTCTCATTAAGAAAAAATTCACACACCTAATTAAATGGGCATTCAAAAAATCAGAATGTGAATATATATGTTCTAACTCTTTTAGGTCATTTTTCAGTAGCAATAAACAAAAAAACTATTTTAATTGGACATGCTTTATTACTATATATGCCCTTGAATTTTTACTAGATAACATTTTTGTTCGCTTTGGTGATTCGTTATATCGTCAGATTATCGGAATTCCAATGGGGACTAATTGTGCACCACTTATTGCGGACCTCTTTTTGTATTGATATGAGTTACAATTTATGACAAAAATAAGCAAAGACCCATCAAAACAACATCTGATAAACAAATTTAATAATACTTTTAGATATTTGGATGATATTTTGGCTGTCAATAATGACGACTTCAGTATGTATATTAATGAAATTTATCCTGCTGAACTTACTTTAAATAAAGCTAATACTAACAATGACCACTGCCCTTTCCTCGATCTTGATATCTATATCACTAACGGAAAGTTAAATACTAAAATTTATGATAAAAGAGATGATTTTTCACTTCCTATCGTTAATTATCCGTTTTTAGATGGTGACGTTCCCTTGTCAACATCTTACGGTATATCTCAACTTGTACGATTCGCTCGTGTATGTAAAAATGTTTTAGATTTTAACGAGAGAAATCTATGTATTACTGAAAAATTATTACACCAGGGTTTTCGATATCACAAACTAGTCAAAACATTTACTAAATTTTATCATCGGTATAAAGACATCATTCGTAAATATAGCTCAACATGCAGACTTCTTATACGTCCAGGTATTTCACATCCAATTTTTTATGGAAATATTCTTTATAAAGCACAAAGGTGTCAGTATTCACCTCAGAAAACCTTTGAATAGACTTATTAAGAAGGGATATAATTACGATACTGTTGTCAAGTCATTAAAGATTGCATATTTTGGCGTTAATATTGAGTCACTGATAAGATCTTTGCGTCGGAACTAAACACATTTATTCTAAAAACAGTTGTTGGCATGACACGGGTTATGTTCTTCTTATATATGTTATGATGGTATGATACTAAACCCCTAACGGGAAGGATTGTCCCAGATGGTCATATATGTTTAAATCATAATCTTTCAGTCAGTTTAATTGAAGTCTGGAGCTGGCATGTCAGGTAACTGCTAGTAGTCTGTTGTTATTTATGTATTATCGTCATTTTGTTTATTTTCTTTGGTTACATCTTCTGACATCAGACTCGGACTTCTCTTAAACTGAATTTTAATGTGCGTATTGTTATGCGTTTACTTTTCTACATTGGTTAGAGGTATAGGGGGAGGGTTGAGATCTCACAAACATGTTTAACCCCGCCGCATTTTTGCGCCTGTCTCAAGTCAGGAGCCTCTGGCCTTTGTTAGTCTTGTATTATTTTAATTTTAGGTTCTTGTGTACAATTTGGAAATACGTATGACGTTCATTATCACTGAACTAGTATATATTTGTTTAGGGGCCAGCTGAAGGACGCCTCCGAATGCGGGAATTTCTCGCTACATTGAAGACCTGTTGGTGACCTTCTGCTGTTGTTTTTTTATTTGGTCGGGTTGTTGTCTCTTTGACACATTTCCCATTTCCATGCTCAATTTTAAAAAAGTCTCCATTATCTACTAAAATATTTTCACCATCCCGTAACTGATTTTGCGCTCTTTTCAGCCAAGCCGGAATATTGCGATCATTACACTTTTTCACTCGGTCAAGATTTATCACGAACACTGACTTTTCTAGTTTTACTCTATACACATATGACGTAATTTTCTCAACTATTATACCTGGCCCTTTCCATGGAGGGTCAAGTTTCCTACTCCGTCGTTTGACACTTGCAGTATCTATGATATATACTAAGTCACCTGGAACATATTCATTTTTTCTCATCTTATCATCATAGTCCCTTTTCATCTATTCCTGCGGAGATTAAGGTTGATGACGTGCGATTTCATGAGCTTGTATAATCTCTTCAATCAACCGACTGACATATGCCTCCTCGCTTTCATCACTCTCTTCTGTTGGTGGTCGAAAAACTAAATCTATTCATCTAGTTTACTTTCCTTCCAAGCATCATTTTATTATAGGCGAGCGCCGATTTGAGAAAAAGCCTCTCGTTAAGGTTTTTAATGCACATATCTAACACACAGCTAATTTTGGTATCAATTGAAAGAAAAACTTCTAGGGCGTACGATTTGGGTGGTCGTCAAAGTTCCCTATGGTCACGTTTCTTGCAAATCTCGCGAGAACACATACATATCGAAATGATTTGGATTATACGGTGACATTTAACATTGAATATATCGGCATTGTTGTAAATATATTTTTCATTTTTATCTAAGATAGCTTTGATTACATTCTAAAAAGACACCGAATCAAAAAAAAAGAAGATTTTATAAAAAAAAATAGTTAATTCAGAGGCATCTGTCAGACCAACCCTAAAATGTAAAAATAAATACCATCTTTTTTAAGATTGTCAGTGTCAATGACTTATTAAATCTCTCATATGTTTTGTTTTTAGAATTTCCATATACCTTGAAAAGACACACATCAAAGCTCAATGACTGATAATAAATGTTTGACGACTTCTCTAAAATCTGCATTTTTAAACGGTATTCCGGATCTGTATTGTGTTTATCCCACACGCTCAAAATTCATATAAATTGAGTGTCTATTATGCACAGGTAACATTTGAGTTGCCCCAAAACACAAGTCTTGTTTTAACATATTACTAAATCAATATTCGTATATGTGTTACCGAAAGACCATTTTAAGCATTACTAACAATATTGGCATGTGATATGTAAGCAGCAGACTGCATTTTGTAGAATAGTATATTCTTAAATATTATCATAATTTCTCATCATGGATGAGTGTCCAAGTCCTGTGAAATGTGCGTCACCTCCAATGAAGCGCGGTCGCATGTCCATAAATTGGCAACGCTTTTTAATATGTCAAAATATTGCACAAGAGACTCTCCGTATGACAACTGATAGAGGTTTTACAACCTTAATGAATGCTGTAAGGAAAAGACAAGATGATGTGTTTAGGTTGTGTTTGAGTGAGGTCAATACATTAGAGGCATTGTTGGTTTAACAAGGAAGAAGGCTACATTGATAAGATGGAATCTTACAAGGCATGTGCTTAGTCAGATAACATCGGCAATGAGAGCACGTTCGTGTCTTGTCCAGGTTGATGACCAATGTCACGATGCAGCAAAACCAGCTGCAATAAAAGGGATGAAAAACATGTACAAGACCTAATTGTTTATATAACAGAAAATATGACAAATCTATTTGACGTTGATAATCACCCCCGTCAGCTCATTTGCATTTCAACTGGTCTCTTTGCAAGTCACGACATTGAATATTCACTGTTAAAATCAGTTGAAACTGGAAGAACTAAAATGAAGCTATTTGTTGAGTCATCTCTATCAACAGACAATGCAGGTAGCTTTTACCATCCCATCAAAATATCAGGACTGAAGACCTTTGAAGATATGAACCCCAAAGTACAACTAAAATGTAAATCTGTGCAAGTTGTAAAAGGGCATTTGAATCCCAAGCTTGTGTTAAGACGTCCACTATCTATTACTAAATGTAGAGATGACGTATCTGTGGAAACTGACTTGTACTATCCAATTTGTCCCATTCCCACTGCATTATTTCATGACGTTGGAACTATGAGGAAGACAAATAAGTCTGATCTTGCCCATGAATTGGAAAATTTAGTAGGATCAGTCCCTTACATTCCTCTATTCGACCACAGTGTTACCGTACTAATAATAGATGGCATGAACTTAGTTCAGTCATTTGATTTTAAAAGGATGTCCACATTCGGAGACTTGACAAAATCTTACATTATGCAGGTACAAACAAGGTTGTTGTTTTCTTCGATCGCTATGACACTGAACATTACATAAAATCAGTAGAGCGACATAGACGATCGGCAATAACAACTACGCCAAAAGTTTAGCAAATCGCTGAAGGCCGAACTGTTCCAGACTGGACAAAATTTCTATCAGGCAACAAAATCAATCAAGCTCTGATTACTTTCCTTGGTGATTATCTGAGCAGAAATTTGTCTCATATGTTCAAGGAGGAAAATAATTGGTTCTTGCCGATGCATTTCCCAATCCAGAAATAGTGCAACAACTCTCTAATGAGAATGTAATCGCTCTCCCAGAACTTTTCTGTTCGCACGAAGAAGCAGAAAAAAGAATCTTGCTTCATGTTATACACTCTGATAAAATCTTTCAGCAGTTGAATATAAGAGGACGAATCATAATAAAGTGTTCCGATACAGATGTGCTTTTGCTCTGTGTTCATTATTTCAAGGTTCTTGTGTCGACTGAACAAATGTGTTTTTTGACGGGGTCAACTAATTCTCTAAGGGACTGTAGAAGGCACATACCAATTCATGAGTTAAGTAAATCTCTTTCACTTTTACTAGCTAACATTCTCCCTGTAGTTCATGCTTTACCTGGTTGTGAAACCACTACCGCCATATTTATTTTCGGCAAAAAGACTGTATTCAAGTTGATAAGAAAATCTCCGAGTAAGTTTACAAATCTTCAAAACTTTGACACGATTTATTTTTCCTCATCATTGTCAGTAACCAGAGAGCTTATTTCAAGCTTGTATAACCCAAAAGACAAATTCGCTTCATCATATGTTGACCTAAACAAGTTATGTGTTAAACTTGCAACATGCAAAGACACAAGTTTGTTGCGATTGCCACCAAGCGAACCTGCATTTAAGGAACATGTTTTGCGGTCATGTCTTCAAACGAAAATGTGGATGTCCTCACATCTCGATCACCCTAATCATTTGTCTCCTTATGAACACGGATGGAAGAAGAGTTCACCTGGCCCGGATCCAGTCTACTTTTTCGGCATGATGAAGTCCGATTTCCTGCAAGATTTACTATTTTCTTGCAAGGAGAAATATATATGTAGCACGTCATGTATTTGCCGAGAGCAGCAGATGTCTTCCTCTGAGCTTTGTCCATGTCAGGGTAGTGATACCTGCCAAAATATATATTGTAAAGAGGACACCGACCTCGAAGATCAAATGAATGACGATGATGAAGATGAAAACGATACCAGTGACTAATAGCGAAAGAGCATTTGAGCAAAGGGGCAACATAAAGTTTAATTTGCCTCACTGTTATTCAATGTAAATATGTATATTATTATCAATTTTGTGTTTTTGTAATAACTCTACCAGTTGAAATAAATGGTTGTGTACTTAAATTCCGTATGCGATAAAAATGGTAGTTGAAAATTGTGTTTTAGAACAAAAAAAAACAAAACAAAAAAAAAGAAAAAAACTCCCTTGCTTTTGATCTGCGACCTTGACGTGGTTGGCAAGCTCAAGACAATTAATTCATAATGTATTTATATTTGTCGAACTAACAGGAGACCAAAATAACATAGATTTTTAACTGTCCTGTAAAAATAGTAAATGTGCGCATTAAAGCAGTTTTACGTTGTGTTTTAATATAGTTTTATCAATATTTTGTCGGTATAAAAACATGCTAGGCGAGACATTATAACTTATAAAACTAGTTATATATGTTATTGATATAAAATCAATAGAATTTGTGTGTTTTCGGTGCAAAATAAATATAACCGAGCGTTTTGCGTCAACACCTGTAAAAATTATGATTTTCACAAAAATCCGCGATTTTTTCATTTTAACCACTTTTTTTTTAATTTTTATTTCAGAAACAAAAAATAGATAGACTATAGTTTATTAAATGATATTTTTCATCTTATTTTGCAGATGAATTATTTTTTAAAACTGCATTTTTCGAACAATATCGTCAAATTATGACTTATATTTTCCCCCCTTTTTTGCCGTTTTTAGAAAATTGTGACCATTTCCCAATTTGACGACCAGGCAATTCTAATAGTACTATTAAAGACCTTTCAAATGATATATCATATAGCCGTGTGTTAGTTAGGTGCATTAAAAACCTCCGAATCCTTGTTTTGGCGCTCGCCTATTAGGAGTCATTCCTGTCATTCTGTTATCTGATGATCTAATAGCACTAGCAAGTTGTGGAAGATATTCGTCCCAATCCTTTTGTGATTTGTTCACAAAACATCTTACAATATCCATCAGAGTCCGGTTCTACCTTTCTACCTGACCATTTGCAGATGGCCTATAAGCGGTGGTCCTTGTTTTATGTATCTGTAGAGTTTTACACACTGATTTAAACAGGTTGCCCTCAAAATTTCTCCCTTGATAGCTATAGATAGAGAATGGACACCCAAAACGTGTGAAAAACTCATTCACAGCTGCTTGTTTCTTCAGCTGTTTGTGATGGTGAAGGTATAATTTCTACCCATTTAGTAAACTGGTCTACCATAACCAATATATTTGTATTTCCTCTTGTTGTTTCGGTTAACGGTCCTAAGAAGTCTATATCATGTATATGGACTCGCTCCATGGGTGCTCCTGCATTATACTGAGTCAATTGACATCTTTCTTTTCTCGTTGGCTTTTTGTTCTTTTTTGCATCTTTTCCCGCAATACCAAATCCATAGCACGTGCATACGTGGATGGTGCATTGCAAAGTCGAAAAATCATGCGCGTAAACTAAAAAGTCCGTACTTTGTTATGAAGGCTGACTTTGCTAGGTCTTCCTTTGCCATTTTTACCTGCCAATACGCGCTATAAGCGTCTAACTTCGAAAACAACTAATTTCCGGCGAGTGTATCCAGACATTCCTCGATAAATGGTAACGGATAAACATCTTTTTTTCGTTACAGAGTTGAGTTTCCTGTAATCAATCGCGTAGCGCACCTTCTCGTCTAATTTTCTGATCAAAACTGGCGCTGACGCCCATTCAGACATACTTGGTTCAATCACTCCAGACTTTAACATTTTTTTCTAATAGTTGTTTTTCTTCCACAAATTGGAACGGTGTTCTTCGCATTCGTTGTTTGATTGGTTGTGCCTGTTCCGTGTCAATACTATGTTCTACTCCTCTGAATGTACCAACGTCAAATTCATCCTTTGAAAATATGTCGATGTATTCTGACAATAGCGGTTCTAACTGTTGTTTTTCATTTTCTGATAAATTCACACTAGAGCTATCTAATAACTGTCTTATTTCAGGAGATAACTCTACCTGCCCTCTTTTAGAAACTCGGTGACTTGATTCGTTGACATACAGGGTTCAATTTCATTAACCACTTCTGCTTTTGCAATTACATAATTTTTCTTGAGTGTATAATATCTGTCACTAGCATTAACCAAACAGATACTAGGTTTATCCTGATGGTTATAAAGACATCGTGGAATCAAAATCGGCAAATGTTAATCACATGGTTCAATTATATACCTTTGAAGTTGGTTCTCTAGCTTCGCATGTACCTTTACAACTGAATGTGGCGAAACTACAGTCCTTTTTCCAATTACTACTTTGGATACACCAGGTATATTTCTTTTCGGTCCAGGGGACATTTCTAACATTTCTCCTCCTATATTGAATGTGAGCTTACACCATACGCCACCATGAAGTTCAAACCTAACAACATGTCATCATCTATTGGCGCCACATACACATCTGGTTCATAACGTTTTGTACCCATCCTTAATTTTAATGGAACCACTACTATGGTCTTCATTTTCATGATCCGGCCGGCAGCATGCTTAACCGTCTCTCTCAACATTGACGGTTTCTTCTTGAGTGATTCAAAAGCTTTATCTGAAATAATGGTCACTTACGCAGCAGTGTTTATAGCCGCCACCAACGGTGTATCTCCTAACTCTAAAGCTCAATCTCAAAAGAGATGAATGACCCAACTGCATGGTTGTGAATATCCTCTCGGAGCCATCAGTCACTGTACTTGTCTCACTGATATCCACCTGGTTACCTACGTCTTTTCCTTTTGGGGGATGGACCGTAGTTAACAGTATTTCCACAGTTGTTTTTGTCCCCTTTCCACTGAATTCTTTTAAAAAAAAAATGTCAACTTTATTTCCAACACCTTCCTCCTCATAAACTACTGGTTTTCAACACACTGTTGTATCGGTGTCAACATCGTTAAATATTGTTTTATCTGCGTAAACATCGATTAATGTTTTATCTCTTTGATCAACGTTTACTGTTTTTACACTCTTAACATCGTTAAATGTTTTTTCTGTGTCAACATCGTTAAATGTTGTTTTGTTCAAATTGATCTTTTCATACTGGCGATTTTCATCAGTGTGGGACGGACCAACGCTTATTAGCCCGACCCCTTTAAGTTTAAAGCCTCTTTTGGTGTTTCATTAGACTGTGGACAAAACTTTGCAATGTGTCCCAACTCATGACAATTATAGCACTCCCATGTCGATCTATCTCTTCCTTGATTTTTGCGAGGTCTGTACTGCGACCTGCTTTGACCGCTTGTTCCGGTTTTCTTTATTTGATTCATGGTGTCCTTCATCAATTCTATTTCATCTTTCCATTTTCTCTCCATCCCTTTCATTTCTGCTCGCACAGTCTCGATGTTTTTATCAACACTGTTCTGAACATCCCCGATATTTGACTGAATGTGCTTCAAATTACGGTCCACATCCTCAGTCAATTTATCGATGCTCTGGACTTATTGCTGGTGCGAATCCATCTTGACATTATTCACTTGGAATGTATCATTCTCAAATTTTTCACTATTTGGCTCTTGGATCTCCCGTGTATTACGGGTACGCACATCCTGACCAAACAAAGTTTTGTCATTGTATTGTTGCCACTTAATTCGTTCCAATGCCTCATCTACTGTTTTAGGTCGAAAAGATGCTGCTACACTTCCTGAATGTTCATCCACAGTACTATGGCACAATTTCGTGATAACCTCACTTGTAACAAATTCTTCTGGCAACTCTCCAAACGCTTTGTCTGCCAAACTCAAAAGACGCTCTGTCCAATCGTCTAGGTCTTCTCTAGGGGATTGTCATGCACTTTGGAACTGGACTCTGACTGTCTCTGTTAATTTTCTCAAATTAAATCTCTTCTCCATACATTTCACCAGTTCAGCATATGATGTGACCTTATTACGGCGCACACGCCCCAAGTAAAGTATTGCTGCATTTCCTGTTACTGCCCAACACAGATGTGCACGTTTATCTTGTTCACTTAAACCTGCCACATCTGCATACATTTCAAACTTGCCCAAAAAAAGATACTCAATCATCTCCCTTGTCTGTTCCATCAAACTTGAGAGATTTCAACGGGGTAATAGAAGCCTTAATTGTCACAACTGATCTTGAAATATTGTTCGCTGTACTTGGCGCAAATTTTTGGCTAGGATATTGACTGCCTATTCCATAACCAGATGGTTGTTGAAAAGTTGTCATTGTTGGAGCTGCTGTAATGATGGGTTGTGCATTGTAACAGTAAGTACCTGTTGGTGCTGGTCTCTGAGTTTTCCATACTGTGCTTCCTGCCATATTTTGTGCTGAAAACATATTACTCCCTGCTGAAACTGAACCTGGCAACATAGTTTGTAGTTGTGGTGTAAACTGTTGGGGTGCGACAGGGCGCATTACTGACTGTCCCACTTAACGCTTTCTCTGAGCAATGCCTGTGCTAACTGCCTTTGGTTGGAATAATAATGTTGGTTTAATTTCATGCCTGTCTACCGGACTTGAATAGCTTCTTGGTGCCACTTGTTCAGATATTGGTACACTACCCATAACTTTGACTGATGTCACGGGATTTTGCACAAGATCAAATTGTATCTTCTTCTCTTGAGATTCTTGACCCAGCTGCATTTGTGGATATTGAAAACTAGATGCCTTTGGTGGTACAAAGGACTCATTTTTTTCAATAATTGTCTGCAAGTTAGGACATTTTGTCTCCTCTTCATCATCTTCATTTTGCTCCTCCCCCGAAAAGATGGAACACTTGTCAGCAAAATCCTCCAAATCATTCTCGACATGGTCCACAAATTTAAAATCACAAAGAGTGGTGTACAAATGTAGTCAATGAATTGTCGGACAACATCCATTCTTATACATGTTATATGCGGGATAGTCATTAACATTTCTGGTGTTATATCCCCTTGTTTACGCAATTCCCAAATACGGTCTGCGGTAATCTGACCAAAGGACGGAATTAATAACATTTCATCATAACCACAAACATTAACACACACTTTGTCCATTATTGATGTCACGTTATAAATAAGATATTTTGTTTAATTTTCACTAAACGCACTCAAAATTCACTCAGGGTTTATGATGAG
Source organism: Mytilus edulis (assembly GCF_963676685.1). Lineage (NCBI taxonomy): Eukaryota > Metazoa > Mollusca > Bivalvia > Mytilida > Mytilidae > Mytilus > Mytilus edulis. Next base: position 70,727,386 of record NC_092356.1, read on the forward strand.
AACTTTATACACTAATATAATATTTCTCCTTTTCTCTTAAAAAAAATATCAATTAACAATCCATATTTCAGAAAAAAAATCAAAGTCCCATTTGATAAATTGTTCTCTGAACACTTGTTTTTGTTCTTATCCAAAAAAAAAAAACCCACAAATTTTGCCCATTTGACCGTTCTCACGGTGATATGGTATAAAAAGAAAATCTAAATTTCCGACTAACGACAAAAAAAAAAAAGACTAAAGACTAAATTTCCAAAAACGTCTACTAATAATATACTGTGGCTAAATTGGCCACTTTTTGGTAAAAACTATTTTTTCCGTGACAAAATTTTCAAAATTTAAAAATTAACACAAAACTACTAATTTTTAATGCAAAATGATATAATTAATCACATTTATCCTTTATTCATGAATTCCACACAGTTATATCCGGTTAAACTTTCGCTACTCTGTGTTCGCGCTAACGAACTATTTTTTTCTGCACATTCCCTTTGGAAAGCTTTTCACAACACTTTAACCCAGCTCGCAGTCGCCATTTGATTATTGTTTAGCTAACTTACTAATTATGCTGTGATCGGCAAGGCTTAGGTCCTAGGTTTAAGTATTACCAAACTCTCTTAGTCTCTGCAATATATTCTATGGCACTCGTCTGCAACTGTCTTTCACACGAGAACGATTACTCTGCACACACACTTCCGGTTGGCCTCTCTTGTTCTCTCGTCCCAGTCCGTACTCGTCATGTCTAGCTTACGTAATCTTACCACAGTATTAATGTATAAGTGTGTAAATAGTCTTGCACCTGATTATCTTTTTCAATTATTGAACAATAACCAAAATGTTAATTGAAGAGATTATTTGCGTTCATCGGACAATAATTGTCTTTTCATACCACGTCCGAGAACAAATCTAATGAATAAAAACCATTTCAATATTCAGGTACAGTTTTTTGGAACATTATTCTTGTAGAAATGAAAAAGACAGAAACGATAGAACGGTTAAAATAAGTTATTATAATTTCTTGTTTCTTAATTATATTTAAAAAAATCCATATATTTGTCTTGTATATCTGACATTAACAAAATATGTTCATAAACCGATTTTGTATGTTTTTCGCCATTTGTTTTTGCATAAAGTTGTATGAATGTAAATTTCTATATTATATTACTGTTATATTTTAGTTTAAACAATATTTTATTTCAAGAAGTGCACAAAATATAATTATACAATATGAAATACAGGGATTCGGAAACAAGAAAAACTTATATAAATCCGTCTCCCTTTTAAAAAAAATGACAAAATTAGGAACATAGTATTAGAAACTCGTATAACGTAATTTTCAGGACTTAGCTAACATGTTTATTCTGTGGTTTGCCCGTTACTCAGAAGTCAGTTTGATCGAAAAATGTGATCAACTCGTATTTAAATAATTATAGTGCATGTAACTGAGAAATATGTTAATGTTTCGAAAATAAGGTTACATCAAATAAAGTTTCGAAATCTTAATCGACATCGACATAAAAATAATTGTTACGGACCAAATCTCCCCGTTTCTAAAATAAATCTTTGTACAATTTTAAAAATATTTTCGTTTTCCTCATCACTGATTAGTTCACTACCTGATAATAATGTTTGTATATTATATATTGGTAGTGTAGAAATGGTTTGTGTTCTGATGAGTCGATAATTATGACATTCTAGCAAATAGTGTTTGCTGCTCTCAACTTGCCCACATATACAGAGACTGGAAATAACAATATTTTTCTGGAAAAGGTGTTCATTTAAGCCACTGCAGTTCAACCGGAGTCTGGCGTGAAGTATTTGGCCTTTTCTACAACCAGCATTATAATATGTGGGGACTTTCTTAGTATCTCGATTTATATAATTTTTAAGTGTAAATTTTGAAGGATTACATCTAACATCTTGTGGAAGCCTGTTCCAATCACGAATTACAGATGGTAGGAAAGAATTTTGATAAAAAGTAGTTCTACAGTTCATATTTTGAACATTAAATGCACTTCTAGTATTATAGTTATAGACCTGATATAGTTGTTGAGGTACGATACTACAAAGATAATTAGGAGCTTGATCGTGAAACATTTCGTGAAATTTAATAATTTTATGTCTGGATCTTCGTTCACTCAGAGAAACCCAACCAGTATCATTATAAAGATTAGATTTAGAGCAAAGCTTAGTGGCACCTGTGACTATACGAGCCGCTTCTATTTGAATGCTCTCTAGCTTGTCCTTTAAGTAAATTGGTATGTTATCCCACACAGTGTCTGCATATTCGAGAATGGGCCTGATGAAGCTGATATATATAACTTGTAGATTATTACGCGATAGCTTAAACTTTAAACTCCTCATAAGATTTAAGCGAGGCGTAGCTTTATCAATAATATAGTTTACATGACTTTCCCAACAACCGTTTTCTTGAAAAATTAACCCTAAATGTTTATGTTCTTCAACCTCTTGTATCAGTGTATCATTCATGTATATTGGTGGATTATGGGGTTTTGCTCTTTTTCTAGATATAGTCATGGTTTCAGTTTTTTTTGGATTAAAATTAACGAGCCATTGTTGAGACCATACGTGAATTTTTTCTATATCAGAGTTCATTAATTCAGCTGTAGCATACTCGTTCTCAACAACTATATATAATGATGTATCGTCAGCAAAAAGTCGGATATTGCATGATATGTCACAGACAATATCGTTTATGAATAATAAAAATAATACAGGGCCTAAAATTGAGCCCTGGGGGACACCTGCTTTAATGCTATACACATCAGATGTCTGTCCTCCTATGACAACTCTTTGTCTTCTCTCGGATAAGTAACTTTTAAACCATTTTAATAAGTCCCCCCTTATTCCATATTTTTCTAGTTTGTGAAGGAGGCCTTCATGCCAGACCCGGTCAAATGCTTTACTGATATCACAAAACACAACTCATTTCTTTTCCAAAATCAAGGGCTTTAGCAATATCGTTGGTAATATAAATAAGTTGATTAACAGTACTATCTCCAGGCATAAAACCTGATTGCAAGTTTGTAATTATTTTATAGCGAGAAAGAAAATTAAATAAATATTTAAAAACACATTTTTCCATCGTTTTACCAATAATAGATAACAGAGAGATTGGTCTATAGTTTGATAAAATTTCTTGAGAACCACTCTTGAAAACTGGTATTACATTTGCTATTTTCCATTCATAAGGATAAATGCATAACTGAAGTGATTTATTGAACAACAGAGCTAGGGGATAGCTTAATTCTAAAGCCGCATATTTGAGAAATCTTGGACTAATGCTATCGGGGCCGGTTGCCTTAGACACATCTAACAAGAGCAGTTGGTCATAAACTTGCTCTTGCGTTATAATTATATTATCTAAAGTATGTAAAATTTCGTCTAAATTTAGATCTGGGATATTTGCAGACGAGTCATCAACACTCGATTGATCACAAAAATAACGATTAAAGGCATTTGCTTTATCCTTATTATCGTCTAAGTAGGTATCATTTAATAAAATAGGGGGGTAGTCTGAGGATTTAGAAGGAAATCCAGCCAGGTTACGCAATTTCTTCCACCAATTCTTGATGGAATCTACTTGTGAATGTAATGATTCACATTGTTTTTCAAAATAATGGGTTTTTGCTAGTTTAATCATGTTAACACATTCATTCCTAATTTTTTTAAAGTTTGCCCAAGACTCGGGAGTATTGAATTTTTTGGCTTTTTTGTGCGAACGTTTCCGTCTACGAATTTGTCTCCTTATAATTGACGTCATCCAGGGTGGATCTTTCGTGCGAACAACAATTAGTTTACTTGGTATATGCTTGTTAGCAGCGTCTAGAATTTTTTGTGTAACAATGGAGACTGCATTATTTAAATTTGTATCTAGTAAACTATCCCAGTCAACTTGTCTTAACTCCTCACAGTAGAGATTGTAGTCCCCTTTTTCAAAATCCCAAACTTTACGTTTAAATTGGGTATATTTCGGTTTGTGCAAATTTAGTATTCCACTTACTGGACAATGGAACCTAGTATTTGCTTCTAAAATATTTTCACTCACTTCGTGATATGCAAGAATATTGATATCATTAACTATAAGGGGATCGAGGAGTGATGAGGAATTTTCACAATAAAATGTTGGCTCAGTAATTGCTTGGTGCATACCATTATCTAATAATATGTTTTTTAAATTATTACGGTTTGCCAGTAATAAATTTTCGTTAAAGTCGCCCATGACCACAATACTTTTTATACCGCTGTTTACTGCGTTTTCAATTGACTGGTTTATATGATTCCAAATATAAAATGGTGAATCTGGAGGTCTGTAAAATAGGCCAAACAGTACCTTACAATCCTTAACCACTACTTCGACCCATAAACATTCGAGAGTATTGATTTCTAGATCATTTCGTCGCTTACTTGGGATGTTTTGTTTTACATACATGATGACTCCCCCTCCAAGCTTATCACCTTCTCTGTCGTTACGATAAGGAGCCTTAAAGTTTGATAATACAACTGAATTGTCGGATATGTTCGGCTTTAACCAAGATTCTGTTAACATAATTGTATCTCTATCCCCAAGCTCTGCTTCCAAAATATCAAGTTTTGTTTTGACACTTTGGATATTAATGCAAGTAAATGTAATCAAATCGCGAAGTTCTAAATTCGAAACTGAATCATTTAGGCTAAGATCATTTGCAAATGATGGCCCAGGATTTGTTTCAATATCACCAGAAAGCCAGATAGTAAAAACTACAAGAAATATCAAGTAACAAATAAGCTCAGTTTTCACAAAAAGACATCTGAATACTTCTTTAAACACTTTGGTAAAATGGTGTTCTTGGAAGTTGATCTAATTCAAAAATAACAGTATATAATAGAGCAATTGTGATCCCTAAATAACCATATCGAAGCATAAGTGAAACAAGAACAACAGTATTCATGTCAATACATTTTTTACGATGCAGTCGAGTTGACCTAGAATAATTTAACCCCACCCTTATTCTGTAAGTAGTTATATCAGTAGACATATATAGTTATATAAAAAAAGGTATACAAAGTACAAGGGTGGGGCTTCAACAATATAATAAACAATTTCAAACAGACAGAAAGCATGGCAAACCACAGAACAGGCATATAAAACAAAATAAAATAAAAAGAACAAGATAAACATATATACACAAATTGTTATATTTTGAATCATTCAGAGGGCATTAGGGGAGATTAGTATTGTACTAACAGATTTTACCCTCTATAAATAAGGTATTTATGATCATTATTATTATGTAGAGCTATTATTGGTAAAGCTTTTAAATCTTCAAAAAAGTATATGCCTCTTTTATTGATCTTTAAAAATAAATCTTTTTACATGGTTATACAATACTTCTCTACAAATGTTTTACATAAAACATAAAGCGAGTAGTCATAACTAAGAGTCAAGTCGATCTTTCCTCCATAGGGGTAAAGTTGAAGCCGCCATCTTGTGTAATCGAATATTCGACAACGGTCAAACGGTCAATGCAATACATTAATAATTTAGAGAATGGTCGTTTAGGCAATTTTAGAAATAAGTTTTTTATAAGTTCATTAAGATCATAATGCATATTTCAATTGTTTTCTCTCAATCGATTAATGGCTTTTGAACAGCGATGTACTACTGTTGCCTCTATTTATCAATCAAGAAAAGTTTTTAATTAGTCAAACGGAAATGAAATTAATTAATCAGTATGGAGGAATTTGAAATATATTATTTGAAGATTGAAAGACCCATTATATTGAACACTTTTTAGAACAGATAACATATAATAGAAATAGACAAGTGTATTTCGCTAGTCTTTTTTCCTTTACAGTACAGTCGTGACAAGTTCTACATTTATTTGGTGTATATTAACGGAAAGGTTGTAATATTTGCAATATACTTGCAATATACTTGCATGTATGTGAGCGTTGAAACCAATTTGTGTAAAGAAAACGTCTGTTTGTGTAAGATTTGTTATGTATATGAACATGAATTATAAAATAAAAAAAAAATATATGAGTTGTTTACTGATATACACTGACTAGCTAAGATCCACAAGGGTTTGTATACTTATTTTTAACTATAACTCGTTTGTGAAACACAATGCTATAGTCCATGTTTTTTTTTTTCTCTCTGTTTGTTAAAAGGCGAGAGTTCTTTTTGTCTCTTGAAATTTTGTTTTCATCTACAACTGTTATTTCGCGCATGGTGTCAAAATTTATATTTAGTGAATTTTTTAATTGAGTGTTATTCCACGTACAGTACATACAAACTATCTTCCAACAGAATACGGGGTTTCCAATTTGTAAGCACAAGTTTAAGTACCACCTGTTAAAACATGTGTCATGTTAATGGTCGGTACTTTATCTGCATGATCTCCTAGATAGCCTTTATATGGGATTCCCACTCATCATTTGGTTTTTACAATGAATAAAATTGAATCGGTATCTGAGTTCATGACACGTGGTCTCAATTTTTCTAAATATCTGTACAGTTTTAATAAAGCCTGAGCTGTAGTATATGCTGCTAATACTATATGTGTTCTTCAATAAGTTTCCAGGAATTCTTCCTTGTTTTCATCTACGTTTTATCATTTCCTCAGTAAGAAAGTTAATTCCAATTACGACATGTGTTTTTCACTGGTCAATAAATCCAAATATGTTGAGGAATTTGACAAATGCATAGTCAACTTTAGGTGACTTTTTCTGTTGTCCGAAATTACCCTAAAAGCTGTGCAAAATTGTTGTTGATCTTATCGGTTAACACTGGAATGAAATGGTTTGCGGGTAGGACACACTTTGCATTTGACTAGTCATTCATTTGATCCTAATTAAATCCATCAAAATTTTTAGTTACTATTTTTGGGTGACCTTATACAGCTTTTCCCGTTTAATCGTCTCGCCTTGTCGAAGTAAAAATGTGAGACATAGGTACGATGTTTCTGGCAAAGGCGGCTTCAACAATTAATTTTTTTTATTAAGTCTGGTTTATTGTAAACCACAAGTGGTAAATCAATGATCTCTAGTATACAGTTGTATTAACATTAACACAACTCATTTCCTTGGATATTAGTTTGCCATGCCCCCTCGGTCATGTTCTATTGACTTTAAAACGTTTGCTTAGTTTACAAGTATTAGTGTGTGATTCGGTTAGTTCAAGGGGAACAATAAGTGGTAGGTCAAGGTTAATTGGTATGCAGCTGTATAAGCAATATCACATATCATTTTCTTGGAAAATATTTGGCCTCACCCTTTGTGTTAAGGTTACTTTAACGGGTCTGACTTATGATAAGTCAATAGTATATGTATGCAGTTGTATATGCATTTTCAGATCTAATTGCCATGGGGTGTGTTCAGCCTTTAGTCATGGTGCAATGACTTTGAATATTTGCATAACTTTATTAATATAAGGATACAGATAGGTAACGTCATAGTATTTGATAGTATTTGATAGTATTTGATAGATGCATGGTATAGAATAAATGCCCCCATTCTACTTGTTGCAAAACTGTTTCTTGTTTCTAATGGAGAGAAATTATCAAAAGAGTGAATGAATCTTTTGATGCTCTCAAATTTCTTAATATCCTTGTTAAACTCACATTCCAATATACAACCTTATGTAAACCCTTGCTTTTCAATGTCGATTTTCTGTAACACAACACATGGTTATTTGGAACAGTAGTTTATGACAGCCGGCCTGGACCAGTGTCCATATCGGACAGTCTCTTCTATACAGTTAAATTCATAATTATAGATACAGAATATAAACAATGTCAAGGTTTCTATTAATTTGACCATTATAGTCATAAATCCAAAGATACAGTGATGAATATCTATTAAGTTGACTCTAATTGACATGTTTTGACCAACCTGGAAATTGATGTTTGAAGAATACACGTATGTCCCGTGTTTAAACTAATTGTTATTGCAACATGTCACCAGCTGGTCTACATGTAAACATGTTATAAGTCACGTAGCGGTCAATTGAACAAGCTTTTATAAGGTCATGATTTTCTTAATAGATATTCCCCTGTATTCATTTTATTCAATTTAATAAACAGTATGAGAATATATAATTATAAATATAAATAATCAAATGGCCATCCAACCGAAAAAAAAAAATCTGAATTCGTGGATTACCATCTTAGACCACATGTTAGAACAATGCCATCTTACATTCAAGATACAACAGATTTTTTGAAGAAAATGGAATCAATAAATCCCTTACCAAACAACACTATTTTGGTATCGATGGATGTATCTTCTTTATACACAAATATTCCCAAAAATGAAGGAATAGTCGCTTGTGAACAAGTATGCAACAATCGTAAGGATAAACATCCCCCAACAGACTGTTTGGTTCAGTTTCTTAGACTAGTGCTTGCAAACAACAATTTTTTATTCAACGACCAGCACTACTTGCAGGTTGACAGTACCAGTATGGGAACCAAAATGGCACCTTCTTTTGCCAACATTTTCATGGGGAGTCTCGAAGAACGCATTATTTCGAATGTACCATACAAACCCTTGTCTTGGCTCCGTTATATTGATGAAATCGACATCAAATGGAACGAAACTGCAGAACGTCTGCAAGAATTTCTCGATTTCTGTATACGTAACAACTTTCATCAAACGATAAAGGTCACATCTGAAGTTTAAAATTAGAAAATTGCGTTTCTCGACACCACCATAACTTTAGAAAACGGAGTTATGACAACCGTCCTTCACACCAAAAAAACTGATAAACAACAATTTCTATGATGATGATATAATACTAAACCCCTAACGGGAAGGATTTTGCCTGATGTTCATATGGTGAAATCATAATCTTTCAGTTAGTTTAATTGAAGTCTGGAGCTGGCATGTCAGTTAACTGCTAGTAGTCTGTTGTTATGTATGTATTATCGTCATTTTGTTAATTTTCTTTGGTTACCTCTTCTGACATCAGACTCGGACTTCTCTTGAACTGAATTTTAATGTGCGTATTGTTATGCGTTTACTTTTCTACATTGGTTAGAGGTATAGGGGAGGGTTGAGATCTCACAAACATGTTTAACCCCGCCGCATTTTTGCGCCTGTCCCAAGTCAGGAGCCTCTGGCCTTTGTTAGTCTTGTATTATTTTAATTTAAGTTTCTTGTGTACAATTTGGAAATTAGTATGCCGTTCATTATCACTGAACTAGTATATATTTGTTTAGGGGTCAACTGAAGGACGCCTCCGGGTGCGGGAATTTCTCGCTACATTAAAGACCTGTTGGTGACCTTCTGCTATTGTTTTTTATTTGGTCGGGTTGTTGTCTCTTTGACACATTCCCCATTTCCATTCTCAATTTCATTATTATCTTGAAATCATACAAATTAATCTATAGAAATTCATACAATTTATCGAACATCTATGAATGTGATAAACTTTTATTCCAACTTCATGTAGTTATAGTTACAAACATATGTTATGCAACATCAATCAATATGTTACACTTTCCTCAAATCTTGTATAGATTAAGCTACACACATATTTTTTTGTCATGCATCCGATTTCACTTTGAGAGATGCACACGCCTGATGAAGCTAATTTGTTTAGCAAAATATTGCGTATTTCTATTTAAAATCTAATAGAATTTTTAATGTATTAATGAGCGTGTTTAAGTTATATTCTTAGACATTTATACAATTTTAATTCAGTAACTGTATCAGTTTATTTTCACAAACTGATCCACGCTTAAATAGATTGAATGTTTATTGTTGCTTTTTTTTTTTTAGACATTATATATATATATATATTTATATATTTTTTAAGCCCATAATAATGTCACATTCCTCCCTTTCTTAAGAAATATAATTTTATATTTTAGTTAAAATCGGTGACAATATGAATGCTTGCAAATTTCCCTTTAAACAACAAAAAAATATTCATAAACAAAATCATTTCAAAAGTTCAATAACATCTGAATGTTCAGCTATGTAGTGTGTTTATAATTCTTGTGTGCATAACTAAGTTGTTAAAATTCCATTATAATATCGGAACTTCTTATTTCTAGAAAAAGACGCAACCATCAAATGCGGACCGTCTTACTCCGATTCCAGTGAACTGCTCCTCTGATCGTCGTTGTCAACTCTCACAATCCATTTATTTATCTGCACAGCCAATTTCCGTCATTGAAAAGTACTGCAATTACTCCGACCTGCTTGGATCCACCAACCGTCGTTGATAACTCCGACCTGCATGTGATCCACCATCCGTCGTTGATAACTCCGACCTGCATGTGATCCACCATCCGTCGTTGATAACTCCGACCTGCATGTGATCCACCATCCGCCGTTGATAACTCCGACCTGCATATTATCCACCATCCGGCGTTGATAACTCCGACCTGCATGTGATCCACCATCCGTCGTTGTTAACTCCGACCTGCATGTGATCCACCATCCGTCGTTGATATTACTCCTAACTGACCTATCTTACCTACCCTGTTGATGCAGGGTCCCTGACTAGGTTGCTCAGTTATCATTATTATGGCGTTGTCAGTTTGTTTTAGATTTATGAGTTTGACTGTCCCTTTGGTATCTTTCGTCCCTCTTTTATCACCTTCTGAAACATTACAGGCAAATCTACCTGTTATGCTGTAGAACGATTCCCTCTACCAATATAAAGTTATGTGTTCGTATAGTTTTATGTACAACTAAAAAGTAAAAACACAAAAATACTGAACTCCGAGGAAAATTCAAAAAGGAAAATCAAAAATCAAAAGGCAAAATCAAAAGTCCAAACACATCAAACGAATGGATAACAACTGTCATATTCCTGACTTGGTACAGGCATTTTCTAATGTAGAAAATGGTGGATTGAACCTGGTTTTATAGCTAGCTAAACCTCTCACTTGTATGACAGTCGCATCAAATTCCATTACATTGTCAACGATGCATGAACAAAACAAACATACTCAAAGAGTAAAAATGTCAAAAATAGGTGTACAACAGTCAATATTGTGTTATCATCTTAATATCACTACATAAACAAAAAATGTAACAAAGTAGCACAAAAAGGCATTACAGCCTGTGTTGTGTCCAATGATCAAAGCCAATATAAAATACTGGATAATGGTTCTTAGTGGCTGGTTCAAGTAATGGTGCAGAAGCTATTAAAACATCTCTGTAGGTAGTACCATCGCCCTCAACATTAGTTGACACCATTTAATCGCCACCAAGGTATCGTGTGACTATTTGAACCTCTCTATTACTAAATTCTCTTAACTAAGCACCTATTTGTAAACTTTTGAAAATATTAATAACAAAATATCTATAAATAAAGCAACAAAATAAATAAATGCATTTACTAAATTTGATAGTTCAAGGTCGTCCACAGTAAGTTCTTACTGCTTTAATTGAAATTATCAATGTGTTATCTTAAGAACACAAAAAATTAAATCTAAAACTTTATGGAATAAAAAATAAGAAACATTTCCCCTTGGAAGGACTACAATTTTTATTTTAATAAGGTTAGACATTTAACCAACACTTTTGACCAACCTGGAAATTGATGTTTGAAGAATACACCTATGTCCAGTGTTTTAACTATCTGTTATTGCAACATGTCACCACCTGGTCTGCATGTAGATAAAGGCAACAGTAGTATACCGCTGTTCAAAACTCATAAATCCATGGACAAAAAACAAAATCGGGATAACAAACTAAAACCGAGGGAAACGCATTAAATATAAGAGGAGAACAACGACACAACACTGAAATGTAACACACACAGAAATGGACCAAGCATAAGACAAAATCCCACGAGAATAACAAATATAACATCAAAACCAAATACATGAATTTGGGATAGACATGTACAGTGACACGTCTTATCGCAATATGAATTTACACTCAAAAATAAGAAAAAACAAACGACGCAACATCAAAATTTAGCACACACAGAAACGAACAATGATATAACAATGGCCATCTTCCTGACTTGGTACAGGACATTTTTAAAGGGGGAAAAATGGAGGGTTGAACCTGGTTTTGTGGTATGCCAAACCTCGCACTTTAATGGCCATGTTAAAAACATGTTATATGCAAGGAAGCGGTAACTTGAACAACATTTTACAATGTCATGATTTTCTTAATAGATATTCCCCTGTATTCATTTTATTTAATTTAATAAACATTTAATAAACAATGAGGGTACTTTTTATATGGCCTTCCAAATACCGTTTCGATCCCTAATATCACTGAAGAGACATTTATTGTCGAAATCCGGATCTGGTGTACTAAAAAAAATATTGACACCGTATGTTTGTGGCATAACATCGTGGCCACAAGTTAAACTTTTTCTGTTTAGTATTAAATTTATATTAAGATCCATTTTTTTACATCTTGTGATCAATTTTATTTGGCAATCGCCAATGGCAGTCAGCAGGGATAAAGAACATCATTTGTTCGACCTGTTAGTCAAATGCGTTTTGTTTAAATATACTTTTTCACTTTTTTGGTCTTTTGGAAAATGTTGTTTGTGCTGTTTTTAGACTCTCCTACAACGAAATTTGATTTACATGCACACGTATAAAAATTGCTGTTTTTATCCAACGCAATCATAGGTTTGAACGTTGTTTTCAATTCCGACTCGTTTATATTTTTTCGTTTGGGCTTGTATCATATTTTCCCTCCGGTTTATCCTTTATTGACTCTTAAAATTCAAGAGTTTATCTAAAAATGAGGGTACTTTTCCTAAACATGAGGGTACTTTTTATATATTGCCTTCCAAATACCGTTTCGATCCCTATTATCACTGAAGAGACATTTTTTGTCGAAATCCGGATCTGGTGTACTTAAAAATATTGACACTGTATGTTTGTGGCATAACATCGTTGCCACAAGTTAAACTTTTTCTGTTTAGTATTAAAATTATATTAAGATCCGTTTTGTTACATCTTGTGATCAATTTGATTTGGCAATCGCTAATGGCAGTCAGCAGGTTTTTAAGAACATCAGTTTATATCCGTCGCAGCTCATATTTAGTTGTCTCTTCCGGGTTCATATCCATCTATCATATTATCTTGGGTGGATTCAAAATCTAAAATGTAAACGTGTCCTGTACATGGCCCTGCATGTTGTTTACCGGATTTTTACTTTGTCTTCTCCGGATTTTGCTGTTGAGTGTAGAGTCGTGATTACTGTTTGTTTGTATATGGAGGATACGACAGTGTTCTCCATTGAAATGACGATTACGGTCGTTGAAACATCTTCTACCTTTTTGTGTATTTTATGGCAGAACGTGCAAATATTATTTTGTTCCTCTGTATGTTGATATCCCTATTGGAATTTGTGGCAATCATTATTACGACTCAGGAAAGCAGGCATACTAGTATTAACGTCTTTATGGTCATCTTGGTAATACAAGCAGACTGTTCGCTGGAGAGTATTGAGGACCAAAACGCCAAATATATCTACGGTAATCTATTCCAGAGGAAGAACAATCTTAGTATTTCAAAAATTCAAAAGTCCTGCAAACAGCTAATTTATAAATATGACAATATCAATGATAATTCGTGTCAACAAAGAAGTGCTGACTTCTGGGCTGGTGATACTCACAGGGTGACGTTGTCAACTATCAAGCATCGAAAACAACAGACCACATTCATTACGCTGCAATAACCACCCACCATAATTTCTTAACATGGGACGAACTAGTTTCGCCTTTCAAAAGTTTTCTTACAAATGGTACACAATGTTACATTATAATCCTGGTACCTTTGATAACTATTCTCAAACAGCGGTTTACTACTGTTGCAATTTTTTAGCAGCATGTCGAGGAAATGAAGATCCACATTATTGGCTTTCGTATTTACCTCCAATCTTTCTTTTTTGCTTGTTCTGGAAAATGTAAAGTGTCTTTGACTACTGTTGCCTTGATTTGACACATTCTCGATTTCCATTCTCAATTTTATTACTTTTTCCCATATTATCATGATGAATGAAATTCATTGAATTGTTGCGGTTTTTTATGTTATCAATTATTAATCAAGGGGAGGAGATTGCTAATAAAATATGTCCATTGTGTCACCTAGGATTTCAAAAAAGACGTTGTAATGCTACACCAGAGAAACACACATCGGATCAATTAACAATATCCGCGGAGAATTCATACAGAAGGAAGAGAAACTACCATCGCCGTTAGAACGGAGGGAGGATACAGAACTATTTATGTTCAAACATCAATTTACGATGATGGTGTGCGGTCCTACGTCTTGTGGAAAACATATTTTGTGAAACAACTTCTTCAGAATTCACGATTTATTAAGCCGACTGTACATGCAGAGAAAAATATGGTTACACAGACGTTGAAAGCCGCTCTATGATGAAAAACAAAAAACTGTTAAACCACATGTTGAATTTGTACAAGGAATACCGTAAATAAAGAGAAGGATAGCTATCTTGATCATAGTATAAGACACATGACAGTTAGGGACGATTTAATGTCGACATCAGATTAAGATCATAGAATCACTACCTGTTTTTAGATGAAAGCTATCATTGAAATCAATCAGTTGAAGTATAAAATCAAAATCTCTTCTTCAGTAAAGATCCAACACAAAGAAGCAATTGCCAATACTTTCTGTTGTTTTTCAACCCCGTAGATAAATAACAGATGATGACTTTAAGCAGACAAATGCATCCGGGAATAGTAAATGATAGATACAGTCCATACCAATTTCATTTCATGTTCTACGGATTTTTCCACTCCAGAAATTTGGGTGAGCGAGCGATTTGAAAATTGTTAGAAAAAAAAAAATGATTTGCAAATTTTAAAAGCGAAGCTTGAAAAATATAAGGGGGCGATTATATTTTTTTGTAAACATAAATAAAAGGCTATATTTACAATATTGATCAACACAAGATGGTATGAAACTTGATTTACCACTTGTACTCTGACATTTATGTAATTTATCAACTGCTGAAGTGTTATTTTTTGTTACTTCACCAAAACATGTAATGCCCACTTTTAATTGCAGCATATTTATATCTTCTTGTTTAAATGTTACTTTCTTGGGACGTCAGCTCTTGAACTGAATGATTATTTCAACTCCCTAAAATGATCTCCATTGAGTGGTCAACTATGGTCTTCCTCCTTCATTGGACGCGACTTTTTTATAACTAGTAAAACGGCGGGTGTCTGGTAAGAAGTAGAAACTGCTCATCGTTTCGGAACACCTGAGTTCACCCCATGTTTTAAGGGGTTCTCGCTCTTCGTTAATGTTTAAACGTTATAGTTTTTTTGTTTAATGTTATTTTTCTGTGTCTCAGTCGTTTTGTTGTTCTATTTGTTGTTCTTGTTCCTTTAGTAACTTTGTATGCAAACGAGGTGTGTATGAGTGTCAATAAGTTAATTCCATCCAAATTGCAATGTATTTTAGTTTATCAATTAAGGTCAAAGTACGGCTAACCTTCAACATGGAGCCTTGGCTCACACTGAAGAATAATTTATAAAGGTCCCGAAATTACCCGTGTAAAACAAATCAAACAGGAAAACCAACGGTCTTATATATATATAAAACCACACAAACAAACGACTAAACAGCAGGCTCCTGACTTAAGACAGTTGCATTAAAAAAATGTGCGGGCGGGTCCGTCGAACAAGGAATTAAATTTTTGTGACCTTACATGGATTCTGTATTTGTATTGAATTATGATGTTTTTCATGACTTTTCTATCATTAATCATACCTATACACAAAAAGTATTTAATCATACAATTTTAGCTTTCACATTTGACTGTATAAGTATATATATATTCTTTCATATGTTATCTCATCCAAAATTTTATGCATTTTTAATGCATTTTAATTTTTGTTATTATGTATATTATTTTTTTTAAACTTTCTCTGTAACCTTTGTACTTGCATGGTTTTATGAGAATAAACTATGTATCTAAATTTATGAATACTCACATCACAAATGAGGTAAAAATGTTAATGTAGTAAATTAAATGTCTACGGAGACAATCAGTTCTTTTTGTAGTTTTTTTTATTAGAATAAGGAACTTCATACTTTTATCGGGATTATTACACAAAAGCTTAATTGTAGTTTTAAAAATGAATTATTCTGGTGCTAATTGATATATTGTTAATGTTAAATTATGTCAAGATATCGAGTAACATATTACAGAATAAAGAATCTATTGTAGTAAAAGATATTTCTCGAAGTTTTGACACCATTGGCACATTTGGTTCTTAATCAGTCATCTTGCAAAATGGGTCGTGTGGTAAACTGTCACAATTCAGTACAAATGAACCTTATGAAGAACCACCATTATTCAGGCATGTTGCACATATTGACTCCTAATATATAGATATGCTGCACAGATGAGCCTTACGCAAACTGCCAATATTAGGACATATTGCATATACTGGCCCTAGTAAACAAACATGACATTATATAGACATCTAACACAGATTGGCTCTCAATAAAAAATCATTTTAGATAGACACCTTGCATATGGGCCCAATTTCAATGAATGAACAATATCATGACACCCTGTATAAATTGGTCCTATACAAATTGTCATCTTTAGTAAACTTTGAATGTATTGATTATCAACACAATTGCCCTCATTAGGAAATCTAACATCGATTGGCCAAATGACAAATTGCCATCAAGTAGACACCTTGCATATATGAGGCCTATGGAAAATTGGTCCCATAAGGGATTGCCATCAATTTGACACTGAGCACAGATTGGCCCTATGGAACATTGTCAACTAGACGTTTGCATATATGGACCTTATGATAATTTGCTGTCATTCAGAAACGTTGTACATATAAGCATTTAGAAAAATGCCGTCTTTCAGGCATCGTGCATATGGGCCTTATAACACAATGACATAATTCAGACACTTTGCATATATTGGCCTTATGAAAATTGCAATTATTAAGCAACCTTGCACATATGGAACCTAATGAAACTTCTGTCATGTAGAGATAACTATATAAAATTTAGAAAAATTTTCTTTCCTAAAATGACTGGATAGGCACACAACCTACGGAAAAGAAATCATTTGGTGTTATAATAAATTAAAATTGAGAATGGGGAACGTGTCAAAGAGACAACAACCCGACCATAGAGCAGACAACAGCAGAAGGTCACCAACAGACTTCAATGCAGCGAGAAATTCCCGCACCAGGAGGCGTCCTTCAGATTGCCCCTAAACAAATATATATATACTAGGTCAGTGATAATGAACGCCATACTAAACTCCAAATTGTACACAAGAAACTAAAATTTAAAATAATACAAGACTAACAAAGGCCAGAGGCTCCTGACTTGGGACAGGCGCAAAAATGTGGCGGGGTTAAACATGTTTGTGAGATCTCCACCCTCCCCCTATACCTCTAGCCAATGCAGAAAAGTAAACACATAACAATACGCACATTAAAATTCAGTTCAAGAGAAGTCCGAGTCTGATGCCAGAGACTGACATGCCAGCTTCAGACTTCAATTAAACTGATTGAAAAATTATGTCTTCATCATATAAATATCAGGCACAATCCTCCCCGTTAGGGGTTTAGTATCATACCACCAAAACATATATGAGAAGAACATAACCCGTGTCATGCCAACAACTGGTTTTTAAATAAATGTGTTTAGTTCCGATGCAAAGACCCTATACATGTTATAAGTGAATCAATTTTAACGCCAAGATATGCAATCTTTAATGACCTGACAACAGTATCGTAACTATATGTATGTATGGTACATATGCAATACGTATTAGCCCGGTATAAACATATTCATATACCTTGCGTATATGGGACTTTTGAGAAAAAAAAAAATTGATGAATCCAATTGGAATATGCCATCGTTTAGGGTCCACTGTAAAATAAAACAAAATATAAATCCTATGATGTTTTAAAAGAGGGACGACAGATACCAGAGGGACAGTCAAACTCATAAATCAAAAATAAAATGACAATGCCATGGCTAAAATGAAAAAGACAAACAGACAAACAATAGTATACATGACACAACATAGAAAATTAAAGAATAAGCAACACTAACCCCACCAAACACTAGGGGTGATCTCATGTGCTCCCGAAGGGTAATTAGATACTACTTCAAATGAGGCACCCGTCGTGTTGCTTATATGCTTTCGCAAATTTTTTGTTCTTCCCTCGCCGGGATTCGAACTCATGCTACTAAGACAAATTTTGACACCAAATCGCATGCACTGTATCCGACGCGCTAGACCACTCGACCACATTGGCTTTACAATAATAAAGCTTGCGGTGGCCGGGTGTTACCTTTCCCCGTCAGTTTTAATCTAGCCTCGTAAAACAGTACATGATATACAAGGCATGAAGATGGTATTGTTTCAATTCAGCTGAATTGTATATTTTAAAGGATCCTACAAATTAATGCAAGATACAGTCAAAAGATTGTTATATCATAAGTACGTCTGAACCAGTGACAACTCTACAACAGATTTATGTATCGGATCACCAGCACCGGCAGTGATACATGGATGTGAACATTCGGTACATACAACTCGTATAAACATACATATATATATATATAAAAGTCTAAGTGGAAAACAACGTTGAAACCTATGATTGCGTTGGATAAAAACTGCAATTTGTATACGTGTGCATGTAACATATTTCGTTGTAAAAGGGTCTAAATACAAAACAAATAGCATTTTCCAAAAAAACAAGAGTGAAAAGATATATTTTAACAAAACGCATTTGACAAGCAGGTCGAACAACTGATGTTCTTAAAACATGGTGACTGCTATTGACGATTGCAAAAGAAATTGATCACAAGGTGTAACAAAATGGATCTCTTTTCTTTTCTTTTTAAAATTCCTTCATTTTCATCAATTGCTTGTTCCATTGTGTTGTGAAGAATACATACAAATTTCAAAATGGATATCTATATGAATTTAATACCAAGTAGAAAACAAGAAACTAGCAAAGATGATAAACCACAACATGAGGTGCTAATTTATTTTACACCATATCCGGATTTCAACAATTAATTATTTCAGCTAAACTATCTATAGTAAAGGATCCTACTAATTAATGTAAATTACAGTCATAGAAATAACCCATAACATACATATATATATAATTGAACTGATCTGTAAAATAACATCTCCATGCCTTATATATCATGTCCTTTAGTACGCCGCTAGAGTAAAACTGACGAGGAAAGGTAACACACGGCAACCGAAAGTTTTATTTTTGAGAAGCCCAGGTGGTAGTGCAGTCTAGCGGGACGGCTGCAGTGCAGGCGATTTGGTGTCACGATATCTCAGTAGCATTGGTTCGAATCCCGGCGAGGAAAGAACAAAAAATATGCAAAGGCAAATTTACAAATCTAACATTGTTGGGTTGATATTTAGACGAGTCAGAACAGCCGTTTCACAAACAAATGAACGGCCATCGTAGCGACTACCAATGCAAGCCAGACCTGCCTCTCAGTCGACATTTGAGATCCCCTGGACACACTAAGGCAGATCTCAATCGTCTGACCATTAAAATCATTGACCACAACTCTGCTTGGTCTAAGGAGGATAGACTTGCTCGGGAAAGATTTTGGATAAGAAAATTAATAACTTTGGCACCAAATGGGATGAATGAAAAGATGTAGTTCGATTCCGTGTAGTGCTTCACATTTAGGTTATATTACAGTCTCTGTTTCTTTTTCCTAATCTTTTTTATTTATTAAATAAATTTGTTGAAGATACCAATTTAAATTGCTTAAGTTTTTAGGGATGTATAAGTACCAATCCACGTTCTTCTAGTTATACTTAGTTAACAATTATTATTACATTTTTACGGCCGTTTGTTCGTGATGTTTAAATTTTCAGACTCTGTTGTAGCTACTTTACTCTGTCAATTGCAAATATTTTAAAATTTAGATCGTTCAGTGCTGTCTATTTGGTAATTTTACAGACGTTATCATGCTTATGCATGTTATACCATCATAATTGTCGTTCCCGATAAAGTTTTAGAATTGTGCTAGTTCAAATCGCACATTATAATTTGTATTCAAAGCATATATGTGAGCTCTCCGTTGTAAAAAGCCATATAACCTATGTCATGTTTAACAAATTTTTAGAATGTTGCAAGCGATCTAAGAAGACTTAAAGATGATTCATTTTTAACATCAGAATCTGACAGACGAAGGATATCTGTTATCCGAAATATTTGTAAATAAATAAATTTATAGTTACCTTCTTTTGTATATGGAGTTGTTGTGTACACTTTTTTAGACGTTTATATAATTTATTTATTGTGTACGTGTATGGTTACTCGTAACGATCCAGCGCCCTCGTGGGGAAAATCGTTTTAGACATTTATATATACAACTCGTCTAAACATCAACATCGATTCAGACGTTTTATATATACAACTCGTCTAAACATCAACCCAACAATGTTCGATCTGTAAATTTGCTTTTGCATATTTTTTGTTCTTTCCTCGCCGGGATTCGAACCCATGCTACTGAGATATCGTGACACCAAATCGCCTGCACTGCAGCCGTCCCGCTAGACTACACGACCACCTGGGATTCATAAAATAAAGCTCTCGGTGGCCGTGTGTTACCTTTCCTCGTCAGTTTTAATCTAGCGGCGTACTACAGTACATGATATATAAGGCATAGAGATGTTATTGTTACAGATCAGCTCAATTATCTATAGTAAAGGATACTACAAATTGATGCAAGATACAGTCACAGAAAATAATTATATTTATAAGTACGTCTGAGTCAGTGACAACTCTACAACAGATGTATCCATCGGATCACTAGCAGTGATGGTGATACATGGCTGTGTACATTATGTATATACAACTCGTCTTAACATCAACCCAACAATGTTAGATCTGTAAATTTGCTACCGCAATTTTTTTGTTCTTCCCTCGCCGGGATTCTAACCCATGCTACTGAGATATTGTGACACCAAATCGCCATATAAACAAGTTTAAATTGAAAACTACGTTCAAACCTATAATTGCGTTGGATAAAAACGCAATTTTTATATCGTGAGCCTAAATCCATCAATTGGAAATACAACTTTAAAATTTTGATGGATTCAGTCGAGAATTATTCCAGGCAATGGGCTAAGCGCGAGAAGGAAGACGTAGACACTCTATCCGAATGGATTAAGGCAGTGAGGTCGTTAATACAAATCAGAATTAAGAAACTGAATGGGTCCATCAATGCCCATGCTACGTCAATCTTCAAAGACCCAAATGTTGCTAAACACCTATCCGACCTCCATGATAAATATGTTGTTGTCCCCGCAGACAAAGCCCCAAATAACATCGTTTTTGTCTGTAAAAGTCAATTCATTAATTGCTTGATAAACGAATTAGGTATAGACAATTCACTTGGAAACTCAACATATACCCCCACGACACTTAGCAAAGAGGAAATCCTGGATAATCATAGGTCTGTTCTTTGTTCCTTTGGTATTTCAACCAAAGATGAAGAACTGGATCTTCCATCACTGTATTGGATACCTAAACTACATATGTGTCCTAACAAACAACGGTATATTGCTTGGTCTTCCAAGTGCTCCACGAAACCCCTTTCTAAATTATTAACATCTATTTTATCAGCAATCAAAGACGGGCTTCAAAGTTATTGTGAAACTGCCTATTCTAGAGGTGGCGTGGATCAGATGTGGATACTTTAAAATTTCAAAGATCTTTTAGAGTACATACAATCTAACTCTATTTCATCTTGTAACAGTATTAAAACATTTGACTTTTCTACTCTTTACACAAGTATTCCACAATCCAAACTAAAAGACAAATTAAAATAGTTGGTATTAATTTGCTTCATAAAAAAGAATGACCAACGTAGATACAAGTATCTTGTCTTAGGGAGGGATAAATCCTACTTTGTAAAGAATCACTCTGATTCAAACAAAAAATTCTCTGAAACCGATATTATCAAGATGCTTGATTTCTTGATTGACAACATATTTGTAACGTTCGGAGGACGTATTTTTCAACAGACTGTCGGCATCCCAATGGAAACCAACTGTGCCCCTCTACTTGCTGACTTGTTTCTTTATTATTATGAGGCTGACTTCATGCAGGAACTTCTTAGGAAGAAAGATAAGAAGTTAGCAATATCCTTTAACTCTACTTTCCGCTATATAGATGACGTTCTTTCACTAAACAATTCAAAATTTGGTGACTATGTGGAACGTATCTATCCCATCGAATTGGAGATAAAGGATACTACAGATACAGTTAAGTCGGCTTCATATCTTGACTTACATCTAGAAATTGACAATGGGGGTCGGTTGAAGACAAAACTTTACGACAAAATAGATGATTTCAGCTTTCCAATTGTGAACTTTCCATTTCTAAGTAGCTACATTCCAGCAGCACCTGCATACGGGCTATATATCTCCCAATTGATACGATATTCCCGTGCTTGCATTTCCTATCATGATTTTCTTGATACAGGGTTACTGCTCACAAGGAAGCTATGGAACCAAGAGTTCCAAATGGTGAAGTTGAAATTTTCCCTTCCGTTTCACAAATGATATCGGATATCAAATTCATGTATTTGGTTTTCATGTTATATTTGTTATTCTCGTGGTGTTTTGTCTGATGCTTTGTCCGTTTCGGTGTTGTGTCGTTGATCTCCTCTTATATTTAATGCGTTTCCCTCGGTTTTGGTTTGTTACCCAGATTTTGTTTTTTGTCCATGGATTTATGAGTTTTGAACAGCGGTATACTACTGTTGCCTTTATTTATATGCTCCTTACGTCGTAACTACAATCCCCTTCCCTTTCATGAATTTGACCTACCGAATTAGACTATTTACCGGATTTGTAATCACATACGCAACACGACGGGTGCCGCATGTGGAGCAGGATCTGCTTACCCTTCCGGAGCACCTGAGACCACCCCTAGTTGTTGGTGGGGTTCGTGTTGTTTATTCTTTAGTTTTCTATGTTGTGTCATGTGTTATATTGTTTTTCTGTTTGTCTTTTTCATTTTTAGCCATGGCGTTGTCCGTTTGTTTAAGTTTTATGAGTTTGACTGTCCCTTTGATATCTTTCGTCCCTCTTTTATACGTGTGCATGTAAAACCAATTTTGTTGTAGAAGGTCTAAATACAGCACAAACAACATTTTCTAAAAGACCCAAAAAGTGAAAAAGTATATTTAAACAAAACGTATTTGACTAACAGGTCGAACAACTGATGTTCTTTAACCCTGCTGACTGTCATTGGCGATTGCCCAATAAAATTGATGACAAGATGTAACAAAATGGATCTTATTATAAAATTAATACTAAACAGAAAACAAAAAACTTGTGGCCAATATGTTATGCCACAAACATGAGGTGTCAATATTTTTTTTGTAAACCAGATCCGGATTTCTACAATAAATGTCTCTTCAGTGATGTTAAGGATCGAAACGGTATTTGGAAGGCCATATAATTTACCCTCAATGTAAGATAGAACCTTGAATTTTAAGAGTCAATATAGGATGAACGGATCATATAAACCGGAGGGCAAATATGATACAAGCCAAAACGAAAAAATATAAACAGGTCTAAATTGAAAACTACGTTCAAACCTATGATTGCGTTGGATAAAAACCGCAATTTTTATACGTGTGCATGTAAAACAAATTTCGTTGTAGAAGGGTCTAAATACAGCACAAACAACATTTTCCAAAAGACCAAAAAAGTGAAAAAGTAAAACAAAACGCATTTGACTAACAGGTGGAACAACTGATTTTCTTTAACCCTGCTGACTAACATTGGCGATTGCCAAATAAAATTGATCACAAGATGTAACAAAATGGATCTTAATATAAATTTAAAACTAAACAAAGAGCAATTAACCTGTGGCCACGATGTTATGCCACAAACATAAGGTGTCAATATTTTTTTGGTACACCAGATCCGGATTTCGACAATAAATGTCTCTTCAGTTATGTTAGGGATCGAAACGATATTTGGAAGGCCATTAAAAAAGTACCCTCATTTTTAGATAGACTCTTGAATTTTATGAGTCAATATATTATAATTACTCTGATTACCACCAAAATAATTATTTATGTTTAATTCAGTGAAGCAAATGTTTTGTTCTTCCCTCGCCGGGATTTTAATTCATGTTTATATTATTACTCTAAATATCAGCACTGCTTCTGAGAGCGCTTGATCTTTACGAATGAAAAAAAATCATATACACAATAAATAAATTATAGAAAAGCATTAAAGGGTATAAACAACACAAATATTAAAAAAATTAAACATTAAATGTTATCATCTATAAATATTTAGGATAACATTTATACTTGATTAGTATAATTGTGATGTAAAATGAGTAATATTAATCTATTCTGATTTAAAGCTGTAACACTCTTTCAATTTTTACAATTAAAACCGAAAAAACGCTTGTAACGTATTTACAACAGAGAATGCATAGATATGATTCTACTAAAAAGATAATATGCGAAGTGAACGGTTACATTTTTAAAATGTCGCAGGAATCCTTGATAGAGGGTTACTGTTCAACATTTAAGATACATATAATCAAGACAAAAACTACGAAGAAATATATTCCTTATGTATAGCACTGACCGATTTGAGCTGGTAAAACATTCAATTTTCAAATTTGACAACGGTAAAGTAATTAAAGCAGTGGCTGTGTGTTTACACATCTCAAATAATAGAAGATTGATAATGATTAAACTATTTAATTAACTTTATTTATGAACAGTTGATTTTGTAACTTTCCATTTATACTTAAGACCTTATACTTTTCAGATGTGGCGACTAAGAACTCGGCACAAAATTTTACTTACAATAACTGCGGTAGCTTTATTAGCTATAATGACCTTTTTTATAACAGGTAAGGAAATAAATATAAAGTAAAAACACAAAAATACTGAATTCCGAGGAAAATTCAAAAAGGAAAATCCAAAATCAAAATCAAAAGTCCAAACACATCAAACGAATGGATAACAACTGTCATATTCCTGACTTGGTACAGGCATTTTCTAATGTAGAAAATGGTGGATTGAACCTGGTTTTATAGCTAGCTAAACCTCTCACTTGTATGACAGTCGTATCAAATTCCATTACATTGTCAACGATGTATGAACAAAACAAACATACTCAAAGAGTAAAAATGTCAAAAATAGGTGTACAGCAGTCAATATTGTGTTATCATCTTAATATCACTATAAAAACAACAAATGTAACGAAGAATCACAAGAAGGCATACATATTTTTAACATACTCATTTTGCTTTTCTTGTACCACTTAATTTATGTATATAAAGTCTGCCCGTAAAGGAAAAAAGGTATTCATTGCTGGTGTAAAAATGCGCGTTTGAAATTCGTACAGGTAGACATAAAAATAATTTTGTCGTTCAAAGTATGAAGGCATACATACATACATCACTATAAAAACAACAAATGTAACGAAGCACAAAAAAAAGGCATACATTAAATTTAACATACTCATTTTGCTTTTCTTATACCACTTAATTTATCTATATAAAGTCTACCCGTAAAGGATAGAAGGTTTTCATTGTTAGTGTAAAATTGCGCGTTTGATTTGTATAATATGCTTACACAAAGTAAAAAAATGATAAACCAGCAAAAGATAAAACAATCAATTGATATGCGATAAAAATACAAAGACAGAACAGCACATGAACATTAAAGGCGTTCATCCAAAGTTTTCAAATTCAAACACAAGAAAAATTATGTTTGTGACAACTTTTTTATTCGTCAGATGAAGGTGTAATCATGAGGATTGCTATTGCATTTAACTTTGACTATTTGTAAATATAATTAGGTCTTTCCATTTTTCCGTGGAAAGAACTATTGAATTGGCTCTGATTATTATTTTTCTTCATCTTCCGCCGAAGTTTTGTTTCGCTTATAAATACATTCTGCATATGACAAAATCATTGCACTTTTAAAAATGACCCTGTTTAGTCGAAGACGTTTTAGTGTGTTCCAAAACACTGTTAGTGAATCACCTTTCTAACCTAAAAGGATAACAACAGATTTTTTTCCCTGGATTGTTCGTTACGTCATCAGAATATTTTGCCAATTTGGATCGAAGTAATCCAGTAAAATCTTACGGGAGTAATCTATCCTAACCAAATTAATTTGTCGTCATGTTTTTGTAAAAAATAAACTGTAAGCCATATCAACCTAAAGTCTTTTAAATTGAGGTCTTTGAGTCCTAACTAAAAAAAATGAGGTAAAGGATCGGTAAAAGGTCAAATTCAGGTTATCAATTTTGACTTGTGTATTTAAATTTTCTTTAACACAATTAAAGATCTATATCAAAGAAAGAGTTTAAAATATTTTGGTCATTGTGATGAAGATAATATAAATAGCATCGGTCTGTAATAATCCAATTTAATTTACATCTTATAGGACTTTAACCGATTGAAAGTTGATATTACTTCAAATTGGTTCATAATAATTTGGAGTTTCAACCAAAAACGAATAACTGGATCTTCCGCCACTGTATTGGATACCTAAACTACGTAGGTGTCCTGCAACGGTATACTGATAAGTCTTCAAAGTGCTCCACAAATCTCGTTCTAAATTATTAACATATATTCTATCAGAAATCAAAGCCGGGCCTCAAAGTTTTTGTGAAACTGCCTAATCATGAAGTGGCGTGAATCAGATGTGATACTAAAAGATTCCAAAGATCTTTTAGAGAGTATACAATCTAAGACTCTTTTATCTTGCAATAGTATTAAAACACTAAACATTTCTACACTTTACGCAAGTATTCCCTATTCCGAACTAAAATACAAATGGAAAAAAAAAGAATGACCAACGAAGTAATTTGTCTTAGTTGGGGATACATATTACTTTCTAAAGAATCACTCTAAATCAAATCAAACAATATCCGAAACTGACATTATCAAGATGCTTGATTTCTTGATTGACAATATATTTGTTACGTTTGTAGAACGTGTTTTTCAACAAACTGTCGGCATTCCAAGGGGATTCAACTGTGTCCATCTTCTTGCTGACGTGTTCCTTTATTATTATGAGGCTGATTCCATACAGGAACTTTTTAGAAAGAAAGATAAGAAATAAGCACTATCCTTTAACTCTACTTTCCGCTATATAGATGATGTTCTCTCACTAAATAATTCTCAATTCTTCAACGCATCTATCACACTAATCTAGAGATAGAGGATACAACAGATACAGTTAAGTCGTCCTAATATCTTGACTTACTTCTTGAAATTGACAATGAGGGTCGGTTGAAAACACAACTTTACGACAAAATTGATGATTACAGCTTCCCAATTGTGAACTTTCCATTTCAATGTAGCAACATTTCAGCAGCCCCGGCATATGGAGTATAAATTTTTCAATGAAATTAACGATATTCACGGGTTTGTATTTCCTATCATGATTTCCTTGATAGAGGGTTGCTGCTCACAAAGCATGGGCTTGTATCATATTTTCCCTCCGGTTTATATGATCCGTTCATCCTATATTGACTCTTAACATTCAAGAGTCTGTCTAAATAAAGACAACAGTAGTATACCGCTGTTCAAAACTCATAAATCCATGGACAAAAAACAAAATCGGGGTAACAAATTTAAACCGAGGGAAACGCATTAAATATAAGAGAACGCACAACACCGAAACGCAACACACACAGAAAGGGACCAAGCATCAGACCAAACACCACGATAATAACAAATATAACATAAAAACCAAATACATGAATTTGGGATAGACAAGTACCGTGCCACGTCTTATCTAAAAATGAGGGTAATTTTTATATGGCCTTCCAAATACCGTTTCGATCCCTAACATCACCTGATCACTGAAGAGACATTTATTGTCGTAATCCGGATCTGGTGTACTAAAAAATATTGACACCGTATGTTTGTGGCATAACATCGTGGCCACAAGTTAAATTTTTTTTCTGTTTAGTATTAAATTTATATTAAGATCCATTTTATTACATCTTGTGATCAATTTTATTTGGCAATCGCCAATGGTAGTCAGCAGGGTTAAAGAACATCACTTGTTCGACCTGTTAGTCAAATGCGGTTTTTTTTAAATATACTTTTTCACTTTTTTTGGTCTTCTGGAAAATATTGTTTGTGCTGTTTTTAGACCCTTATATATATATATAAAATGACTGTATAAATTGTCAACGATCAATCTTACAGGGCGATGGATCATGTAATATGATTCTGTACACTGCAAAATATAATATATAACAAGTCAAAAAGGATACATCACCATTGAATAACTATAAAATGAACAAATATTTGATATTTCGGATAACAGATATCCTTCTTCAATAATAGCACGATGTCAAATGAATCATGTCAATATATTCAAACTGAGAAACTTTTTCTAAATCTTGAATTTATACAATTTAAGCGAACACAACAGACGCTGATACAATTTTAAAATTTCCAAACACGGCGCAAAGATTACAAAGGTATGCCAAATGAAAATAGTTATTTTCGATGTGAACTGGCACAACTCTTAATTTCCAAATGTTGTGACAGTTTAGATGTTTTAACTGCATTGATGGCAGTCCTCAAACAAAAAAATCAAAAATGTCCTTACCGATCCTAGTTGGTATAATATTTCAAATTTGACAACGGTAGGGCAAATTGCAACAGAAACTACATATTTAAGCCTCCCAGACGAATAGCAGTCTAATAATGATTAGAAAAAAAAGTTTTATCTAATGAGGTAAAATAATTGAACGTGGCCACGTACTTATACATCCATCCCGAATGAATGGAGCCCAGTGGTATTTAAAAAAAAAATCGAACTGTTAAGCCAGTACTAAAGCCGGAGTTACTGGAAACAAGTGATGACAGGAAAATGAGGGACTCATTCTATGTTTTTTCATTTATGCCCTCTTGGGAAACTGTCCGTAACTTTCGAATCAAAAATCTTTTCCGAGCGACTCTGTTGACCGTCGACCAACCCATGATTGTGATGGTAAGGTTTTTGAGATCAGCTTGTGTGTGCCCAGGTGATCTCAAATGACGACTTACGGGTATGTCGGGCTTGCAAGTGTAGTCACTTCGATGACCATTCATGCGTTTGTTGAGTGACTGCTCTGTCTCGCCAACATACTGCATGCATGCCACATCGACACTGAAGGAGGTATACAACATTCTGGGTTTTGCAAGTTACATTGCAAAATATAGTGTCCACAGACCCAGTCGAGTGGCAAGTAAATGTTTGAGTATTTAATATTTGTTGACAAGTCAGAAAACGTCTGTTACCACATGACTTGCACCATCCTGCAATTATACAGCTTTTATTTGAGGAGACGTCAGCTCTAACAAATAAGTCTTTAAGATTTGCTGGTCTCCGAAAAGCTAAAACAGGAGGATTGGGAAAGATCATGGATAATTTAGGGTGTTTGTCAATAGTTTGCCAATTGGCACGGATCAAACGTGAACGGTTAGTAAAGGCTGGATTGTATGTTTAAACAAACGGGACTATTTTGCTGCGCCTCTTCCCTTTGTACTGTAAGACAGTAAACTGTACTGTTTAGACGAGTTGTATATACATTATGTACACAGCCATGTATCACCATCATTGATGGCGATCCGATGGATAAATCTGTTGTAGAGTTGTCACTGACTCAGACGTACTTATGAATATAATTATTTTCTGTGACTGTATCTTACATGAATTTGTAGGATCCTTTACTATAGATAATTTAGCTGATCTGTAACAATCACATCTACATGCCTTATATATCATGTACTGTAGTACGCCGCTAGATTAAAACTGACGTGAAAAGGTAACACATGCCCACCGAAAGCTTTACTTTTGTGAAGCCCAGGTGGTCGTGTAGTCTAGCGGGACGGCTGCAGTGCAGGCGCTTTGGTGTCACGATATCACAGTAGCATGGGTTCGAATCCCGGCGAGGGAAGAACCAAAAATTTGCGAAAGCAAATTTACAGATCTAACATTGTTGGGTTGATGTTTAGACGAGTTGTATATACATTATGTACACAGCCATGTATCACCATCATTGATGGCGATCCGATGGATAAATCTGTTGTAGAGTTGTCACTGACTCAGACGTACTTATGAATATATTTTTTTCTGTGACTGTATCTTACATGAATTTGTAGGATCCTTTACTATAGATAATTTAGCTGATCTGTAACAATCACATCTACATGCCTTATATATCATGTACTGTAGTACGCCGCTAGATTACAACTGACGTGGAAAGGTAACACATGCATACCGAAAGCTTTACTTTTGTGAAGCCCAGGTGGTCGTTTGGTCTAGCGGGACGGCTGCAGTGCAGGCGATTTGGTGTCACGATATCACAGTAGCATGGGTTCGAATCCCGGCGAGGGAAGAGAACCAAAAATTTGCGAAAGCAAATTTACAGATCTAACATTGTTGGGTTGATGTTTAGACGAGTTGTATATACATTATGTACACAGCCATGTATCACCATCATTGATGGCGATCCGATGGATACATCTGTTGTAGGGTTGTCACTGACTCAGACGTACTTATGAATATAATTATTTTCTGTGACTGTATCTTACATTGATTTGTAGGATCCTTTACTATAGATAATTTAGCTGATCTGTAACAATAACATCTTCATGCCTTATATATCATGTACTGTAGTACGCCGCTAGATTAAAACTGACGTGGAAAGGTAACACATGCCCACCGAAGCTCTTTTTATGAGAGCCCAGGTGGTCGTGTGGTCTAGCGGGACGGCTGCAGTGCAGGCGATTCGGTGTCACGATATCACAGTAGCATAGGTTCGAATCCCGGCGAGGGAAGAACCAAAAATTTGCGAAAGCAAATTTACAGATCTAACATTGTTGGATTGATGTTTAGACGAGTTGTATATACATTATGTACACAGCCATGTATCACCATCATTGATGGCGATCCGATGGATACATCTGTTGTAGGGTTGTCACTGACTCAGACGTACTTATGAATATAATTATTTTCTGTGACTGTATCTTACATTGATTTGTAGGATCCTTTACTATAGATAATTTAGCTGATCTGTAACAATAACATCTTCATGCCTTATACATCATGTACTGTAGTACGCCGCTAGATTAAAACTGACGTGGAAAGGTAACACATGCCCACCGAAAGCTCTTTTTATGAGAGCCCAGGTGGTCGTGTGGTCTAGCGGGACGGCTGCAGTGCAGGCGATTTGATGTCACGATATCACAGTAGCATGGGTTCGAATCCCGGCGAGGGAAGAACCAAAAATTTGCGAAAGCAAATTTACAGATCTAACATTGTTGGGTTGATGTTTAGACGAGTTGTATATACATTATGTACACAGCCATGTATCACCATCATTGATGGCGATCCGATGGAGACATCTGTTGTAGGGTTGTCACTGAATCAGACGTACTTATGAATATAATTATTTTCTGTGACTGTATCTTACATTGATTTGTAGGATCCTTTTTTGTTTTTTGATTTTGCCATGTGATTATGGACTTTCGAAATTGATTTTCCTCTGAGTTCGGTATTTTTGTGATTTTACTTTTTACTATAGATAATTTAGCTGATCTGTAACAGTAACATCTTCATGCCTTATATATCATTTACTGTAGTACGCCGCTAGATTAAAACTGACGTGGAAAGGTAACACATGCCCACCGAAAGCTCTTTTTATGAGAGCCCAGGTGGTCGTGTGGTCTAGCGGGACGGCTGCAGTGCAGGCGATTTGATGTCACGATATCACAGTAGCATGGGTTCGAATCCCGGCGAGGGAAGAACCAAAAATTTGCGAAAGCAAATTTACAGATCTTACATTGTTGGGTTGATGTTTAGACGAGTTGTATATACATTATGTACACAGCCATGTATCACCATCATTGATGGCAATCCGATGGATACATCTGTTGTAGGGTTGTCACTGACTCAGACGTACTTATGAATATAATTATTTTCTGTGACTGTATCTTACATTGATTTGTAGGATCCTTTACTATAGATAATTTAGCTGATCTGTAACAATAACATCTTCATGCCTTATATATCATGTACTGTAGTACGCCGCTAGATTAAAACTGACGTGGAAAGATAACACATGCCCACCAAAGCTCTTTTTATGAGAGCCCAGGTGGTCGTGTGGTCTAGCGGGACGGCTGCAGTGCAGGCGATTTGGTGTCACGATATCACAGTAGCATGGGTTCGAATCCCGGCGAGGGAAGAACCAAAAACTTGCGAAAGCAAATTTACAGATCTAACATTGTTGGGTTGATGTTTAGACGAGTTGTATATACATTATGTACACAGCCATGTATCACCATCATTGATGGCGATCCGATGGATACATCTGTTGTAGGGTTGTCACTGACTCAGACGTACTTATGTATATATATATATACAACTCGTCTAAACATCAACCCAACAATGTTAGACCTGTAAATTTGCTTTCGCAAATGTTTTGTTCTTCCCTTGCGGGATTTGAACCCATGCTACTGAGAAACGTGACACCAAATCGCCTGCACTGCAGCCGTCCCGCTAGACTACACGACCACCTGGGCTTCACAAAAATAAAGCTTACGGGGGCCGTATGTTACCTTTCACTGACTCAGACGTACTTATGAATATAATTATTTTCTGTGACAGTATCTTGCATTAATTTGTAGGATCCTTTACTATAGATTAATTTAGCTGATCTGTAACAATAACATCTTTATGCCTTATATATCATGTACTGTAGTACGCCGCTAGATTAAAAATGACGAGGAAAGGTAACACACAGCCACTGAAAGTTTTATTTTTTAGAGCCCAGGTGGTCGTGTGGTCTAGCGGGACGGCTGCAGTGCAGTGATTTGGTGTCACGATATCACAGTAGCATGGGTTCGAATCCAGGCGAGGGAAGAACCAAATATTTGCGAAACCAAATTTACAGATCTAACATTGTTGGGTTGATGTTTAGACTAGTTGTATATATATATAACTCGTCTAAACATCAACCTAACAATGTTATATTTATATAACATTGTAAATATTATATAAAAAATTTAAATTTGCAAAACTACATTTCACATCAAATAATAACAGTTCGTTAAGATATTGTCACTAGCGCTTTCATCCCTTCTGGTAAATCTATATATATACGAGTCTTAATTGAAAACTACGTTCAAACCTATGATTGCGTTGGATAGAAACCGCAATTTTTATACGTGTGCATATCAAACAAATTTCTCGTTGTAGAAGGGTATAAAAACATCACAAACAACATTTTTTCCAAAAGACCAAAAGAGTGAAAAAGTATATTTAAACAAAACGCATTTGACTAACAGGTCGAACAACTGATGTTCTTTAACCCTGCTTACTGCCATTGGCGTTAACAAATAAAATTGACCACAAGATGTAACAAAATGGATCTTAATATAAATTTAATACTAAACAGATAAAAATTTACTTGTGGCCACGATGTTATGCCACAAACATACGATGTCAATATGTTTTAGTACACCAGATCCGGATTACGGCCATTAATGTCTGTTCAGTGATGTTAGGGATAGAAACGGTATTTGGAAGGCCATAAAAAAAGTACCTTCATTTTTAGAAAAAAGTACCCTCATTTTTAGATAAACTCTTGAATTTTAAGAGTCAATATAGGATGAACGGATCATATAAACCGGAGGGAAAATATGATACAAGCCCAAACGAAAAAATATAAACGAATCTAAATTGAAAACTACGTTCAAACCTATGATTGCGTTGGATAAAAACCGCAATTTTTATACGTGTGCATGTAAAACAAATTTCGTTGTAGAAGAGTCTAAAAACATCACAAACAACATTTTCCAAAAGACCAAAAAGAGTGAAAAAGTATATTTAAACAAAACCCATTTGACTAACAGGTCGAAAAACTGATGTTCTTTAACCCTGCTGATTGCCATTGGCGATTTCCAAATAAAATTGATCACAAGATGTAACAAATGGATCTTAATATAAATTTAATACTAAACAGATAAAAATTAACTTGTGGTCACGATGTTATGCCACAAACATACGGTGTCAATATGTTTTTGGTACACCAGATTCGGATTTCGACAATAAATGTCTCTTCAGTGATGTTAGGGATCGAAACGGTATTTGGAAGGCCATATAAAAAGTACCCTCATTTTAAGAAAAAAAGTACCCTCTTTTTTAGATAAACTCTTGACTTTTAAGGGTCAATATAGGATAAACGGATCATATAAACCGATGGGAAAATAAGATACAAGCCCAAACGAAAAAAATAAACGAATCTAAATGGAAAACTACGTTCAAACCTATGATTGCGTTGGATAAAAACCGCAATTTATAAACATGTGCATGTAAAACAAATTTCGTTGTAGAAGGGTCTAAAAATAGCACAAACAACATTTTCCAAAAGACTAAAAGAGTGAAAAAGTATATTTAAACAAAACACATTTGACTAACAGGTCGAACAACTGATGTACTTAAACCCTGCTGCCTGCCATTGGCGATTGCCAAATAAAATTGATCACAAGATGTAACAAAATGGATCTTAATACAAATTTAATACTAAACAGATAAAAATCAACTTGTGGCCACGATGTTATGCCACACACATACGGTGTCAATATGTTTTTAGTACACAAGATCCGGATTTCGACAATACATGTCTTAGGTGATGTTAGGGATCGAAACGGTATTTGGAAGGCCATATAAAAAGTACCCTCATTTTTAGATAAACTCTTGAATTTTAAGAGTCAATCTACATTGTTGGATGAACGGATCAAACCTATGATTGCGTTGGATAAAAACCGCAATTTTTATACGTGTGCATGTAAACCAAATTTCGTTGTAAAGAGTCTTAAAACAGCACAAACAACATTTTCTAAAAGACCAAAAAGAGTGAAAAAGAATATTTAAACAAAACGCATTTGACTAACAGGTCGAACAACTAATTATAATAATAAATTCTTTATTTAACGAAGGTAACTCATTAACATACAATAGTTAATCTCACACAAGGCCTTCACACATTTAAATGAATAATTCATATAACAATCAATGCATATAGAACAATAATCAATAGATGTGTACACAATTACAAATATATATACAAACATAAAAAACAGACTGTAGAACTAGCATGTCAAGAATGTCCTAAAAAGTTTGTCTATTCATTTTGTTTTATGATAAAGAGACTATCACATTTCATCTTGAAGCTTTCTACATGTCTTAAATCCTTTATATCATTTCGCAAATTATTCCAAGTGATTAGACCAGAACATTGAAAAGTCTTTTTGAAGTATTCAAACTTTGGCCTTGGTATGTGAAGATGTCCAGATGTTGTTGACCTAAGATAATAACTATATAGATCACTGCACGCAGTAAATTTACTTGTAAGATAATCTGGCGCTAGTCCATACATTTAAACATTAAAATGGCTTGAAAATATGTTATCCGAGTAAAATTGGTCATCCAATTAAGTTCTTTAAACATTGATATTGATGTTCTTTAACCCTGCTGACTGTCATTGGCGATTGCAAACTAAAATTGATCACAAGATGTAACAAAATGGATCTTAATATAAATTTAATACTAAACAGAATTATTTTTTTCACTTGTGGCCACGATGTTTTGCCACAAACATACGGTGTCAATATTTTTTTTAGTACACC
The DNA here is from genome assembly GCF_963676685.1 of Mytilus edulis. Lineage (NCBI taxonomy): Eukaryota > Metazoa > Mollusca > Bivalvia > Mytilida > Mytilidae > Mytilus > Mytilus edulis. The sequence continues at coordinate 70,763,090 of NC_092356.1, forward strand.
AGATGCGGATTTCGACAATAAATGTCTCTTCAGTGATGTAAGGGATCAAAACGGTATTTGGAAGGCCATATACAAAGTACCCTCATTTTAAAATAAATTCTTGAATTTTAAGCGTCAATATAGGATGAACGGATCATATTCACCGGAGGGAAAATATGATACAAGCCCAAACGAAAAAACATAAACGAGTCTAAATTTAAAACTACGTTCACACCTATGATTACGTTGGATAAAAACCGCAATTTTTATACGTGTGCATGTAAAACAAATTTCGTTGTAGAAGGATCTAAAAACAGCACAAACAACATTTTCCAAAAGACAAAAAAGGGAAAAGTATATTTAAGCAAAACGCATTTGACTAACAGGTCGAACAACTGTTGTTCTTAAACTCTGCTGACTGCCATTGGCGATTGCCTAATAAAATTGATCACGAGATTTAACAAAATGGATCTTAATATAAATTTAATACTAAACAGATAAAATTAACCTTGTGGCAAAGATGTTATGCCACAAACACAAGGTGTCAATATTTGTTTTTTTTACACCAGATCTAGATTTCGACAATATATGTCTCTTTAGTGATATATATAAATTAGTACGTCTGAGCCATTAACAAATCTAGCATTGTTAGGTTGATGTTTAAACAAGTTGTATATAGAAGCCAATGTGGTCGTGTGGTCTAGCGCTCCCAATTGGTGGAATGTTCGACGCACCTTTCAGCAGGATGTTAACTTGATATGTGCTCCGTTTGAATTGTGAATTTGGTGAGTTATATGAAAGTTATTGTTGTATAAACTGTTTCCGTATTTTATATAGATGTAAAAGAATTGAATAACACAGAAAACCGCGTGTTTAACTGTTTATTTTCCCCTTATTCCTGCTGTGTAGCGCAGGATAAGGGGGATAGTTTCGGTGTGTCTGACTTTTTTGAGATATGTACGAAAACCCAAAAGACATTGGAAAAATGGATAAGAAAGCACTAGAAAGTGTGGTTAAAGTAAATGAAAAGGAAAATCAAAGACAAAAGAATAAATATAAGGAACCTAGATTTGTAAGAGGTAGTAGGATTTATAGGAAAGAATGTACGGTGCGTATTGACAATATACCTTAAGCTTATTGGAAATATTTCGCTACTAAAGTAATTGAAGTTTTAGAGAATTTATGTGGAGAAAATACAATTTTAGCCGTTGTTCCGTCGGAAAACAAACTGTCATATGAAGTGACAACGGACGATGAGGATACCGCTTTTAGAATGACAATTGGAGTTGAAATTGGAGGAGATAAATTTAATTGTATATTTCAATTTAATGATGTGGTAGTTATGTCAATTATGCATCTACCAGCATACATGGACGATGAAGAAATCTTACAACCGTTGATCAATAAAGGATGTGTAATAAAATCTGACCTGTTTAGACATGTTCATCCGAGGACACAAGTGGCAGATGGAACGCGATATGTTCATGTCAAATTTCCTCCTGGAATGGTTTCATTGCCGTGGTCAATGAAATTTGAAACAGGTTTAGGACCAAAATTTGTTCGTGTTGTTCATAATCATCAAAGGACATTGTGTAATAAGTGTGGATCCCCGCATCACAAATACAGAAAATGTCCACAGCTTATTTGTGAGGGTTGTGATGAGCAGGGCCACAATATGAGAAAATGTACTGCGAAGAAGTGTGATACATGCCGCAGCTTACCGGATAGATGTTTTTGTAAAAAGGAGGATGATGGAATTTGCCCATATTGCAGAGGAAAACCTTGCATATGTTATTGCGCGGAATGCAAACAACATTACAATGACTGCTCTTGTGGCGTACAAGGCACGACAGGCTCTGGAATTGATAGCAATAAACAAGTAAATGAGATAATTCAAATTGATGAAAATGAGACGGAAATGGAGGGAAATGATGAAGCTCTTGTGTCAGGGCAAGATGGTAGTGATGATCAGCTTCCTGAAGGAGATGGTGAAGATAATGGAGAGGCGATTATGGTAGATGAATTGGATGTGAAGAATAATGGTGACAAGATTTCAAGGGAAGAAGAAAATGAGAATTCAAAGGTTCCTGTGAAGACAAGAGACCAAGACGAGTGAAGAAAGGAAAAAATAAAAGGTTCAAGAAAAGAAAGAAGATGACTTTGATAATGAACTTAGTCTAAATGTCAAAAATGTAAATGATAAAAATGATATTGCCATTAATGTTGATGTACACAAGTGCATTGATACTCAAGTACATAATTTTGTTACTAAAGATTATGTAGAGATCAGTGATAATGAAACTGAAAATGCGAGTGAAAATTTAGAGAGTATGGAAACTGACTATGAGTCTTTTGATGAGAATAGTGATAATGAAGAACATGTATCTGGTTGCGTTGATGGTGCAAAAGGTAGAGACAGAAAAAATGAAAATATTTTAAGTGTCTCTGGTTCAAGATTTAAACAAAGTCAATTAAAAAAGTCAGTCAAAACAAGAAGAAATATAATGATTTTTTTTCCTAAGGTTGATAAAGTTAAAGTTAGATCGACTCCGTATGTAAACAAAGGTAAAAATGGATTATAAAATATTTATTTTATTACTGTACTTAGCCATGGTACTGTTAGTGAGTCACAACTGTAATGGCTTGAGAAATATAGTTAATTGTAAAAAATATTTTTCAATTGCTAATGAAAGAAATATTGATATATTGTTATTACAAGAAACATTCTTGGATATTGAGTTAGTTGAAAGTTTTGAACAACTGTATAATGGTAAAATACTGATGAGTAATGGCATAAATAGAAGGTAAGGTGTTGCTATTTTAGTAAGTAGAAAATATTGTGAAAATGTAAAACTTATACATAATGATGAACATGGTATTTATTCATATAGAATTTCAATATAATGATATTGTTTGTAATATTGTTAACATATATGCACCAAATAACGTCAATGAAAGGGTAGATTTTTTTTAGCTTTTTACATAATTATATGTTGAATTTTTATAACATTATTATTGGTGGTGACTGGAATACCACATTGTCTGACCTAGATAGATGTACCAAAACAGGTCATAAGGTTGATAATGCTTTTAGAAAGTTGGAACATTTAATGAATGATTCGGATTTGTATGATATTTGGAGATTTAGAAATCCCAAGAAAAGAGTGTTTTCTAGGAAAATGATATATAGTGGAGTTTTAAAGCAGTCTAGGCTGGATTATTGTTTGGTGAATAGACAACTAACTGTATTTATACAAAATATTTTTCACTATGATACTTCTTTGAGTGATCATAGTTTTGTAGAAATGAAAATTAATTTTGAAAATGTAGAAAAAGGACCAGGGTTGTGGATATTGAATAATTCTTTACTTACAAATAATGAGTATGTTGAGAAGATTAAACATATTATAAAAGAAGCAAAATAGTTATCAAAAGTACCAGGATTATAATTTTATACGCCTTCAAAAAAGTGTCCATTGTATGTCACTGAATTTTTGATATGGTGGGATAACCTGAAATATAAAATTAAAAAGTTTAGTCAAGTTTTTGGAAAAAGAATTTTTAAGGAGAAACATTCTGAATTATTTTCTATACAGAGTAAATTACAAAGAATATCTGAAAGAATAGCTAATGGCGAAATGGTTGATTTAGCTTATTATGAAAATTTAAAGATGGAATTAAGTGCTTTGGAAGAAGAAAGATGTAAAGGAGCAATTCTTCGCTCAAAGGCATACTGGGCTACTGAAAGCGACAAATTTACAAAATATTTTTTACATTTTTTACAACTTGAGAAACATAAACAAGAATCAAATTGTATCAAAGAGTTATTGAATGATAACAATGAAAGTAGATATAGGGAGATGTGGTGTGAGTGCCAATGAGACAACTCTCCCTCCAAGTAACAATTTAAAAAGTAAACCATTATAGGTTAAAGTACGGCCTTCAACACGGAGCCTTGGCTCACACCGAACAACAAGCTATAAAGGGCCCCAAAATTACTAGTGTAAAACCATTCAAACGGGAAAACCAACGGTCTAATTTATATAAACAAAACGAGAAACGAGAAACACGTATATATTACATAAACAAACGACAACTACTGTCCATCAGATTCCTAGTGTTTGTAAAATTTAATAAGAAACTATACTCAGTGTTAAAATTGATGAAACTGTTATGAATGAATTTTGAGAAAATGTTGATGTTAAAATTACAGAAGATGATAGTCTTATGTGTGATGAAGATATTTCTTTACAAGAGATTGAATTTTCCCATAAAAAGATGTAAAAAAATAAAAGTCCAGAATCAGATGGTTTGACAGTAGAATTTTATTGAACATTTTTTTATTCTTTGAAAGATATTCTTTTAAAGCCTTTTCAAACTGTAGAAGAACATTTATGTATGTCTAGATCAATGAAATGTGGTAGAAGTTTAATATATAAAAACAAAGGTGAAAGAAAATGTTCAAAAAATTATAGACCAATATCATTACTTTAAGTAGATTATAAAATTTTAGCAAAAATAATGGCTAATCGTTTTAAAAAGGCCGTATTTGGCAAAACCTTTTCAGCTTTTGATCTTCAGGGCTGTACTATTTTGTATTTTTTCACTTTCGATCTTTTATATCTGGGCGTCACTGGTGAGTCTTGTGTGGACTTGACGCGTTTTTGGCGTATTGAATTTTAAACCTTATGCTTTTTGTTATCTATTAATCATGCTTTTCTTTGTCTAATATGTTCTCCTTTTTATTTGTATTGTAGTCCTGTATTATTTTGTTTTCATTTCAATGTTATATTTAGCTGTGCCATTAAAGTGCGAGGTTTGCCATGCCATAAAACCAGGTTCAACCCACCACTTTTATTCCCCTTTAAAAGTGTCCTGTACCAAGTCAGGAAGATGGCCATTGTTATAATATTGTTCGTTTCTGTGTGTGTGTTGCATTTTAACGTTGAGTCGTTTGTGTTTTCTCCTTATTTTTGAGATAAGACGTGGCAAGGTACTTGTCTATCCCAAATCCATATATTTGGTTTTGATGTTATATTTGTTATTCTCGTGGTGTTTTGTCTGTTGCTTGGTCCGTTTCTGTGTGCTGTTGCGTCGTTGTTCTCCTCTTATATTTAATGCGTTTCCCTCGGTTTTAGTTTGTTACCCCGATTTTGTTTTTTGTCCATGGATTTATGAGTTTTGAACAGCGGTATACTACTGTTGCCTTTATTTATCACCACCGGACCGGAATCTCTGCTGGTGGACAATCTGTCCCCGAGGATTCTACCAGTCCGGTAGCCTAACAGCATGAAAACTAGTAGAACAAATAATATTATACTGGGTGACACGACGCCCAGGATAAAAAGGTGTCAATCGGCTGTTGTCAAGGACACAACAACACCGATTTTATCAGGTGTCCCCAGGATCATCTTAAATGATGCTATGAAAATGACACATGTGCAGTCTTCTGAATCCTCATTGTACTATAAAAATCCAGACAAGTTTGAATATATTCGGCCGTGTACTGTTCAACTTTCAGATATTTTAGATTTCAATGACAACCATCAATATTGCTCTATTTCCAAATGTAACCGTAAAAATTGTAAAACCTGTGATATACTAATAACTGATACCCACTTTCAAAGTAATTTAACCACCAAAAATCACAATACACATAGCCATGAGGATTTGAATTGCACTGCCTCCAATATTGTTTACGGTATTGAATGTACTCTTTGTGGATTGATCTACGTCGGGGAAACTCGACAAAGACTCAATTTTAGGATGAACGATCATCGGTCAAATGTTAATGATCCTAATAACAACAAATTTCTCTATAAACATTTTAATCAGCCTGACCATTCTATTGTTTCAATGAAAGTCCGGATTATAGAGAAAATATATCATCCTACAAATGACCCCATATTGAGTACACCACATCGTTTACAAAGAGAAGACTTTTGGATTAGAGAGTTGGGAACAGCCATTCCCTATTGATGCAATGACAAAATTGATGGTGTAGGTATTTTATCTAGTCCCAGGTGTAGTACTGTCAATACATAAAAATTATTTAATACTTCTGCTCGACGAAATAGAAGTCATGGTCACAGAAATATATATACCACCTGCTGTACACACCGTGACAATTGATAGTCTATTATCGTCTGCTCAAAAACCTTTAGGAATTCATAATATTAGAACTAAATTATACTCCATTCCATTGTCAAAACTTTCTTTAATATTTCAAGATGCCAAAAATACTTCCGTTACTGATTCTCGTTCTGTTTTGTATAGATTAGTTGCAATTATTATGGACATTGCTAACCATAGACTATTTAAACCAGTATTGACTACATCCAATATTGAGGAAAACGTTACTTTTTTAAGGTAGAATTCGCCAATAAAGGTTTAGATGCTGAAAATATTGGCAATATTTTCCATCAAAAATCAGTACAAAAAACTATACCTGATTACTTCAAAAAAAAAGCTACACCTGTTATTTCTTATACCTACACCAAGTCTATTGCATCCAAGATTTTCAACCACATGAGAGTTTTAGAGGCTTTTAACCTCAAAGATACGAAATCCAAGCCTCCGGATTGCTCATGTGCATCTTCTCAATACAATTATAGTCCAGCTGGTCATATTATTACTGGTGACCTTGGTATTGTTACCAATGAACAACTAAGAGAGTTGCTAGCCAAGGGACCAAAGTATAGAATCCCCCAGCCCATCAACTGGAAAAAGAATTTCAAGTTACTGATGGATGCAGTTGAGGACTATGCAAGAAAATGGGTAAAGCGCGAACCAGACGAACACGAACTGGACACTTTGTCTGAATGGATCAAAGCTAGTCGATCATGCATTCAGAGGCGCATACAAAAACTACGATGTAATATGAGTACTAGAGTTTCTAAACCTTTCAAGTATCCGGAGGTTGTGGATGCTTTATCCTCTTTGCATGTCTAATATGTCGTTGTTCCGGCAGATAAAGCCTCCAATAATATTGTCTTCATATGTAAAAAACATTATTTGCAATGTCTCACTACAGAGCTTGGTATTGATAAAACTACTGGTAATCCTACATATTCTTTAACATCATTTACCAAGGATGAAATTTTACAAAATCATAAATCTGTCCTTCTTTCTTTTGGTATCAACATCAAAGAAAACGAAGAAAACTTGCCCTCAGTATACTGGATACCTAAATTACACAAAACTCCATATAAAGAACGATACATAGCTGGGTCTTCAAAATGTTCGACTAAACATCTTTCTAAAGTATTGACTACTATTCTTTCTACAGTTAAAGATGGGCTGCAAAAATATTGTGAGGAGATATATTCTACCAGTGGTGTTAACCAGATGTGGATTCTCAAAAATTCGAAAGATCTACTGCTTAAACTTCGATCAAAATCTTTACAATTTTGTAGCAATATATTTGTTGAGTTTGGAGGATTTATATTTCAACAGACAGTCGGTATTCCAATGGGTACTAGTTGTGCACCCCTGCTGGCTGATTTGTTTTTGTATTCGTATGAAGCAGAATTTATTCAGAACCTTCTAAAAAACAAAAAGAAAAAGCACCTTGCGAAATTCTTTAATTTTACTTTCCGATATATTGATGATGTTTTATCATTGAACAACTCATACTTCAGCCAATACTTACATCTCATATATCCTAGTGAACTTGAAATTAAGGATACTACTGATACTAGAAGGACTGCTTCATACCTTGATCTTTTCCTAAATATTGACGTAGATGGACGACTTCACACGAAAATCTATGATAAACGGGACGATTTCAACTTCCCAATTATCAATTTCCCATTTCTTAGCAGTAACATACCCTCTGCCCCTTCGTATGGTGTTTACATATCACAATTGATACGTTATTCACGTGCTTGTTCACACTATACGGATTTCATATACAGGAGTGTGCTCCTTACGCAGAAACTGCTCCAACAAAGTTATGAGGAGGACAGATTAAAATTGACACTCCGTAAATTTTATGGACACCATCACGAATTGGTGGATCCATATGATGTCTCTTTAACCAAACTAGCTAAGGACATTTTTACCACATGGTAGATTGTGGTTTGTCATTATGTCGTCTTATCTTTTAATTAACAAACGTGACTTATTCCCGATTGTGACTGTTTTGCTGAATGTGAATTCGTATTACTATAAGACGTGTTTCTGTACTTGTTTATCCCAAATTCATGTATTTAGTTTATATGTTTAGTGTTATATTTGTAATTCTCATCTTCTCATTTTGTCAAATGTGTTGACGTCTTTTTATTATATTTAGGTGTTACGGATAGAAAAATTAATCGCCGCCTTTATTAATTATATTTAATTTTTTACGATTAATTACGTTTAAAGTTGGATTCATAACAAACTGGACATATATATATATTACAGTTAATTGCTATTAATAAGTATTGCAATATGCATTTTGTTTTAATGAATTATCAGTATTTAGTTCTAATATAATCTTAAAGCAATCCTAATTCTAGCTCACTTTTAAATTATTTTTTCATATTTATCAAAAGTACCAGGATTCATGTGTGACGTCATGCTGTTTCTAAATTTCATAAATTCAAATGTAGCATAACGTTTGCCTTTTCGCCATCGTATGTGACGTCATTTGTTTAATTGCGTTGACGCCTGGACTGATTCTGCTGTGTCTATGCTGTATTGATCTTGGCATCATGTATTCGGGTTTAGTTTTCTGTAACAAGTTAATACTGCAGTTTCATTATGAATATATCTTTCGCATTCATTTGTTAAAATTTACTTTTTGCAATAGCATGAATCGTTCTATATAATAGTGTTCTTATCCCGGGCATAAAAACAATGCCGTATTTAGCAAAACTTTTTCAACTTTTGATCTTCAGTGCTGTACAACTTTGTACTTTTTTCACTTTCGATCGTGTATATCTGGGCGTTATGTACTCGGGTATAGTTTTCTGTAATTAGTTAATACTTCAGTTTCATTATGTATATCTCTTTCATATTCATTTGTTAAAATTTACTGTTTGCAATAGCGTGAATTGTTCTATATAATATGAATGTTCTTATCCTGGGCATACAAACAATGCCGTATTTGGCAAAACCTTTTCAACTTTTGATCTTCAGTGCTGTACTATTTTGTATTTTTTTCACTTTCGATCTTTTATATCTGGGCGTCACTGGTGAGTCTTGTGTGGACTAGACGCGTTTTTGGCGTATTGAATTTTAAACCTTATGCTTTTTGTTATCTATTAATCATACTTTTCTTTGTCTAATATGTTCTCTTTTTTATTTGTATTGTAGTCCTGTATTATTTTGTTTTCATTTCAATGTTATATTTAGCTGTGCCATTAAAGTGCGAGGTTTGCCATGCCATAAAACCAGGTTCAACCCACCACTTTTATTCCCCTTTAAAAGTGTCCTGTACCAAGTCAGGAAGATGGCCATTGTTATAATATTGTTCGTTTCTGTGTGTGTGTTGCATTTTAACGTTGAGTCGTTTGTGTTTTCTCTTATTTTTGAGATAAAACGTGGCAAGGTACTTGTCTATCCCAAATTCGTATATTTGGTTTTGATGTTATATTTGTTATTCTCGTGGTGTTTTGTCTGTTTCTTGGTCCGTTTTTGTGTGCTGTTGCGTCGTTGTTCTCCTCTTATATTTAATGCGTTTCCCTCGGTTTTAGTTTGTTACCCCGATTTTGTTTTTTGTCCATGGATTTATGAGTTTTGAACAGCGGTATACTACTGTTGCCTTTATTTGAGTAGAATTATATCAATATTTCAAACATGTTGTATACCGGGTAGAGACATAGCTGATGCAATTGCTAGCATTAGAGATATTATTAATATAATTGAGTCTGAAGGTTTAGAATGGTATATTGTAAAAATGGACCAGGAAAAAGCTTTTGATAAAGTGTCCCATACATATCTTATTTCTGTTCTTAAAAGATATGATTTTGGTGAAAGATTTATTAAATGGATAGAAATATTTTATACAGATATAAAGAGTTCCATAAAATGTAATGGTTTTTTAACAAAATATTTTAAGATTAGCAATGGTATTTGTCAAGGGTGACCTATTAGCGCTCTTTTGTATGTATTGTCAGCTGAACCTTTGCAATGTGCTATAAGTAAATGTATTGATATAAAGGGAGTAGTAATACCACATGTAAATATTATGTCACTTATTTATCAACATGCAGATGACACAACTCTGACTTTAGGTGACAAAAATCTAATTGTAAAACTATGGATGTATTTGATAAATATGGCAAAGCATCAGGATCAAAAGTAAACAAGCAAAATCTGAGATATTGTGTGTAGGTACTGCGAAAAGCAGAGCAATAACATATAGGGCTCAAATATTGTGAGGATTGTGTTCAGGTTTTAGGTGTATATGTAGGTAAAAATAAGAATATGTGTGATGAACTTAATTGGAAAGACAAGGTAAATAAAATAAAAGCAATTACTAAGTTGTGGCAACAAAGACAGTTAACGCTTTTTGGAAGAGCAACTGTTGTTTCTACATTACTTATGTCTAGCCTTTGGTATACCATAGTTGTAACCTCGATACCTGAATGGGCTTTAGATGATATCAAAAAGTGTTGTTTAGATTTTTTATGGGGTCATGCGTCGCATTTAGTAAAGTATAGACTTTTAGTGGGAAAAAAGATGAGAGTGGAATAAATTATCCAGATATATATTAAAAATTATTATCATTCAGGTTGAAATTTATTAGTAGATATTTCAATGAGGAATGTACAGCTATGTGAAAAAATACCATGAAATATGTTTTAAGAAAAATTCGTGGTATGAATATTGATAATTACTGTTTTTGTATGACACTTAAGAAGGAAGATAGTAAATTACTTCCTAAATTTTATATTGAAATAATAGATGTCTGGCAATATGTTAAACATTTTTTTTTTTTTTTTTTACAACAAATAAATATTCTTTATTCATCAAATTGCTTGTTACAACTTTACTTCATTGTCCAAGTTTCAATAAAGTATCCCTGTGAAATACTTTCTGAGTATCCAGGAAAATACACAGAATATAAATAAATATAAACATTAATTTTTTTTCCATCAATTATATCAATCTTTTTAACTTTATGAAAAATACATTATGAGATATTGTTTTGTTCTCATTCATAAACCTTCGTAGTTCCTTTATAAACATAGCATACACATCTAAAAAATTCAGTTTTTGCTCTGACACATAGTACGACTTGTAAATACAAAAACCTAAAATTGTCAAGAAATAATTTAAACCGTTATATCCTTGATCTGATATTTTGTATCCAAATACTATATGTTTTGCCAATATCTTGTTTTGAAAATTCATTTTGGCTAGAAGATAATGTACTTTCTCCCAAAAATCTTTCAAAAATGAACATGTAATAAAGAAATGTAAATGTTAAAAATCTTGTATAGATCTAGATATGAAATCTATGGATATTTTACAACAACCTCTGTTTTTTAAATCCAGATATAAAAGTACAAGGAAAAATTGCCTTATGGCAACATTTTATTGTAGCGGGTATAACTCAAATCAAAGACTTGTGTTTTGAAGTTATTCCCGGTTTTTTGTCTTTTAATGCTGTCAAAGAAATGGTTTTAGATATGTATGATGACGTAAATGTTAAACAATGTCAATATAGAGAATTAATTGAATGTATGCCAGAAGATTTGAAACAATGTATCAAGCATGGTGTTTTTGATGCTAATAGAGATAGGTCACCATATTTTATTGTAAACTTTGGCGATAAGGTGACAGATTTGATTAATTGCAAAACAAAAGATTTTTATGTGATTTTAATATCAAAAGTTTTTATCAAGCCAGATTTTGAGCAATTTTGGTTAGAAATTTTGAATGAACAAACTTTACCATTATGTCATATGTGGAAATCGGTACACAATTACTGGAAGCCACCAGATTGTGTTCAATTAGATTTTAAACTAATGCACAATAGAATTTTAACAAATTTCAAACTAAAGAGAAATGGATTGATGGATACAAACATATGTGACAGTTGTCAATCTGATATTGAGGATTTGCTACATCTTTTTCTAGATTGTCAAATGTTAGTGTCTTTTCATGATTATATTAACCAATTGTTGGTTAAATTGTAGGAACGATGTGAGACGGATGTGATTGTAACACAAGGTTATAGGAAGCTGATTTTGTTAGGCATGTCAGGGAAATTCAAAAGTGTAAATGTTGTTTTTGTGAATTATTTCTTATCGATTGTCAGACTGTGTATCATGAAAAAACGTCAGATCGTAAAACGTTCTACCTTAAATTTCAATCTAATAGCTTTTTTCAAATATACAATGATGAATTATGTTACATATATATTTCCATGCTTATTGTAAAAGAACTAACAAAGAGAATGCGTTTGAGAAATATTTTATTGAACACAATCCAATTTTAACAGAGACTGATGACATTTTATTGTTTTACTTATAGACTTAAAATATGAAATAAAAAAAATATGGACTAATTGATACTCATGTATTGTTTGTGTAAATACTATGTATATAAATTGTCATAACATGCTGTATATTTCAAATGTTTTATGAATAAAGATAAAAAATGCGCACCCAATACAGTGCAGGCGAATTGGTGTCATAATATCTCAATAGCATGGGTTCGAATCCCGACGAGGGAAGAACAAAAAAATTGCAAAAGCAAATTTGCAGATCTGACATTGTTGGGATAATGTTTGGGCGAGTTGTATATACATGTTGTACACAGCCATGTATCACCATCATTGCTGGTGATCTGATAGATGAATCTGTTGTAGAATTGTCACTGACTCAGACGTACTTATAAATATAAGTATTTTCTGTGACTGTATCTTGCATTAATTTGTAGGATCCTTTACTTTAGATAATTGAGCTGATCTGTAAAAATAACATCTCCATGCCTTATATATCATGTATTGTATTAAGACGCTAGATTAAAACTGACGAGGAAAGGTAACACCTGGCCACCGAAAGCTTTTTTTTGTGAAGCCATGGTGGTCGTGTGGTCTGTATCTTGCATTAATTTGTAGGATCCTTTACTTTAGATAATTGAGCTGATCTGTAACAATAACATCTCCATGCCTTATATATCATGTATTGTATTAAGACGCTAGATTAAAACTGACGAGGAAAGGTAACACCTGGCCACCGAAAGCTTTATTTTTGTGAAGCCATGGTGGTCGTGTCGTCTAGCGCACCTGCTACATTGCAGGCGAATTGATATCACGATAGCATGGGTTCGAATGCCGACGGGGGAAGAAAAAAAAATTGCGAAGGCAAATTTGCAGATCCGACATTGTTGGGTTGATGTTTGGACGAGTTGTATATACATGGTGTACACAGCCATGTATCACCATCATTGCTGGTAACCCGATGGATGAATATGTTGTAGAGTTGTCACTGACTCAGACGTCATAATTAAAACGACGTTCTAACCTATGATTGCGTTGGATAAAAACCGCAATTTTAATGCCGTTTGAAAATTTTGGTACCTTATGTTTTGATGCGAATTTTACCTGAACTTTTTTTTACTTTTTTTTACTTTAAACAATCAATCATAAGGTATAAAAAGTACTTCATTATCAAGCCAGTACAAGCATACTAAAATTAAAATATAGTCACTTTTTATTGTTGTCGATATAAATATTAGTTAAAATTGACTTATGGAGCTCTCAATTTGTGTAAAAATAGGAACAAGAGGAACAGAATTTAAATGCCGATGTATAATATTCTAAAAAAATGGATAATGTGGTCAACTTTTGTTTGCGTGCGAATATAAATTGCAATTTTTAACTTAAATTTCTTAACTTTTATGTCTAACAATCAATCCTGAGGTATATAAAGTACCGTATAGCGGGTTATTTTCGCGGGGTGCAAATTTTCGCTTATTTTCGCGGACAGAACTTAATCGCCAAAATAAATTCCGCCAAATTAAAAGTGTACATACAAAGGTATAAATAAAAGTTTTTAATTCGCCAAAATAATAACCGCCAAAATATTTCGTATACCTTGTTCAATGAAAATCGCGAAATTTTACACCCGCGAAAATAACCCGCTATACGGTACTCCATTATCAGGCCAGTACAAGAATAAAAAAACAAGAAATATAGTCACTTTTGTTTGTTATCGATATATATATATACAAGTGACTTTTGACTTATAGAGCTCTCAATTTGTGTAAAATATTCATTCTTAGAGACAAGAAGAACAGAATTGTATTGTCGTTGAATACTATTTCAACAAAATTGAAAATATTGGCACCTTTGTTGATGCGATAACAATATTTGCAATTTTTAACTTAATTTCTTCACTTTTTTTCTGACTATCCATCCTGTGGAATAAAAAGAAATCTTTTAGCCTGTAAAAAATATTAAAATAAAAAAGAAATATGGACAAAATGTAACTATTGGGAACTGTAGACTTATAAAACTTTCGATTTGAGTCCAACTATTCATCAAACAAAGTTTTTATGCCGTTTTATAATACTATAACTAAAAAAAGACAAAACTATAAAATATCAACTGAAATGGGTTAACTCTATCTAAAAGACATTTAACAAATACACGTGAACATTTTGTCTTTCTTATAATGTTTTACGTCTCCACCTTTTCTAATATTGTATTTATATTGTGTCATATATCAAATTTATTCGTGTAGTGTGTGCTTAAGTCAGGAATATGACAGTTGTTATTCATTTTTTTATGTGTTCGAGCTTATGATATTGCGGAGGTATCGTCCCTGTCATAGTTATTATGTTAATGGAAAATACACTGACAAAAGCAATTTGTTGTTCCTAAATATTTGTCGATACGATTTCCTTACACCTTGTTCGTAAATGTTTATCTGTTACCCAAATCTTTAGAATTGATATATAAATACAATATTGTGTCATTGTTTTAGGACTTTACATGTACAGGTTTTCAAAGGGGAAAGCCTCTATATCCAATGAAAACAATAAAGCTAGTAGTGAGAAATGTTTCGTTGATGTGTTCTATATTTTGCTGTCAGGAAACATTTTGAATGAACAAACTTATCCTTCTCAAATCAATATATTATTAAACAAAATTTACGCTTTAAAAAAAAAACTGTTAAGTTTTATCTGATTGACATGTTTTAAACTGGAGTAAATTCTGCGTTTAAGCCTTTCTCAAATTAAACTGTAAAACAGCAGTTGATGCACGTGAATAATATTTTTTCATGTAATTGTTTGATTTGATGTTCATGATGTTTTAAGTACATTTGTACACAAACATAAATGCGTTTAAGACACATGTGACCTCTCCTTGCTTACTGCGGGAAGAACACATATGTCCTTTGTGTAAAAAAATAAGTTATTGTTTCCTTTTCTTAACACTTTCTAAAAAATACCCTTTCATTGTTTTATTGAATACATTTTATATATTTCATTCATAATGTGGTTAATATTTTTGTTTTTGTTTACTTTAAAAAAATGTTTCCATCGTTTTCATTAAACGTCATCATTACGTAATATATCATTTGACGTCGTAATTGCGTTAAAGGCAGGATAATGTAAATCATTTCTAACATGAAATCAAACGGCATTATTTATAACATTACAATTTATTAGAAACATTTGTTACATACATGAACCAACCACAACCACTGAATTACAGGCTCCTTACTTATAATGTGAACACAGGAGTATTTGAGAGTGAAAACTTATATCTGACGTAATCGATTTTGTTTAAATTAATAGGTTTTTTGTCTCCTGCGGCGCCAATTATTAAACCTTTCACGGTAGTTTTCGTATTATATATATGGTACTTTTTATATGGATTCCAAATACCGTTTGGATCCCTCAAACACCACTGAAGAGACATCTATTGTCGAAATCCGGATGTGGTGTACTAACAAAATATTAACACCGTATGTTTGTGGCATAACATCGTGGCAACAAGTTAAAAAAAAAATATATATTTCTGTTTAGTATTTAATTTATATTGAGATCCATTTTATTACATCTTGTGATCATTTTTTTGGCAATCGCCAATGGCAGTCAGCAGGGTTAAAGAACATCAGTTGTTCGACATGTAAGTCAAATGCGTTTTGTTGAAATATACTTTTTCACTTTTTTGGTCTTTTGGAAAATGTCGTTTGTGCTGTTTTTAGACCCTTCTACAACGAAATTTGTTTGACATGCATACGTATAAAAATTGCGGTGTTTATCCAACGCAATCATAGGTTTGAACGTAGTTTTCAATTTAGACTCGTTTATATTTATTCGTTTGGGGTTGTATCATGTTTTCCCTCTGGTTTATATGAACCGTTCATCCTATATTGACTCTATGAGATTATCTAAAAATGAGGGTACTTTTTCTAAAAATGAGGGAACTTTTTATATGGCCTTCATAACACCGTTTCGATCCCTAACATCACTGAAAAGACATTTATTGTCGAAATCCGGATCTGGTGTACTAAAATAATATTGACACCTTATGTTTGTGGCATAACATCGTGGCCTCAAGTAAAAACAAATTCTGTTTAGTATTAAATTTATATTAAGATCTATTTTGTTACATCTTGTGATCAATTTTATTTGGCAATCGCCAATGGCAGTCACCAGGGTTAAAGAACATCAGTTGTTCGACCTGTTAGTCAAATGCGTTTTAGTCGAATCTGCAACTTTTGTTGCAAAATGCTCGACAAAGGGATAGTGATCCGGCAGCGGCGGCAGTGATGGCCAACTTCTTAAAACCTTTTTATTTTAGAAGGTAGAAGACATGGATGCTTCATACTTTGTATATAGATGCCTCATGTTACGAACTTTCCGTCAGTCACATGTTCAATGTCCTTGACCTCATTTTCATGGTTCAGTGACTACTTGAAAAAAAGTTAGGCTATGTGCGTACCTTGCAAGGTCCTCATGCCCGTCAGACCGTTTCACTTGACCTCGACCTCATTTCATGGATCAGTGAACAAGGTAAAGTTTTGGTGGTCAAGTCCATATCTCAGATACTATAAGCATTAGGTCTAGTATGTTCGGTGTATGGTAGGATTGTAAGGTGTACATGTCTAACTGGCAGGTGTCATCTGACCTTGATCTCATTTTCATGGTTCAGTGGTTATATTTAATTTTTTGTGTTTTGATCTGTTTTTCTTATACTATATGTAATAAGTCTACTATCTTTGGTGTATGAAATAATTGTAAGGTGTACATGTCTAACTGACAGGTGTCATCTGATCTTGACCTCATTTTCATGGTTAAGTGGTCAAAGTTAAGTTTTTGAGTTTTGGTCTATTTTTCTTATACTTCATGCTTTAGGTCAACTATATTTGGTGTATGGAAATATGTTATGATCTATATTTCTGTTACGCAGGTTTAATTTGACCTTGACCTCATTTGCACGGTCCATTGCTAAGTGTTAAGTGTTTGTGATTTGGTCTGTTTTTCTTAATTTATAAGCAATAAGTCAACTATATGTGTTGTGTTGAAGAATTGTTAGCTGTACATGTCTGCCTGGCATGGTTCATCTGCCCTTGACCTCATTTGCATGGTCCATTGATCAATGTTTAGTTTTCTTGGTTTATGTTGAGTTTATGTGACAGTTGTAATAAGGCTTTGTATTTAGGTCTATCAACATAATATCAACGATTAGTAAGGAAGGCGAGACATTTCAAATATACTTTTTCACTTTTTTGGTCTTTTGGAAAATGTTGTTTGTGCTGTTTTTATGCCCTTCTACAACGAAATTTGCTTTACATGCACACGTATAAAAACTGCGGTTTTATCCAACGCAATCATAGGTTTGAACGTAAACCCAACAATGTTAGATCTGTAAATTTGCTTTCGCAAATGTTTTGTTTTTCCCTATATAATTTTATGACGTGTGTATTGTGATAACTCGACGTTACACCATTGGAACTGTTTAAATACCACAAGAATAGTTTCACATTTTTAAAGGGCAAATTTGAAATTCCTTTACAGTAACACCTTAAGCGATGTTTAAATTTTAGATATTTTCAGGTATAATATTTTAACTCATATCATGATCTATAATGCTTATACTATATACGATGCTTTAAACCATAATTTCCTTATACTTCACGTGTTTAATAAAAGTTGAGTGTAAAATGAAAAGTTGGGGAAACAATAAATATCGAAAATGTAATAAAAAGATCTTGTTTAGATATGTGTAAATTTTACTTTGATGTCCATATATAAATTAACACATACAGTGTTTATTTGGATTAAATTTTCGTCGGTTATATTTTACCCATATAGCTATATAAATTTGAAAGCGCCCTTTCATCATTTATCCTGTAAATATAAACATTTACAAAGAGTTTAAATATACCATTGACAAATATTCATTTAATCATAGAAATTAAGCTGTTTTTAACAAAAATATAAGAACCAAACCTACAAATTAAGAAACAGAAAAAAAAACCATGCAAATTATAGTTAATAGCGCAACCGATCCACAGTTTCCAACACCTGAATGAAAAATTACAGTTATGGAGAGATAAAGGAATTGTATTACAGCTGTAACTAGTTATCATATAGGTATAAAGTTGTGCTTGATTTGGATTTGTCATTCGTCAAGCGTCAGTGTGATATGAAAATGAATATGAAAAAAGAGGGAAGAAAGTATGAATATGACATATGTTATGAATACATATATAACACAGAAAATTATACCAATAATAAACACAAGAACTATTTACGGGGATGACACTTACTCCACATGCATTAGGAAATAAGCTCCAACTCAGATTGTTTTGTAAAACTTGCTCATTGTTTGACTTAAAAGTAACCTATGGTTGCTATTTTTATGGGATGATACAGTTTACCAAAAACATTAGCCACTGAAAGTTCTTTACATTTTTCAAAAAATATTTGAGAATAGAACATTAAGTGTGCACAAGTAAACGTAATATGGGTAAGATAAGAACATGTCAATCCCTATGAAAAGGTTATATTGATTGAAACGTCCAGCAGGTAGCAAAGGTAGCTCAAGATCCTGTATGTGCCTTAACATTCAAATCTACTTGTACAAACTTAATACAAATAGTGTTATCCCTGATGTATGATTTCAGACGGTACACTTTTTACACAAGACATTAGTACTTCAACACCAGGCAAAAGTACTACAACACCAGACATTAGTACTACAACACCAGGCATTAGTACTAAAACACCAGGCAATATTACTACAACACCAAGAATAAGAATTAGTACTACAACACTAAGCAATGGTACTATAACACCTGACATTAGTACTTCAACACCAGGCATTAAAACTACAACACCAGGCAATAGAACTACAACACCAAGCATCAGTACTACAACACTAGGCAATAGTACTACAACACTAGGCAATGGTACTACAACACCAGGCAATAGTACTACAACACCAGACATAAGTACAACAACACCAGACATAAGTTCTACAACATCAGGAAATAGTACTACAACACCAGACATAAGTACTACAACACCAGACATAAGTTCTACAACATCAGGAAATAGTACTACAACACCAGGCAAGAGTACAACACCAGCAATTAGTTCTTCAACACCAGGCATAAGTACTACAACACCATCCAATGGCACTACAACACAAGGCATAATTACTACAACACCATGCAATAGTACTACAACACCAGGCAATAGTACTACAACACCAGGCATTAGAACTACAACACCATGCACTAATATTTCAACACCTATTATTGATACTGTTCCTGAATTTTTTTTGTCGGGAGGAATGTAAGTTAGAAATTTAAATAGAGATTCTAGTGCAATTTTTGTGTAACAATCTTTTACTCATTGGCTTACAGTTAGCGTCAACGCCACTGTTATCCAGTCGTAACTAAGAAGAAACGCACCATTTTAGATTGATGGAATAACTAAATGTTGGATTACTAGAATCTATACGTTTAAATGAGAAGACCTCATTTTGGGTGTCGCTTCTCTTCTTTCCACAATAAATTTATCAACACGCCTCTGTGTCCTATAGGTACAGTGCATAGTGCCATTTGTCATCCATTCATATGATTATTCAGATTGAGTTATTTTTGGAGAAAAACGAGAAAAGAGGCATCCGGATTTTGTCCCGTCATTGGACGAAATTCTAAGTCAGATTAGAACTCCGGTTTGCGTTTTTCTGTATACTTTGAACATATATATACAAAGAATAAAGTGTATTTTCAGAATTCTATCTGCTATCATTTTCAAGTTTACTATCCACGGCAGTCACAGAGATTATTAAATAGAGAGGGTCTGTATACTATATCAATGACCACTATGGATCGATGAGTAAATTTACTTAGAATTGAATGTAAATACACTATATTTATATATACTGAGTGCCAATGAAAACGCAACACTTTTGTTTTCAAAAAACATCCCGGGTACTAAAAGCAAGAAACGCTCAGCCAGACCGATAAATTTGGTCTTAAACATATTCGATATTGACTCTGATGGGTGTACAAAGGTCACGAGAGTTCAATGGTGGTCACAGTAGATCCTTTGGAGCAATTTCAGTAAAGCACCATTTGCGCAGAAATTGTTAAAGAGCACCAAAGTCTTTCCTTAGTGACATCTAAACGGCCGCAAGACGTAAATATCGAATTCTGTAGACCAAAAATCATTCATTGTGTAACAAAAACCGTCGGTGGCGGTTACATAGACATTTGGCACCCATCTTGGCCTAAAGTCATGTGTTTCGCCCGATTTTGGTCCGACCGAGCAAATTTCGCATCAGGTTGGACATGGTTTAGACGATGAAAACCACCACCAATATCATAAAGTCAGATTGAGTTTGATATGCGGGACAAGTAGAACAACATTCCTCAAGATCACATTAAACGTCCGGGATGATTAATTCCACGGCGCTGTCGAGATTGCGCTGCACAACGGTGTTGTAACATGTTTTGTTAGGACTGTAAGTTGATGATTCGACATTGAATGTTTCGTTTACCTATAGCGTCTAAAAGATGACAATGAAACATTTTTGTTTGATATCGATCTATTGTTAGGATTGTTAATTTTCAAAAACAATTTATTTGGAAAGATTATCATTACTAATATAAATTTTATTTTTGAAAAACCAAGTGTTGCGTTTTCATTGGCACTCAGTATAGTAATGAATGTTCATAATATACAGATAAGCGCTAAAAATATTCATGTGAACTTTTGATACCTTTTCTGAAATTGTCCAGTCATTAAATCTTTTACAAAATTCATTGATTACAAAAAAAAAGAAGATGTGGTATGATTGCAATGTTGAGACAACTCTCCCGGCACAAGAGACCAATATGACACAGATATTAACAACTATAGGTTACCGTACGACCTTCAACAACGAGCAAAGCGCATACCGCATACTCAGCTTTGAAAGGCCCCGAACTGACAATGTAAAACAATTCAAACCAGAAAAATAGCGGCCTTAATTATGTACAAAAAAATGAACGAAAAACAAATATGTAACACACAAACAAATAACAACCACTGAATTACAGGCTCCTTACTTGAATGTTCATAACATACTTAATGTTTGTTCATATTGAAATTGATAGAAAACAAAAAATGGGAATATTAAAAGTAAAGAAGCAGGTATAAAAAAAAAGCATTTTCCTGTCCCCAATAACCTATGACTTATGATACTTTTGCTGAAATTCTGCAGTCATTCAATATTTTACAAAATTCTTCCAACAACACTTTACATACTTTAAACTACGCTTTGAATGCCCGCGATTTCGCGGGTGTGTTCTAGTATTATAGAAAATAAGACAACACTTACCTCAACATCGCCGTTTCAATTTGATTTATCCAAATATGAATCGTAGAGGTAACGTTATAACCTGTTTGTTTGTAAGTTTTCATTTGTATTACGTCACGTTTAGTCATGACGTCCTTGCACCAAAATCATTCATGAGTTTTCGCGGAATTTTATTTTATTTCAAGTTTAAACATTTTTTGCAAACTCTAACGTAATACTTCTTTTTTGTAATGCATTGGAATCGGAATAATAATACCTTTATTGAAAAGTTGCCACCGTCAATTTCAATTTGATGGTTGCAAACTTCCATTTTGTTGTCTCCGCTATGCGTCGCTAGTAAAACTTTATTTTTTACCACAAATTGCGAATCGACGGTGGCAACTCTTCAATTACACAGTACTGTTATTCCTTAATAATCATATTGTTTTGTATTTATCACACCAGTAGCAACAGGAGACATCAATATAATCCCTAGAGCTCAAGTACAAATATTCTTTTGTTCACGTGACATGTCTGATGACGAAAACATATATTATCTGTTTGATGAAGCCTTTGCAACCGAAACCGATATCGATGACGGTTGGTTGCTACAGCATGAGTACCATCGATTGCATTGCACGTACAATGTACTTGTATTTACTACAAAGTAAATGATAAATGTATTTAGTACATTGGTGGCAATGATGTTCATTGATACCCCTGTGAAATAAAACAATGACAATTTCACATGTGAAATAAACGTGGTTATTTCACTCCACTGACGTCATACAACACTAGGCGTTGTCAAGACGTCGAATTTTTAATACGTAGAAACGATGTATAAAAAAGTATGGTACAATTTCTAATGAGACATCTCACTGCAAGAGACCAAATGACACATCAATTAACAACTAGAGGTCACTGTACGGCTTTCAACAATAAGCAAAGCACATACCGCCTAGTGAGCTATAAATGATATATGTAAAACAATTCAAACGAGTAGTACCACACGAGGGTTTGGATTCCGCTAACATGTTTAACCCCGCCCCTTCTGTATGTATGTGCTTGTCCCAAGTCTGGAGCCTGTAATTCAGTGGATGTTGTTTGTTTATGTTTTACATATTTGTTTTTTGTTCATTTTTATACAGAAATTAGGCCGTTAATTTTTTTCGTTTGAAATGTTTTACATTGTCATTTTGGGCCCTTTTATAGCTGACTATGCGATATGGGCTTTGCTCATTGATGTTCATTGATACATACCCCTGTGAAATAAAAAAATGACAATTTCACATGTGAAATAAACGTGGTTATTTCACTCCTCTGACGTCATACAACACTAGGCGTTGTCAAGACGTTGACGCTGACGTCGGATCATAATAAATTTTTAATACTTAGAAAAGATGTATAAAAAAAAGTATGGTACAATTTCCAATGAGACATCTGACTGCAAGAGACCAAATGACACATCAATTAATAACTAGAGGTCACTGTATGGCTTTCAACAATAAGCAAAGCACATACCGCCTAGTGAGCTATAAATGATAAATGTAAAACAATTCAAACGAGTAGTACCACACGAGGGTTTGGATCCCGCTAACATGTTTAACCCCGCCCCTTCTGTATGTATGTGCTTGTCCCAAGTCTGGAGCCTGTAATTCAGTGGATGTTGTTTGTTTATGTTTTACATATTTGTTTTTCGTTCATTTTTGTACAGAAATTAGGCCGTTAGTTTTTTTCGTTTGAACAGTTTTACATTGTCATTTTGGGCCCTTTTATAGCTGACTATGCGATATGGGCTTTGCTCATTGATGTTCATTGATACATACCCCTGTGAAATAAAAAAATGACAATTTCACATGTGAAATAAACGTGGTTATTTCACTCCTCTGACGTCATACAACACTAGGCGTTGTCAAGACGTTGACGCTGACGTCGGATCATAATAAATTTTTAATACGTAGAAAAGATGTATAAAAAAAAGTATGGTACAATTTCCAATGAGACATCTCACTGCAAGAGACCAAATGACACATCAATTAATAACTAGAGGTCACTGTATGGCTTTCAACAATAAGCAAAGCACATACCGCCTAGTGAGCTATAAATGATAAATGTAAAACAATTCAAACGAGTAGTACCACACGAGGGTTTGGATCCCGCTAACATGTTTAACCCCGCCCCTTCTGTATGTATGTGCTTGTCCCAAGTCTGGAGCCTGTAATTCAGTGGATGTTGTTTGTTTATGTTTTACATATTTGTTTTTCGTTCATTTTTGTACAGAAATTAGGCCGTTAGTTTTTTTCGTTTGAACAGTTTTACATTGTCATTTCGGGTCCTTTTAGAATTTGCAATCATAACACATCTTTTTTTTTTATATTAACAAATAGAAATACATCTAACATATAACTTGGCCGGGTTCTTGTATATCCATCCAAACAACAAAAAAAACTAAGTACTAAAATGAGAGTTCCCACATTTATTCTGTGTCAGAGATTACAATATGCCAAATATTCAATCGCAATCAAAATTCAGCGCTGTATTGCACAATAGAAGTTTATCTTTAAATGTTACTGTGACTCTTGCTTTTGTTTATTTCATTAAGAGTTTACTTATCTCTCTTACAATCTAATTTTATAATAAAATATGACTTAGAATTTTGTAGATTCAGATGTATCAATTTTAGCGATTATTGTTGATGCATTGTGTTCTATTTAAAGATTGTTTACATAGATATAGGAAGATGTGGTGTGAGTGCCAATAAGACAACTCTCCATCCAAACATGTATGAAAAGTAAATTCCATTGGAAATTGTAATAGACCTTTGTCCATCTGCAAATAAGGGGTAAAAAATGTTTTATACCATAAAATTTTGGGCTAAAATTGTGGGGGATTGGTGGGTTTGTGTGTGTGTGAGTGTGTTATGGCCCTAACTTTTTAGAGAAAAGAGACAAAACCACTACTTTTTAATACTATGTTTATTGATTTTTACTTGACCAATTTAAAAAGGGTAAATTCAAAGTCTTGAAATCATTGGTTTTTTTTATGCTGCATCCAACCACTTATCTATATTTGGGATTCTTGGTCGTGTTTTTATATTGGTCCACATTGGAACCATAATAAAATAGTGTTTGATTTTTACCAAAATAGGAAGGTTTTTTTTATATACTGAAACGAAATGCATCATATTATTGCTTTTTGACCCATTTTTTAAGTTGGTCAAATCAAGGTTAATTTCATTTTAAATTTGATTCATGCTGTTGTCTATTTTGTTGAATCCGACAGTGTATTTAGAATTGTGATTTTGAATTTCTTACATTCTGTGTCAGAAACCATCAAAATTAAACTTATTTTGATTTTAACAATAATTAAATTCAAGTTTTTATATGCTGAATCTTAACATGTTTTTATATTTTTTTCCAATTTTGGGCCAAGTTTTTAAGTTGGTCTAAATTGAGGTCCAAATCAACTTAGTTTGTTTTTAACAAAACTTGATTAATTGAATTGTTTTTATATGCTGTATCTTACCATGTATTTAGATTTTGGATATTGAATCATTATAAACAAAAGTCCAATTTCAAATTTGTAGATAGTCCTTAGATAACATTCAGTATAAGTCAGAAACCTATGCTATGTCAAATATTTAATCACAATTAAAATTCAGAGCTGTGTCATACAATCAATTCAAATTATAAGTAGAGTATAGTTGAAAATAGATATAGCATAAGATTTTAACTCAGCAGTCGTATTAAGCTGTGTCGCGGTAATCGTATTATGAATAAATACAATTCTAATTAATTTTAGTACTGGTATAGCTGCTATAGGCATTGTAGTAATGGCAGTCATTGCGGGCATAGTAGCAAATCGTTTATGGAAAAATGGAAAATGCAAGAGACACAGTAATAAAGGTATTAGTGAAAAACTATCAATAACGAATTTAA
Organism: Mytilus edulis; assembly: GCF_963676685.1. Taxonomy (NCBI): domain Eukaryota; kingdom Metazoa; phylum Mollusca; class Bivalvia; order Mytilida; family Mytilidae; genus Mytilus; species Mytilus edulis. The sequence continues at coordinate 70,788,758 of NC_092356.1, forward strand.
TTAAGAAGCAGCCAAAGTTTACACACGTTCAAATTCCAATATAATTCGATTCGAGCTGCACTGTTCATTTGTCATATTTTCTAGAGGAAACCCGCGTCGGTCATACACAATTGTATCTTTAATGAGTGTATTTATGCACATAAATTTGTGAAACTATAATATTAAATGCAATTGCAATTTTCAACGTTTATTGAAATTTATATAGATACATTGAATGTTTTTCGTGTAAAATTTTTATTTTTCTCAATTTTTTTTACAAAAGGTTTGAGTAAATTGTTTTTTTCAACAACATCTATGATTCAAATCTTTTCAAATTTTAAACATGCCTTGGTTTAATATATTGATGCAGTCTCAACCAGTGCAAAAGTTGACTTGGAGCAGACGTGTTGACTGCCTTCCAAGTTAACTTAAGAAATTATAAGCAGACAAGCAACTAAACTTTTTTACTGCAGCACACCTACTGACAAGTCTGCCCAAGACTAGACATGCTCTTGAACAGTCATAAGGACAGACCTGCTTTTGACAGGTTACCGTTTTTAAGACTTTTAATATCAGACCGAAGTTGATTTTATAAGTGATAATCTTAGTGTTATATTATCCAGCACAGCAACATACTATTACTCTTATTATACCTTACATATATTATAAACAACAATACTATAGATTAACACGTTATCCAATCAATTTTCATTTACTTGCAAGGAAGGCCTCACAAACCTAACAATTTACACCGGTGGTGAAAAGCCCTATTATCCACGGCGAATGATATTTTTAGTTTCTTGGTTTAGTACACGAGTTATCTTCCATGAAAATAACGTCAGAGACGTAAGTGCATGTACACATTTTCAACATTCACGGTACAGAAGGACCATCGAGTGACGAAGAAATATGCATCTTAGTCTTGAACGGAGAGTTGTCTCTTTGACACTAATACCTATAATCTCCTTATATCTATCTTGTGCAAATGATATCTCTAATAAACTGTCCGTTAAAAGCCATCACTATTAAACAATAAAAAGCCCATATGATACCGCCATATACTTTCATTATAAAAACATATATGGTCAGTGTTAGATGTTGCGGGCATAAATTTTTATAAAAACCAACCTGACATATGAAATGTACTGATAGTGACGGTTCAATAATTTTCAATGAAAAGAGGACATGCTGGCACTCTAAAATGACGTGGACAAATGTTTTTAGTCATTGTGTTCCAGTATTTCTCTATTTTGTATTATAAACTCCACCCTGAGTATTTTTGAGGTAAGAAATTTACTGGTATGGTTATTTAATTTTAATAATAGCCGATAAATATGATTAGTCAAATATTTTTTTTATACAATCCAGCATAAGGTAGGAGAGAACTTCTTGTTTATATGGTTCAATTTTTTGAATAAAAAGAGTATATGCTGGCACTTTAAATTGATGGAAAAAAACAGAAGAAATGAGGGAACTCTGATTTATGGCCGAACATAATTTTTTGTATGGCCTCGCAACGAAGTTGTCGTTGCCATATAGTTTTACCCTTGTCAGAAATTACGTTATTCCGTAATTCTGTAATTCTGTAATTTCGAAATTCTGAAATTTCGTAATCCGTCATTCCGTAACAAACCTTTATACGGAGTTTTTGTGAAAACACCTTCAGATATTTGGTGAGGGCGTTAACCATGATGAGTTACAGATCAAGTTAAAGTTTCGTTCCGCTCCAATAATTTGTGCAAAAATTACGGGCTTTGGACTTTGATAAATTGTTGAAAATCACATTTATCCGGATTTTTTTCCTAAACACCTTCAGATACTGCGCTAATTTTTGGTATGTTAGTTAACCATGATGAGTTACAGATCAAGTTTTATCTCCCTCCAATAGTTTTTGTCGAAATTACGGGCTTTGGACTATGATAAATTGTTGAAAATCACAGTTATACTTTCCTTAACTCTTTCAGATATTGGGATTTTTTTTGGCATGTGAGTTAACCAAGATAAGTCACAGATCAAGTTTAAGTTTTGTTCTGCTTGGATAATTTTTGATGAAAATACGGACTATGGATAAATTGTTGAAAATAACAGGTAGAGGGTTACTGTTCACAAGGAAGCTATTAAACCAAGAGTTACAAATTGTGAAGTTGAAATCACTCCTTCGTTACTTTTACGGACGCCATCACGAGTTGGTTGACCGTTATGGAATTACCGTTTCACAAATGATATCGGATATGTTCCGTACGTCGTAACTACAATCCCCTTCCCTTTCATGAAAGTGACCTACCGAACTAGACTATTTAACGGATTTGTTATCACATAAGCAACACGATGGGTGCCACATGTGGAGCAGGATTTGCTTACCCTCCCGGAGCACCTGAGATCACCTGAAGTTTTTGGTGGGGTTCGTTTTATTTATACTTTCGTTTTCTGTGTTGTGTCATGTGAACTATTGTTTGTCTGTCTTTTTCATTTTCAGCCATAGCATTGTCAGTTAATTTTCGATTTATGAGTTTGACTGTCCCTTTGGTATCTTTCGTCCTTCTTTTATACAAACTTTTTTGCTAAACGCTTTCAGATATTGGGCTATTTTTTGGTATGTGAGTTTCTCATGATGAGTTACAGATCAAATTTAAGTTGCGTTCCGCGCCGGTAATTTTTGCCAAAGTTAAGGTTTCACAACTTTGAAAATGGTTGGAAATAACTGTTGTACAGACCTTTTTCTATACGCCTCCAGTTTTTGAGTTGATTTTTGACATTTGAGACTACCGTCGTGTTCGCGTCAACATGTGTTATTGAAATTGCAGATTTTTCAAAATTTGTGAATCGGGGCCATTCGTGTCGCTTTGAAAATTCTCTGAAACCGATATTATCAAGATGCTTGATTTCTTGATTGACAACATATTTGTTACGTTCGGAGGACGTGTTTTTCAACAGACTGTCGGCATCCCAATGGGAACAAACTGTGCCCCTCTTCTTGCTGACTTGTTTCTTTATTATTATGAGGCTGACTTCATGCAGGAACTTCTTAGGAAGAAAGATAAGAAGTTAGCAATATCCTTTAACTCTACTTTCCGCTATATAGATGACGTTCTTTCACTAAACAATTCAAAATTTGGTAACTATGTGGATCGCATCTATCCCATCGAATTGGAAATAAAGGATACTACAGATACAGTTAAGTCGGCTTCATATCTTGACTTACATCTAGAAATTGACAATGAGGGTCGGTTGAAGACAAAACTTTACGACAAAAGAGATGATTTCAGCTTTCCAATTGTGAACTTTCCATTTAAGTAGCAACATTCCAGCAGCACCTGCATACGGGGTATATATCTCCCAATTGATACGATATTCCCGTGCTTGCATTTCCTATCATGATTTTCTTGATAGAGGGTTACTGCTCACAAGGAAGCTATTAAACCAAGAGTTCCAAATGGTGAAGTTGAAATCATCCCTTCGTAAATTTTACGGACGCCATCACGAGTTGGTTGACCGTTATGGAATAACCGTTTCACAAATGATATCGGATATGTTCATTACGTCGTAACTACAATCCCCTTCCCTTTCATGAATTTGACCTACCGAATTAGACTATTTACCGGATTTGTAATCACATAAGCAACACGACGGGTGCCGCATGTGGAGCAGGATCTACTTACCCTTCCGGAGCACCTGAGATCACCCCTAGTTTTGGTGGGGTTCGTGTTGTTTATTCTTTAGTTTTCTATGTTGTGTCATGTGTACTATTGTTTTTCTGTTTGTCTTTTTCATTTTTAGCCATGGCGTTGTCAGTTTGTTTTAGATTTACGAGTTTGACTGTCTCTTTGGTGTCTTTTGTCCCTCTTTTATTACCACTGGGTCGATGTCTCTGCTGGTGGACATTTTGTCCCCAAGGACATCATCCGCCCAGTAGCAAAACTACAATTGCATGAACTTACGAAGAACTAACAGGAAACTGGCTCGGACGTCGCCCAGTATAAAAAGGTCCGAAACAGACGTCACCATGGACACGGTGTCGTCTGATACGGCAGGTGTCCCCTCATCACCAGACTTGACAAATAACCCAAACACGACTCATTCAGATCATCGTCCTAGTGACAGCAGCAATATTACACATATACAGCCTTGTTCAGTTCTCCTTAAAGACATTTTGGTTTTTGATGACACAGTACAACACTGTCGCATTTCAAAATGTGAGACCAAAGGCGGCAAAACTTGAGCTATCTTAATTACAGATGCTGAATTCACTAGCAATTTGACCAAGAAGTCATATTTTACCAGAAGTTACGATGATCTGAATTGTAAATCGATAAATGTCGTCTACGGATTAGAGTGCAACCTTTGCGGCTTGGTATACGTCGGTGAAACGAAAGGAAGGCTAAACAAACGTATGTGCGGTCATAGATCAGACATTAACCTCAATGCTAACGACATTCTATACCAGCATTTCAATCAGCCCGATCATTCCATCGTTTCTATGACAGTTCGAATTATTGAAAAAATATACTATAGCTCGAACAATCCTAATCTTTCAACGACTCTCCGTAGACAAAAAGAAGACTACTGGATTAGACAATTGGGAACTGCAACACCGTATGGCTGCAATGACAAAATTGTTGGTATAGGTATTCTATCTAGTCCTTCGTGTAACTCGGTGAATGTGATGAGTATTTTCAACTCGACTCCTCGACGTAGACGTAGTCATGGCCATCGTCATTATACATCACCCTCTCTGCATGATGTCTCTATTAATGACTTGCTGCCATGCATACAAAACCCGTTAGGTATTCATCACATTCGCACGAAACTTTCTTCATTACCCCTTTCAAAACTTCATTCTCTGTTCAATTTATGTTTGGAATCCACTGTAACAAACCCTCATTCAAACCAATACAAACTACAAGCTATAATTTCGGATATTGCTAGTCACAGACTTTTCAAGCCAGTTCGCATTGGAAAAGATGAAAAAGAGAAAAGATCTTTTCTAAATCTTTCCTTTGCCAACAAAGGTCTCGATGGCGTCAACCTAGGCAATATCCTTCATCATAAATTAGTTCAATCGAAAATACCTCCTTATTTCAAAGACCAGTCTGTACCAATAATTTCTTATACCTATACCAAACCTATTGCAACTAAAATTTTCAATTACAAACTCGTTTTGCAGGATCTCGATATTGACGACTTCAAGTCTAAACCTCCTGATTGCACTTGTGCTAGTTCCCAATTCACATATACTCCTGCTGGCCACGTTATTACCGGTGACCTTAACATTGTTTATAACACTTCTCTACGAAACGTGTTATCGAAAGGTCCGAAATATTGTGAGCCTAAATCCATCAATTGGAAACACAACTTTAAAATTTTGATGGATTCAGTCGAGGATTATGACAGGCAATGGGCTAAGCGCGAGAAGGAAGACGTAGACACTGTATCCGAATGGATTAAGGCAGTGAGGTCGTTAATACAAATCAGAATTAAGAAACTGAATGGGTCCATCAATGCCCATGCTACGTCAATCTTCAAAGATCCAAATGTTGCTAAACACCTATCTGACCTCCATGATGAATATGTTGTTGTCCCCGCAGACAAAGCCCCAAATAACATCGTTTTAATCTGTAAAAGTCATTACATTAATTGCTTGATAAACGAATTAGGTATAGACAATTCACTTGGAAACCCAACATATACCCTCACGACACTTACCAAAGAGGAAATCCTGGATAATCATAGGTCTGTTCTTTGTTCCTTTGGTATTTCAACCAAAGATGAAGAACTGGATCTTCCATCACTGTATTGGATACCTAAACTACATAAGTGTCCTTACAAACAACGGTATATTGCTGGGTCTTCCAAGTGCTCCACGAAACCCCTTTCTAAATTATTAACATCCATTTTATCAGCAATCAAAGACGGGCTTCAAAGTTATTGTGAAACTGCCTATTCTAGAGGTGGCGTGAATCAGATGTGGATACTTAAAAATTCCAAAGATCTTTTAGAGTACATACAATCTAACTCTCTTTCATCTTGTAACAGTATTAAAACATTTGACTTTTCTACTCTTTACACAAGTATTCCACATTCCAAACTAAAAGACAAATTAAAAGAGTTGGTATTACTTTGCTTCATAAAAAAGAATGGCCAACGTAGATACAAGTATCTTGTTTTAGGGAGGGATAAATCATACTTTGTAAAGAACCATTCTGATTCAAACAAAAAATTCTCTAAAACCGATATTATCAAGATGCTTGATTTCTTGATTGACAACATATTTGTTACGTTCGGAGGACGTGTTTTTCAACAGACTGTCGGCATCCCAATGGGAACAAACTGTGCCCCTCTATTTGCTGACTTGTTTCTTTATTATTATGAGGCTGACTTCATGCAGGAACTTCTTAGGAAGAAAGATAAGAAGTTAGCAATATCCTTTAACTCTACTTTCCGCTATATAGATGACGTTCTTTCACTAAACAATTCAAAATTTGGTGACTATGTGGATCGCATCTATCCCATCGAATTGGAAATAAAGGATACTACATATACAGTTAAGTCGGCTTCATATCTTGACTTACATCTAGAAATTGACAATGAGGGTCGGTTGAAGACAAAACTTTACGACAAAAGAGATGATTTCAGCTTTCCAATTGTGAACTTTCCATTTCTAAGTAGCAACATTCCAGCAGCACCTGCATACGGGGTATATATCTCCCAATTGATACGATATTCCCGTGCTTGCATTTCCTATCATGATTTTCTTGATAGAGGGTTACTGCTCACAAGGAAGCTATTAAACCAAGAGTTCCAAATGGTGAAGTTGAAATCATCCCTTCGTAAATTTTACGGACGCCATCACGAGTTGGTTGGCCGTTATGGAATAACCGTTTCACAAATGATATTGGATATGTTCATTACGTCGTAACTACAATCCCCTTCCCTTTCATGAATTTGACCTACCGAATTAGACTATTTACCGGATTTGTAATCACATAAGCAACACGACGGGTGCCGCATGTGGAGCAGGATCTGCTTACCCTTCCGCAGCACCTGAGATCACCCCTAGTTTTGGTGGGGTTCGTGTTGTTTATTCTTCAGTTTTCTATGTTGTGTCATGTGTACTATTGTTTTTCTGTGTGTCTTTTTCATTTTTAGCCATGGCGTTGTCAGTTTGTTTTAGATTTACGAGTTTGACTGTCCCTTTGGTGTCTTTCGTCCCTCCTTTTTTGACACATCTAGTTTGTATCTGTACATCATTATTGCTTTCATTTATCTTGTTTATTTCGTACAATGTACGTTCCCTGTGTTTTTTCCATTGTTAATAGATGCTATCAGATAACCAAGTTTTCAAGCGTACAACACTTTATATAAAAACTTAAATACTTAGATTTTTTTAATGCCTTTTTTTTAACGATAACAAATATTTTTCTTCAATCATTTCCTGATTTATAAATACCTAGGGATCCCTGTATTTTAACAGCATCACTTGGCCAGGAAAAAAATCAAATGAGTTTACACACATATATTTAAAAAAACAATTACCATTGATTTTACCTGATAAGCTTCATTGTATAATACATAATATTTTGATAAAGATAATAATCCAATGTTGACTGCTGTACCCCTAATTTAGATTTGTTACCCATTAGGTCTGTGCATGTTCGTACTAAAAGTAATTTTGTTTGTTTTATATTGATTAAGTTATAGAACAATGGTGACTGCTGTTTCCCTTTTTGGACATTTTTATCAATTGTGTCTGTTTGTTTTGTTCACGCATCGTTGTTGTCAATATAATAAAATTTGATGTGACTGTCGTACAACTTAGAAATTTAGCGCTATAAAAGCAGGTTTATAATCAAATATTTTCTACATACAAAAAAATGCCTGTACCAAGTCAGGAATATGACAGTTGTTATCCATTCGGTTTATGTTTTTGAACTTTTGAATTTACCATTTTGATTAGGGACTTTCCGTTTTGAATTTACCTTAAAGTCTGATTTAAAAGTTATGCTTATTTTAAAGCAATTAAGGTATTGTCACCTATGCCAGTATTTGAACATTTAGGGGAACATATTGTATTAAGATATGATGGCATATTTTGAAGTTTAAGGAAACAGATTTTAGTTTATTAAAACATCGAGTAATAGGAAGCGGACCATTTTAGTTTTGAACGTTAGGAATAATGCAATGATAGATATAGGGGTGATATACACATTCAATCCAAAGCATCATTGAACAATTTTATAAATTAACTGACATTTTGATCTGAACAGCTTTAAGGCAAGTGAACAACGAATTACAAATGCAGTCCAAGGAAAATTCAATCGAAAAGTCTCTTACCAAATGGCAAGATGAACAGTTCAAATATATCAAACGAATGGAAAACAACTGTCATATTTCTAACATGGTACTGGGGTTTCTTATGTATAAAATGGTGGAATAAACCATTTCTTTTATAGCTACGTTAACCTCTTACTTTTATGACAGTCGCATTTAATTCCATTATATTGACATCCATGGTGTGAACGAAAGAAACAGACATAATCGAAAAAATTTCATTAAAGGGGAACAGCAGTCAACATTGTGTTATTATCTTAAGCACTATCAGAACGAACAAATATGTCACCAAAGAAAAACTAAATGGCATATAGAGTTGGGTACAGACCAAGCATTAGATGTTAATGGGCGGAAAAGTTAACGCGGCGTTTACTCGCGTGATCATTATATAAACGCCGCGTTATCTGTACGTTAAATACGAAATTTTAGTAGACATAAAAATTTTAATTTTACTTTCGCGTTTTCCTCCGCGTCATCGCGAAAATGACACGTCGCTTAATTCTGTTTGTAAAAAACGCGTGTTAAAGCAAATTATCACCGTATCTAACTATAACACGTCATAACGCTGATAAACAAAGTCACTCATGATAGTCTATACATTAAGACCATCGTGTATTATTTGTAATGTTGATACATAATGATTATCAACAAAGTATAGGTATCTTGCGATGAACCTTTTTTTATTGAAAAAGGACGAGCCTTATCTCCTGCAAAATGCACAACTACTCCCAATCCCAAACACAAACACAAACACAAATTAAAATGATCAGACTTTTCCCTTTTTTAATATTTGTATGAAGTTTTACTTTGTGAAATGATAAAAGACTTTTATGTGAATATTGGCAATACTGCACCTTTAATTGTTAATCCGTTATAGATATTATAGATATTAAAGATATTATTGTAAGGTATTGAAAACTACTGACTTTGATTTCCCCATGTAAAGCACCATACAAGCACCAATTGTCATTTGTAATTTGTTTGATGGCATATGTTGAATGTGTGTATATGTTTAAGACACCACACATTTAACCACCTGTAATAAATGTCTTTAAGAATGTTTCTTATTTTTTTGAAAATCGAGATATTTTATTTGTTTCAACCAGCGTTTGTATCTTAAAAGTATACATTACTATGTATAAAACAGCAGCTCCAGTTTCGTACGATTTGCTTTTCGGATATTTTGTGAAATGAAGTATTTAAAATACTCAGATCTGTGAAATGTACTTCAAAAATATGTATCAAACAGACCATGTCAGACAAAGTATTTTATTGTCAATATATTTACACAGAGTTGGTACTAGTCGAGTCCAAACTTTTTTTTTTTTTTTTTGAAAATAATTCAAGAGATTTTAACGAGACTGAACGTGACTGAAAAGTCAGAAGAATACATCCTTAATAATATTATTAATAATATAAATGTTTGATTTCATATTTTCAGACGAAGTTGAGCGTGGAAATTTACTACGTAAGTGATACCTTTATTTAGAAATAAACGACCTGTGTAAATATGAAATTTATATCGTTTAACATCTTCTTTATTATAAAATATTTATTCATCCTCCCATTCTTCTTTAAAAAGTTTTAAGTTAATCAAACTAAGACTTTCCTACGCAATACACTCTCCACAAAACCAGGTTCAACCCACCATATTTTTTTAAATGTCCTGTAACAAGTCAGGAATATTGCAGTTGTTCAAACTTTTGTATATGGGCGTCACTAGTAGGTCTAATGTGGACAATATGCACCTCTGGCGTATTAAAATGTTAAACGTGTTGCCTTTTGTTAGCTATTATTCGTGTTTTTCAATGTCAATTGTGTTCTCCTATTTATTTATATTGTAGACCTGTAATGTTGTGTTGTCATCTTAATGTTATATTTGACATGACCATAAAAGAGGGAGGTTTGGCATGCCACAAAACCAGGTTCAAGCCACCATTTTTTCCTTTAAAAATGTCCTGTACCAAGTCAGGAAATATGGCCATTGTTATATTATAGTTCGTTTCTGTGTGTGTTACATTTTAACGTTGTGTCGTTTGTTTTCTATTATTTTTGAGTGTGCATTCACATTACTATAAGACGTGTCACGGTACTTATCTATCCCAAATTCATGTATTTGATTTTGATATTATATTTGTTATTTTCATAGGATTTTGTTTAATGCTTAGTCCGTTTCTGTGTATGTTACATTTTAATGTTGTGTAGTTGTTCTCCTCTTATATTTAATGCGTTTCCCTCGGTCATGGTTTGTTGCCCCGATTTCGTTTTTTGTCCTTGGATTTATGAGTTTTTGAACATCGGTATACTACTGTTGCCATTATTTATCTATAAATTAGTTTCTATGTATGTTGAATTGTCGTTTGTTTTTGCTGCACTTCAGTGCGTCTGTTGTTTCATTGTTTTCCATATATTGTTGTATTTTTCTCGCTTTGAGTTTGTAAGCCGGATTTATTATTCTCACCCAATTATTGACTTTTGAACAGCGGTATACTGCTGTTGCCTCTTTATAACATATGCATACCATATTGCATAATCGTTACATCATAAACCAGTACGATTTTAACATATTTAATAGAATCATACAATATTCTCCATTGCACCATACATCATAAACTGTTTTAATTACATCAAATTTTATTTAAAACCACACAACAAAACGTATCCTTGTAAATCATACACCTTTCCCTTATTCCACCATTTACTATCCCAAATCATGCACTACTCCACTTACATCTAACACTTTTCGAAAACATCATACCTATCCCGAAAACTTTATACTCCTTCCCGAAAACATAAAACCATCTCGAATGCACCATACCCGTCCAGAATAAATCATATCCTTCCCGAATTATTCACACCCTTCCCGAATACATCATACCCTTCTCGTAAAAATCATATCCCTTTTAGAAAGCATTGTATGAATACATAATACTCCTCTGGATACATCATACCCTTCCAGAATACATCATACTCCTTCCATAAAACATTCTACCCTTCTGGAATAAATTATACTCTTCTCGATTAATCCTGTCCTTTTCGAATAAATCATATCCGTACCGAATAAATCATATCCTTCTCAAATACATCATACCCTTCTCAAATACATCATACCCTTCTCGAATACATCATACCCTACCCGAATACATCATACCCTTCTCAAATACATCATACCCTTCTCAAATACATCATACCCTTCTCGAATACATCATACCCTTCTCAAATACATCATACCCTTCTCGAATACATTATACCCTACCCGAATACATCATACCCTTATCGAATAAATTATTCCCTGATCGAATACAGCATACTCTTCTCGAATACATCATACCCTTCCCTAATAAATAATACCCTACCTGAATAAATTTAATCCTTCCCAAATAAATCATACTCTTCCCAAATTCATAATACCCTTTTTAAATACGTCATACCCATCACAAATAAAACATAATCTTAGCAAATACATTATTCCCTTCTCGAATACATTATATCTTACCTAAATACATCATATCTGTCGTGAATAAATCATACCTTTACCGAGCACATCAAGCACGTCCCGAATTCACCATACCTTTCCCTAATGAAAAAAACTTTCCTCTCATACAGCATGTACATCAAACCCTATCTGAATACGTCATACCCGTACGCAATAAATCACACTTTATCTTATACATCATCCACTTACATCTAACCCTTCTCGAATACTTTATACCCTTCTCGAAAACATCATACGCCTTCCAGAAAACTAATAAAAAAATCATGCATCTAAGACTAAACTATCAATCCGTACACATCCAACATCCAATGGATGTAATGAAAAGACGTCATGACCAGCCAGAGAAAACATGGCCTTGTGTAATGCAAAGTTACAGGTATCGACAGATTGTAGATCCATGAATATGTATATGTATAGCATACTAGTGAAATTTAGTTAGCTTTTCATACCCTTTCGAATACTTCATACCTTCTCGAATACATCATACCCCTTCCCTAATAAATAATACTCTTCTCGATTACATCATACCCTACCCAAATAAATTATATTCGTCCCGAATAAATCTTGTCCTATCGAATAAATCTTGTTCTTTTAGAAAAAATCTACTCGTCTCTAATAAATCATAATCTTCCCGAGTACATAATACCCTTCTCGAATACATCATACCTTCTGAATACATCATTCCCTTCTCGAACACATCATACCCCTTCCCTAATACATAATAATCTTCTCGAATACATCATACTCTACCCGAATAAATCATACCCGGCCCGAATAAATCCTGTCCTTCTCGAATAAATCCTGTACTTCTCGAATAAATCATACCCGTTCCGAATAAGTCATACCCTTCCCGAATAAAGCATACCCTTCCCGAAAACAACATACCCTCATCCTATAAATCATACCCTTCCCGAATATATCATATCCGTCCCGAATAAATCGTACCATTCCCGAATACATCATTCCCCTCCGGAATACTGAGATGTTGAGAGAGATATTTTCTCTATTGGATTGGCCGTCGCATACATGTAACGATTGGTTGTCCTAGCAAGGTTGATTGGCTGGACTGCTAAACACAGTGGGGGCGGAACACGGTACATATCATCAATTTATTGCTCGCAAATGAGCAATAGGAACAGTATCATTCCATGCAAAGACAAATGCATTGTATTCACACCCAAAACCGCATTCGACTTGTATGTGTGATTTCCATAGCTACCCTAATGATGCACTGTTTTACTGAATGCCATATATAGAACTTGGAATTCAACATGATTTCATATAAAACCTTTTTTATATGCTAACCGTTATCCAATAATGATGGGCCAATGTCGAATAGCAAACTTAAATGTTATAATAAACTTGATACAATGTGATGTCTACCGCGCTGGAAAAAATCAGATGGTTAAACTTTGCGCTGGTTTGGTATAATTTGATTGACTGAATATATTGCGTTATGTTAACGATAGAAAACATCAATACGTCTTTCAAGACGACCCCTTTAAAATGTTTATCATATCTCGACTCTCGTTTGTTCGTCAAAAGTATTTATTATCTATCACGTCTAGTAGTACATCTTAAATAACATTTTGGAAAGACATAATTAGCATGGGTCTTGTAAAGTGGTATGATCCTTCAGCTGCACCTGCATACTGGGTACATATCTCCCAATTGATACGATATTCCCGTGCTTGCATTTCCTATCATGATTTTCTTGATAGAGGGTTGCTGCTTACAAGGAAGCTATTAAACCAAGAGTTCCAAATCGTGAAGTTGAAATTAACCCTTCGTAAATTTTACGGACGCCATCACAAATTGGTTGACCGTTATGGAATAACCGTTTCACAAATGATATCGGATATGTTCATTACGTCGTAACTACAATCCCCTTCCCTTTCATGAATGTGACCAACCGAATTAGACTATTTACCGGATTTATAAACACGTAAGCAACACGACGGGTGCCACATGTGGAGTAGGATCTGCTTACCCTTCCGGAGCATATGAGATCACCCCTAGTTTTTGGTGGGGTTCGTGTTGTTTCTTTAGTTTTCTATGTTGTGTCATGTGTACTATTGTTTGTCTGTTTGTCTTTTTCATTTTTATCCATGGCGTTGTCAGTTTGTTTTAGATTTATGAGTTTGACTGTTACTTTGGTATCTTTCGTCCCTCTTTCATAATAAAATGAAATAAAAACAAACTTCCCATCCAGCTCAAACTTATACATCCTATAATTAACTGCATGTAGTTTTATTTCCAATTATAGTATTGGAGTATTTCTTCAAAATAATGTGATTTCAGCCGAATCACTAGAAAATTGCCCACATTTGCTTTTTACTGAGGTTCCCAAAAAGTATTTACTCTCCGTATATTGTGATTTGATAGTGTGCACCTGGTTGGTCCTCTTATCTTTTGGGGAAAATCAAATATAGCTTTTTAAAAAAAGATGTGGTATGAATGTCAATGAGACAACACTCCACAGGAGTTCAAATTGATAAAGAAGTTAACAACTATAGGTCACCGTACGGCCTTCAACAATGAGCAGCAAATCTGATACTGCATAGTCAGTTTTATTAGTTAGTTCGTTCGAGAGACGTTTACTTTCCAAATTATTATCTTATTTTGAAACGGTTTGAAAATACAATAGTCTTTTTCTTAATTGAAATATATAGCATAAAAATAGTAAAATCACAAAATACTGAACTCCGAGGGTAACCAAAACGGAAAGTCCCTTATCAAATAGCAAAATCATATTCTTGACTTGGTACAGGCATTTTCTTATGTAGACAATTGTGGATTGAACCTGGTTTTATAGCGCTGAACCTCTCACTTGTATGATAGTCGCATTCAATTCCATTATATTGACAATGATGTGTGAACAAAACAGACATTATAGGTAAAATTGACAAAATAAAGATATATCAGTCATCATCGTGTCACAATCTCAATCAGAACAAAAACAAACAATTAATTAACAAAGTAGTACAAAAAAGCATATTTCAAATTAAACAACCACGTTCATTGCTTACTTATTTTTGTATTTTATTTAAGTATATTAAAATCAACCCATTAAGGATAGAAATACTTTAATTCAAGATACCGAATCGCTAAATTAACATCATCTATGTTTTAGAATAGCGAGTTTTGACGTCAGAATGTAAACGTCACATAGGTAAAGATATGTATAAAAGAAACGTAAAGAGTCACATGTACAAATTACACTATTAACAATGAAAGATAAAACTAACAACACAATGACGGGAGGCATAAATACCGAATAATTACACATACGGATTCATTCTTCGACCACACATGTGTTTAATTTTTCGAATCAATTAATCTGTTATATACATTGCATACAGATTTTTGAACATTACTTTATTTTTATTTTAGGGCCTTTATTAAAGAAGCGGATTCAATACCATGGTTATAAATTAAACAAGTTATCTTTCAAGCTACAAGACACAGGTAAATATAAAACATAATAATCTGAATGCAAAAGGCCCCTGCAGATAAATAATGTGAACTTGAATGATTATCATACAGGTTAGAAGTTGAACTTGTTTTAAAATGTCATTCGAAGAGATATCATTTAACTAGCCATACATGGACATAAAAAGTAAAATCACAAAAATACTGAACTCAGAGGAAAATCAATTTGGAAAGTCCATAATCACATGGCAAAATCAAAAAACAAAACGCATCAAAAACGAATGGACAAGAACTGTCATATTCCTGACTTGGTACATGCATTTTCAAATGTAGAAAATGGTGGATTAAACCTTGTTCTATAGCGCTAACCCTCTCACTTTAATAACAGTCTCATCAAATTCCGCTACATTTACATGATGGTTTAAATAAACAGTCACAATTAATAAAATAGTCAAAATATGGGTACATCAGTCATCATCGTATAACAATTTTAAAAGTTCACTGTGAAGTTAAATACATTTTATATCCGGTTCTTACATAAATCGAGATCAATTTTCATTTAAAATATGTTAATTACTTTTTTACTAAAACTAACTAGTTGCTCTTTTCATTTATATGGATTCCATAGTTGCAATTTTTAAAATAATGTATAATTGATATCGCTTTATTGAGTAAGGTAGCAATAATGGCACTGACAGCACATTCAATTGTTTCGTAAAGTTACAAGAATTTTTCAAACCAACAGGAAGAATTATTATAAAAAAAGACAAAACATACCAACGGGACAGTCAAACTCATGATAGATCATAAATTGAAAGTTACCATGGCCAAAAACGAAAAAGACAAACAGACAATAATAGCACAAACAACATAGAAAACTAAAGAATAAGCAACACGAACCACATACAAAAAACTAGGGGTGATCTCAGGTGATCCGGAAGGGTAAGCAGATCCTGCTCCACATGTTGCACCTGTCGTGTTGCTTATGTTACAAAAAATCCGGTAAATAGTCTAATTCGGTAGGTCACATACATGAAAGGGAAGGGCACGACATAAGGAAAATTATGTGAAACGGTTATTCCATAACGGTCAACCAACTCGTGATTGCGTCCGCAAAATGAACGCAGGGATGATTTCAATTTCACCAATTGGAACTCTTGGTTTAAAAGCTTCATAGGAGCAGCAACCCTCTATCAAGTAAAACGTTCCTGAATGTTTTTCAATAAAATTACGTCTCGGTTGCTTTTGTGCAATTTTGCACAATACAAGTTTTTGTTAAACCTTTTTGTCGTGTAACAGTACACTGGATCAAGTATTTAAATTGTTACTGAATGTTTTGTCTTGATGTGAAATGACTGTTCTGGTGTCGAGGACTATCATTCTTTTATTGTAAAATACTAGGTAAAATATTAGGTTTGTATACCACAAATATCATTTTTGCTTCTTCACTTGGCGGTTTGTTTGATGGACCGTCGAAATATTTTTTTAAAAATTATAATACTTCGCGATTAAATTAAGTACAAATTAATCGTTTTGGCTATGTTGTAATATTAGTATACCACCTGAAAAACTATGTTAAATTACTTATTTCTCAGCTTTTATATTTATCAATGGTTTTACATTTTGTTTTGCATTTTATGATGCAAAACTATATTATCTCCAAGACTGTAAGATGTACCAGACATTCACTTCCTTGCAATACCTTTTTTACATACTTTATGAGAATGAAGTTTTCGTCAGTGTCTTATGACGTAGAGGAATACTACGCACAAAATCACTTTCAACGCCTTCATTTAATATAATCGTGACTCCATCCTGTACAAATTGGAATATAATTTAGTACATAATATTGAACTTTTTTCCAAAAGATTAAAGCAAGTTTCAAAATTTTCTCCTCTGCATTAATTTGATGTTAGTAAGTTTTTAAACTGTTAATTAGGCAATGAATAAACAATCACGCTACCTCTTAATCAAGATAGATAGTGCTGCTGATTTCAAAAAGTGTTGGATATTATTCGAACTATCATTCGGCCACTGAAATTACAAAACATAGTAAAATCACTCATACTGTTCAAAATTAAGTTATTTTTGTATTGATACATGATCAGGACTTACAATCTTAGTACAGAGAGGTCGCTTAGATGAAATAAAGATGCTGAAATGAGAATCTCTTATACAAATTCGTTTGCCTAATTTAAGTGATTCGATGGAACTTTTTAGAGAGTTTGTTTCATAATACACAATGAGAACAATAAGTACTGTGGTGCAATATAATTGTTATTAATATATTTAATTATATATTTCTTATCAAATAAATAACTTAAACCTTGGTGGCAACATTAATTGAGAACCAGAGCTTTATTCAAGACAAAATGTACAGTAATGTCGTTGCTGAGAACATCTGATAGAAAACATACATGTTTAAGGTACCCCTTGTCGCTTTGTAATGAGTCCATACATCCAAAAGTCATATACTGTTAAGCTGTTTACAATTAGTTTCATGTAATGAACACCGGTTTTATATTAAATTGTCTTCATCTGTCCCTCATTTTTTAAAACCTGTACATGTCAATTGTTCACACCAGTAAACCACATGTACACGTATTTACATGTATAGTACATGGAAATTGAACACAAGTTTCTATGGAAACTTATGTACCAGTTAAGAACAGACCAATTCATATTGTGTTATTTTGGAATCGACTTTTGAATACACAACGTATCGGACGTAAGTGGTTTTGAAAGCTATTTTTCTTTTATTGCATTTAATTTGTGCTTTCAAGGGAATGTTATAAATGCTCCATTTATAGTTCCTGCAATAATGACAACCTTTTGACTTGCAGAAACTGCAAGTGCATTACACATTAACCGTTTGGATAAATGTCCATTGCTTTTCATTATTGGATTCAAGTTACATTATAAGAGGAGTGAAATCTGGTGTACATTTTATGCTTTATATGTTATGAGTTTAGTGTGAAGCGATGTTTTTGTTTCTCATAACGAATAGCCTAGAACTCAAAGCCGACCACTTAGTGTTCGACCAATGGTGATATAAAATAGCAGGACTTAAGTCAATTCGAGATTTGGATGTAATGTTTATAAAATTTAAAAGCAATTGTACTGTCGACTGAGCTCGACATCACTACAATGAATGGTCATAACATGAAGTGACTCAATCTCTGTGTTATACTATTCTCTGTGGCGATTAGCTCATCAAATTTCGTTTCAATGACCGCTAGAACTGACGCGGAAAGGGTAATTTCATTATCCTAATCATAACTTTTGACATGGCAATTATTGGTCAAAGTACGGCCTTCAACTCGGAGCATAGGCTCATGACACGTGTTAAACAATTATAACAGGAAAACTAACGGAAAACTATATATAAAAGACGCGAAACGAGAAACACTAATCAGTTTGACTGTCCATCTGGTATCTTTCGTCTCTCTTTTATGAACTAAATCAACAAACTTCCGAACAATGGGTTTCTGACTTAGGACAGGCGCAAACAAAAGCGGGTTTAAATGTTTGAACAGGCATTAAACTTAACCCTTACCTAAAACAGTAGTGTAACATTACGACGTAGACTATGACAAAATATGAATACGATACAAAAATAGCCTGTTTTATTTGATTTTTGAGTTTGAAATGCCAGTTGTAGTTTTTTTTTTCTCTTCAAAACCTTCATTGGGTAAACTACAAAGAATTCTACCTGATAAATAGGAAATTGAATAAACTCAAAAGATCAATGTCAAACTGCATCAATCGTTATGAAGTTCATTTTTTTTTATCATTTTTTTCAAAGCTTGGTTCTAATATTTTCTAAAGTATTTGTCAAACAAATCTGGTATCAATAAGTTGAAAGCA
Organism: Mytilus edulis; assembly: GCF_963676685.1. Lineage (NCBI taxonomy): Eukaryota > Metazoa > Mollusca > Bivalvia > Mytilida > Mytilidae > Mytilus > Mytilus edulis. Next base: position 70,807,860 of record NC_092356.1, read on the forward strand.
ATAGTCCAAGATAGATACACTCGAAAAACTTAAAAAAAGAAGAAAAATTAAAATAAAAGTTCCCTGTCCTTCAACAACTCACTTTCACTTTCCATTTGTAGCTGGTGCACTGGCTGAGATTGTACAAACATATTTTGAAATCTAACAAGCAAATAAACTGTTTCAGAGCAGTTAAAAAAAGCTAAATAAAGTAAACACAAACCAGGGCATGGATTATAGTCTTTGTATGAAGATAAGACCCTAAATTCAAAAGATTTTGGCTTTGAAACCGTAATTATATTCAGTCAACAAATCAGTGTATCATTAATTCAATCATCAAATCATAATTCTGATATATTGTTATTTATTTTCGTTTATACATGTATTTAGGCTCTTTCCAGACAACAGGAATATTATGTGATGGTTATTATATTGATTGTGATGTGCATACGATTGCATCACCTCGCTTATTTTGGAAAACAGCAACAGGTATAATATAATTCTTTTAAAAACTCATACAAACGTTACTATTATTTGCCCTTATATCCTTGGTCATCGCCTTTCTATATCACAAGTCGTTCGATATGTTCAAAACATGATCTCTATCATCAAGACATTTTGATTTCAGACAATCATATGTGTGCATGTAAATGGATCACTATCAAATTGTACTACAAGGTTACATAGTACAAAAGAAAGGTCTGGGTTTAGTTTGGGGTTATTGTTCCAACTTTTTGAATTCTATTTTAGCCGGAGTGCCCGGAGAAAACTACCGACCTTCGATAGTAAAACTGACAATCCAAGTGAATTAAGATTGGAGTCGAGTGCACCCGCACGAACGGGGTTCGAATTCACAAACTCAATTTTGACTGGCTAGTAAATACTGTAGTTACTACTTAGACTATTCAGCACCCGAGGCCCTTCAATTAATACATTCATGAGAGATGCCTGTTGTTATTCTGTGGTTGAAATGTACTGTTTATGTTCTTTATTTATGTATTTATTCATGTATTTCTTTGTCCTGAGTGTTTTTTGTGTTTTTTGTTCGGTGTTCCTGTCACGTAATGTTGTCATTTCAGCTGTATTTGCAACATTGAATCCAAGCGGGAAGTTTTGTAATACATTGCGTCGGAACTAAACACATTTATTCTAAAAACAGTTGTTGGCATGACACGGGTTATGTTCTTCTCATATATGTTATGATGGTATGATACTAAACCCCTAACGGGAAGGATTGTGCCTAATGTTCATATGATGAAATCATAATCTTTCAGTCAGTTTGATTGAAGTCTTGAGCTGTCATGTCAGTTAAATGCTACAAGTAGTCTGTTGTTATTTATGTATTAATGTCATTTTGTTTATTTTCTTTGGTTACATCTTCTGACATCAGACTCGGACTTCTCTTGAACTGAATTTAAATGTGCGTATTGTTATGCGTTTACTTTTCTACATTGGTTAGATGTATAGGGGGAGGGTTGAGATCTCACAAACATGTTTAACCCCGCCGCATTTTTGCGCCTGTCCCAAGTCAGGAGCCTCTGGCCTTTGTTAGTCTTGTATTATTTTAATTTTAGTTTCTTGTGTACAATTTGGAAATAAGTATGGCGTTCATTATCACTGACCTAGTATATATTTGTTTAGGGGTCAGCTAAAGGACGCCTCTGGGTGCGGGAATTTCTCGCTACATTGAAGACCTGTTGGTGACCTTCTGCTGTTGTTTTTTTATTTGGTCGGGTTGTTGTCTCTTTGACACACTCCCCATTTCCATTCTCAATTTTATTTTTATAACCCATGTTCAAACCACCATTTGTTCTTAAAACGGCCTATACCAAATCAGGAATATGTCATTCGTTGTCGAATTAACGTTTCTAAGTATGATGGCGTTTATATTTGTAGCATTTCAGAGTTTCGTTGTTTCATCTTAAAGTTGATGTGTTTCTATCGGTTGGTTTAAGTTTCTGATCCGGCTTTATTTTCGCTCAATCGATGTTTGAATATTGAACAGCTGCATTACTATTTTATTATTTATACAAAAACAAGTTGAGTGTTGAGTTCAATTTTAGAGTTATGGTCCTAACCCTTTAAATAAAATCCCAAAAAACAATATTTTTGGTAAAATACTTTGTATAAATTACTTATTTCTTGAGCAGTCTTAACGGGTTATGTTTAAATGTCTTACTTTTTATGAAGCTAAAAGGGGCAAATATAATCCGATTTGGATAATAGAATAATAACAAAATAACAAATCTTAAATACAGTAATAGTCAATTTAGAGTAAAATAATTTAATTTATCTGCTGCTTTGACAATTAATCCTCATTTCTTAATCAAAAAGAGATTTGTTCAGAGCTATTACATCTATAATACTAAAATTACGAGGTTCATTTGTCAGCCGTCATCACGTGAAAACGACGAATCAAATAATTCAACTTTATATATAACTAATATAGTACAAAGGTGTAGATTGAAAATTACACCACTCCAGGCACTTTCGTTTTCCACGTAATTAATATTGCCAATAATTAAGAAATTCCGGGTCGAGTCCGATACCGATACCGATACCAATAGTATATTCACCTGTTACCGATTACATTATCTGTACGTTCCGCATCTGAGAGGTGCACCACCAAACGGTGTATTCTTGATTAATATGCTATATATTATTACACGGGTCATAATCACAGGGTTGACACTACTTAATTGTCAAATTGTTACCTATTGTAGTATTTTAATCAGTAAGACTTTCTACGATAACAACACGATTACTAAAAATCTGGACTAAAAATAAGGCGTATAGGTACAGTTTTTAATTTGTTAACGGACATGACGTAAAACAGCGAGTCAAAGAATTCAACTTTATCTATAACTAATATAGGACAATGCTGTTGATTAAAAAATACTCCATTCCAGGACCTTATGTTTTCCAAATAATTAATATTACCAATAATTGATAAGTTCCAGTTCGACGGGTTCAAAAAGAAAGATTTGAAAGCAGAGAAAACTGTTTATCTTATAATCGCCATGACTTTATCAAATGACAATACTAATACTAAAATAAGGTTTGCGCATAGTTATATACTTTAATTTAGTCACCGACCCGCGATATCACGGGTGTATTCTAGTTAAATAAAAAGTGCAACGTCATTTGTGTCAGGAGGGACAATTTATATTAAGCTGATAAAACTCTTAAGAACAGATGTCTAGACAAAACAGGGCATGAATTCCGGGCTTTGTATGAGAGAAATCATCCTATTTCAAATATTTATAGCAACAAATTACAACAAACAATTGTCGTTTTTGCAAGAACTGTATTTTTTCTCTCGACACATCAATGTATCATCATTCTAATCAGTCTGTTTTTTTTCATAACTAGGTTCTTTGTTGACAGAAGGAATATACTGTGATGGTTATTTTATTGATTGTGATATACATCATAGTTTGATTGGATCAAACAGTTTTTGCAAGAGAACAGCAAAAGGTATAACAAAATTCTGTTACTTATTCTTTGCTAATAGACCCGGTCATCACAATTATATGTCACAAGTCGTTCGTGATGTTGCAATACATATGTGATATGGATGGCTTCATTGAATATCAGCCATACCGCACCGTTGTGTAAGCTTAAGAACTAAAATATTGTGAAACTGGTATCTGACAAAAATGAAAAATAAGACGTCATGACTATTTCGGAATGGAAGCATTAAAAATTAAACATCAGTTAAAACAAAGGGGTGAAAGATACCAAAGGGCCTTTAAAACTGACGAAAGATTCTCAAATCAAATCGCATGCAGACTTTGAATGGTTTAACACTAGTAATTTTGGGGCACTTTATAGCTTGTTATTCGGTGTGAGCCACAGCGTCGTGTTGAAGGCCGTAAACTGACCGATAATGGTTTACTTTTATAAATTGTTAATTGGATTGAGAGTTGTCTCATTGAAACTCATATCACATCTCCCTTTATCCAATTTAAGCAATAAATTTCATCAGAGATTAACAACTTTGTTGGCCTTTTTGAGAAATCGTTTAAAAGAAGTAATCGCAATGCTTTTCAATACAAAAATGGTATTACACGTTTTATACAATAATTGCCATACGGTGTATTCTGTTACTAGTGAACAAAACGTTAACACATATTAAACAGAGGAACAAGCGATTCAGTATGATGCAGTTTCTTTCTGATAACAGTTTTGTTGAATTTGAACGTTGACTTTTTTCAACATATTGTCGGCTTCCAATGGGAACAAACTATGCACCTCACCTTGCAAACCCTTTCTGCAATGAGTCGAAGTTCCTTCAGACACATATGAAAAAAATAGACAATAAGGAATGCAGCTCATTTAATTTCACATTCAGATCGATGTAATCAAGATTTTCTTTCTATTAGCAATCCAACATTTTTCGATTGGTTTCCATCAATATATTCTTCAGAACTAGAAGTAAATAAATTGATACTGTATCACACTCGTTATAAATATGATGTAATTTACTAATTGGTATTTGGCAGTTTACATGACAAATTATCTGAACCATTGATTTTAAAGGAAGATGAAAAATGATCAAGTGTAAAATTAAAACAATGTTGATTTCGTTCATTAACGTAAACGCGTTTGCAATCAGACTTGTGCTTATCTTGCCTTTTTCAACAGTAGTCATTATATCAATAGCTGGAGTTTAAGACATGTTCATCTGACCCACGATATTGTCAATAAGACACAGACGATACGCTGTATGTCATTGTTTAACAAAGACTGTTCGCAAGGTTAAGGGGAATCATCAAACTTTATATGTGATCGTCTTGGTTGTTTCTGGACGGTGTGAATTGATTGATATTTTATAAAAAGTAGGATAACAATAATACTGAGCTCCGAGGAAAATTCAAAATGGAAAGTCCCTAATCAGATAGCAAAATTAAATGAAAAAAAACATCAAACGAATAGACAACAATTGTCATATTCCTGACTTGGTACAGGTATTCTTGAACGTAGAAAATGGTGAATTGTACTGGTTTAATAGCTCTATGTAATACAGGAAGATATTTGAATAAATTTGTCGTTCAAAGTATTTTCAATATTATAAATAATCAATGCCATGAATACATTATAATAGAACAATAACATATATGGTGGTATGTTAAAAATACAAAACTTCGTCATATGTACCAATTTTTTTTTACAGAAAGTAGCATTCAAAATATTCAAAACGAGAAGTCTCTAATCAAATTGAAAATCAAAAGCTCAAACACATAAAAGATACCAGCTGTCATATAACTGAATTGGTACAGACATGTTGTTATTAGACAATAGTAGATTAAACCTGATTATATAGCTAGCTAAACTTATTACTTGTATAAAAATCGCATCTAATACAATTATATTGACAACGATGTGTGAACAAATATGCTAAACAAAGAAAATAGACAAAGCATATTTGTAAAAATTAAAGAAGACAATAATACAAACAATTACCATAGAACAACAACACAATAATGGGACGTATAAGTACAGAGTCACGTCAAATCTTTATCACCAAACAGTAAACTAAATAGTAAAAGTTATATTCATAAAGGCAAATACCGTGCATATCAAACTCGACGTATAATTCTTAAAATGAGGCGGAAGAAGTCGTATATGATGTTTACTTCTGGAAGATATATTGATGGAACCCAATCAGAAAAATTTGGATTGTTAATGGAAAAAAAAACATCATTAATATAAATGACCTGGGCTCTTTGATCTTCTTGTTTTTGAAAGTGTCTGAAGGACTTTCGATTGATGGGAAAATAAGAAATTATTTGTCAGTTCTTTGGAGTTTTTTTTAGAATCCACATATGTATAACACCACTAAGCGAGTATACATTCAATAGGTTATTTCATTGATTTGTTGTTCAATGCCATCATGGCAATGTTCATAGAAGTTATGAAAGACAATCATGATTCGCCAAAATGTCACCCATGTCAAATGATATGATTTTGTATGTGGAATACCTGCTCATTTATACCTAGTATTTTTATAGGACACTCGTAGTAGTACGATTTATATGAAAATGAAATAATATTTGAAATTTGTCCGTAATTAAAAAGGCCAGAGTCAAAGTTTAAGTTGGGATCAAATAGACGGGAGTAGGTTGTGTAATAATCATGTTACTAATTGGTCCGGGAAGAAAGTCATTTTTTAGGTGTATTTCTTTTAGACAATAAGTGAAAATTTTAAGTAGCTCTTTTTCAACAAATCAAACATGATAAATAGTGACCTTATATTTTTGGAATATATACAGAAAACTATTTCGTCAATGTAATTTTTGCGACACTTACAATACTATCCTTTCAAACAGCGATTATTTTCTTGATCTGGAAGGTGCTACAATAAACTCTTTTGGTACATCTACAATGGATTAAAGTAGATACCGAGATAATGTATTAAAAAATAAAACATAGTTAATGAATACATAATGAAAAATAAAACTCCCATTTATAACTCAGTAACGTTTTATTTCAGATAACATAGCGATTAAGAGTAATTACAATTTTGAATCAACGAATGCATTTGAATGTTTGGTTATAACATCCTCATACTTGAAAAAAGAACAAGGGCGTTTATCATTACTTAATGAGGATTCGTTTCTACAGGCAGTGGTAAAAAGTCGAGACTTGATTTGTAGATTAATGCTTTCATACATTGATGACAGTGAGGCAACTCTTGTATACCTTTTAAAAGTTCTGGAATTTGCCATGGAAAGAAGACATAATGATATATCAATGTCAATTGCTTGGCGCTTAACATGGGTGTATTTTACCAGGATCAAATATGATTTTCCAACTTTAAAGGATATTTGGCCTGCCTTTCGATGTACTTGTAAAAACGAATCAGAAGAACAGTGTGATATTTGCTTATCAGAGACAGTAATTGTTGTTCAACTCGATACTTATTCAGCAAAACCTTCAGAAATGTTTTATTCCATTCCGGTTATATTTTACACAGATGGAATCGGCGATAAATTACCATTAGCCACTAGTACAATACCTTATATTGACGAAATGCCAATAACTGATTCTAATGCAGAATGTTTATTTGATAATCACCGAAATCTAACACTTATATGTAAATCCTCATGTCTAACGTTGCCGATGACATATAGACCTTCAAACACAATATCTGAAATCAAACCATGTGTCCAACTGTATTGTAAGGCAAAGGGGTTGATACCAATCGGTGAGCAACATTTTCCAAAGTTTTTTTGCGGTATGCCTACTAAAGTTGTACAAGGAACGCCAACATTAATGGGCGGTTTACAGATTGGAAACGCAATCGGCACAGACAGCTTTAAGAAAGGCACACTTGGAGGGTTTGTAAGATTTAGAGGCGAAGATGCTTTTCTGACCTGCCTCCATGTTTTCCTTACAGCTGAACAGTTAACAGAGGATAAAATAACTCTTGACGATAATGAATCCTATCGTGTAAAATGTTATCAAAACACAACTGCATGGAGTAATAAAGACGACGGGTTTGTATGTGGGAAAATTCAAGATTTCGGCTTTGAACAAAACTGTGATAGAACAAGTGTAGATGCTGCCCTAATACAACTGGAGAAAGGAATAGGAATAGATTCTTCGCATTTTCTAGCAACGACAGGTAAGTATATACCTTATGAAAATAAGTCTCTTACACGTATTTAAACTCATTTATTGACAGAAGAATGCGTCACGAGTTTATATGATAATAAATAGTTATCAAAAGTACCAGGGTTATAATTTAGTACGCCAGACACGCGTTTTGTCTCCATAAAACTCATCAGTGACGCTCCCATCAAAATACTTATAAACCCTAACAAGTACAAATTTGAAGTGTATTGAGGATCCAAACTTCCAAAAAGTTGTGCCAAATACGGCTAAGGTAATCTATGCCTAGGATAAGAACATCCTTAGTTTTTCGAAAAAAATATAGTTTGTAAACGGGAAATTTATAAAAATGACCATATTATTGATATTCATGTCAACACCGAAGTTTTGACTACTGGGCTGGTGATACTCTCGGGGACGAAACGTCCACCAGCAGTGGCATCGACCCAGTGGTGTAAACAGTACCAGGGTTATAATTTAGTACACCAGACGCGCGTTTTGTTTGTACTATTGTTTTTCTGTTTGTCTTTTTTAATTTTTAGCCATGGCGTTGTCAGTTTGTTTTAAATTTATGAGTTAGACTGTCCCTTCAGTATCTTTCGTCCCTCTTTTGTCTCCATTAAGTCTGAGAATTTCAATTAGGAGATAACTGTGTTGTTCTTAAGCAAATTAAGTAATTAGCAACGCGTCACCGGATCATGTAAACGAGTATTTGCTTGAAATACAACATCGTTATCTTCATTCTAATGAAAGTGCCAGTAAACAACGTCATATCATACTTTTAAAATCTGTCAAAAATTTGTCGTACTTTTTTCATAATATCAATTGCTAATTTATGACCTAAAAATTGATGACTCTATTCAATTATAATGAACGTCACGCACGAAGTTGCATTATGATGAATGTTTACATGGATTGAATATGAATCTCCGTCGACGTACAAACGTTTATGAAAACAGACCTATTTCCTTAATATGCTATGCTGATTGTTGTTTCATACATTACGAGGGCTCAAACTTATTACTTATGAGTTGACTAAATGATATTTGGCATGAAGTGTATAACGAGAATACGATGTTTTGTGTATCATCCTTACATTCGCTTGACATTGACATTTTAACTTCATCAAAGTGATTCATTTTTATATATTTTCCGTTATTGTCATAATGTTTTCCGGTTTTTATAAATAGTTTAAATTGGTATTTATAACATTATAACAAAGTCCTTGATCCCCTAAGAACAAATCAACCGCATATCATCTCATCTTGAGCTTCAAACGCAAAGTGAAGTAATTGAATGTTCTCATCAAATCGTTTCCATTTTTCCCCCGTTTTTAATTGCAAAAAATAAGATTTTTTTTTATTGAACTCCAAGGAAAATTCAAAACGGGAAGTCCCTAATCAAATTGAAAGATCAAACGTCTGTACTAATTCAGACTGTTGAACATTGTTCGGACTACAGCCGTGAAATATCGAAATAATGGTAGACCATTTTAGACTAGTTGTGTGCCGATATAGGCCATTTCAGACTTTTATTTGTTTGTTTATTTTTGAATTGATCATATTTTATTGAAATCTGCAAATTTGTTAGTTGAAAAACATTAAGTACCGGTACCTTATCCCGGTCTCGTTAACATTAGTAAATAACATATTTATACAGTTGTAAGGCTTTGTTAGTATTATGCATACAGTTTTCCATACTTATACATATATATATATTCCATGTCAGTAATTTAAAAATAAGAAGTTTACTACGGAAGCCGATAAGGGCCATTCAAAAAAAAATAATTATGTCGTAATTACGACATAGCATGTCGTAATTTCGACATAACATGTCGTTATATCGACATCGCTATGTCGTAATTTCGACATAACATGTCGTTATAACGACATCGTTATGTCGTAATTTCGACATAACATGTCGTTATAACGACATCGCTTTGTCGTAATTTCGACATAACATGTCGTTATAACGACAACACTATGTCGTAATAACGACATATCTATACTAAAAGAATATGTATTATGATTGATAAGATACTAACAAATGACACAGAAATTAACAACTATAGGTCATCATAATGCCCCCAATAATTAGAAAGGGCCCCATATATATAAAAGAGGGGGAACAGATACCATACGGAGAGTCCCCGCAATGCTGTGTGGCAGACAGTGTTATTATTTAATTATTAGCTCCCTTGGTAAAACTCCAAATTTCATATTTAATGTATTTTATTGTTAAATAATTTACAAGAAGCTTATAAAGTATATATTTGTTAATTGCATAGCTTTTGCTATTTGAATTCATTGGTTAAAGATTTCTATTTATATTGTAAAGTTAAATATTTGCATCGTCGCAAAATCCTAGGCTACCTTCTTTGAATACCTTCAGTGAGAAACTTATATATTTTTGAGATTCCATATCCATTAATTATAAATAAGAATAAGAATAATGCTTAGAGATAATGTTGTGTAATATGTAATATTTCCATTGTATATAAATGATGAAGAATTGTATAAAGTTAACAAAAAAATAATAATTTACTGGACTTAAATATCGTTAATTAAAGGGCTGTACAGCCAGACAAGGGTGTATCAGATTTTTATTAGTTGGAAGATTATTTTTGGGATTGATATGGGGACTGATTTTGCAAGCCAAGCATCCCATCTCCCTTTACATAAGCACAAACTACATGGCATCTTGTATTAAGGGTGATTTGAAGTATTGATAGCTCTATTTCTACTAAATTCAAACGTTGGGCACGATTTTCCGTTACACTTAAAATGCGGTGTCAAAGAGGGATTTGGACTTCGATTCATTTTTGCAAGTTTATTCGTTTTTTTATAGTGTTGGTTGATTCTGGTTCTGTTCGTTTTGTGATGTCATTTTATCAAAAATTACCTCGAGTTGTGGAAATCGATTTAATAATGTTTACCCTTTAAGTTATTTCAACTAAAAATGCAGTACAGTCGCAAGTAATGTAGGAAGGAAAGACAGGACGGAAGTACATGTATACGATTTTCTATAATTTTTTTTTATCATAGGATAGGATGTTTATCTCTCAAGGTGCATATCATCCACTGTGATATCATCCGTCATTGTAAACTTTCTATATCTTAATTCAACCTCAATACAAATATATCTGACACTCTGCAAGGAAATCGAACATGTTTACCCTTGGTTAAATTTGAATAGAATTGTATTTTCCCTGGCACATATGTTTTCGAAATACACCCTTCAATTACTTGAACCTAAGTTTGAGAATTATTTCCCCAAGTCATCTTCAAATATATACATTTTAAAATATAGTAATCTACTCCTTGATCGTCCGCGAAAAAGGCAAATATAATCCCGGGTTTTTATTAATTCGATGAAACGGTTTTCGTCGCTGTTTGGGATTCGTCTTTCAATTACCTCCATTTCATGCACAAGTTTATATTGACGAAAAGTTCCGGCTTCGCTAGTACAGGAATTAATTTTTATCACGACAGTTATAACATGAATAGCAGGACAAATCGAGAAGTAAAACATTCCGTGAACTGGTATTAGTCTTGTTTTGCGGACGAAATTGCGAAGATTCTGTTTTAAATCCTAGGGGTTGTAGGAACATCGTGCCCAACGTTTTAAAGTTGAAATAAAGCAAACATTACTACAATTTACCCTTGTTACATACAGCCATATAGTATGCGCTAATTATAAGGAGATAGAAAGAATTGCTTGCCTTGGTAGGACAAATGAAACGTGGTTTGTTTTACAGCATTTTGACCATTAGTGATCTATATATAAATTTCTTACTTTACGTATCCAAAGAAGGTAGCCTAGGATTTTGCGACAATGCAAATATCAAACTTTACAATATAAATAGAAATCTTTAACCAAAAAATTCAAATAGCAAAAGTTATGCAATTAACATATATATACTTCATAAGCTTCATGTAAATTATTTGACAATAAAATACATTAAATATGAAATTTGGAGTTTTACCAAGGGAGCTAATAATTAAATAATAACACTGTCTGCCACACAGCATTTCGGGGACTCTCCCTCTGGTATCTTTCCTCCCTCTTTTATAGCTGACAATTCGGGGGCTTTTCTAATTATTGGGGGTATTATGATGACCTATAGTTGTTAATTTCTGTGTCATTTAGTCTCTTGCAAATCATAATACATATTCTTATATATATAGCGATGTCGTTAATACGACATAGCTATGTCGTTAAAACGACATAGTTATGTCGTTATTACGACATGATATGTCGAAATTACGACATAGCGATGTCGTTATAACGACATGTTATGTCGAAATTACGACATAGCGATGTCGTAATAATGACATGTTATGTCGAAATTACGACATGCTATGTCGTAATTACGACATAAAATATTTTTTTTGAATGGCCCTTATCGGCTTCCGTAGTTTACCATTTAGATTATCAAACATAATTACCTATTATAAAAATGGACAGGTTTTAAAAAATACATTTGTTTTTTAAAATGAATTTCTTTTTTACTTGCACATGAACATTATCACCTATACACACTTCGATGCACAATAGTTATAAACACTAAACAGAAGATATATAATATATTTAATAGACACAGTTGTTTTAGTTCGGTTCATTGCAGAAAATGAGTGCAAGACAAAGGCTGTTTGGATATGAAATATATATACAATATATCAGTCTTCTCAAATATCAAAAAAGTTAAGGCCTTCCCATAAATTTGATATATATGGACATGTCCAGAATATATGTAATATGGTTTCGATCCCATCCACACTCAAAATTACACTTATTTGCATCTTTAATTTTCATTTTAAAGAGAAGTTCATTCGTGCTTAAAATTTTATGTATTATTCTGTATTGGAACCACTGCAATTTTGAATTGTTAGCAGTATAAAAGGGTTTTACATGAATATTTTTCCAATTGAAGTTTCTATTGAGAATTATTGACCATTTTTGGTCATACTAATGTTTAGGATTTGACTTGTTACCATTCAAAATATTATACATGTCTTTTGAACCTCTCTGGGATTTAAAAAAAACTTAAACACTGAGGGCAAAACTAGACCGTTTCCTCTCATTTGGACATATTTATATTCTTTTAGATACTTTTTTATTGAAGACATTATGCCTTGATATGTGAGAAAAGTAGTTTTGACATTGTATACATTATTAAAGTGATCAAAATTTATAAACTTTCCTCCTTCTTCTAACAAGTCATTGATCAGCCAAACCCCTTGTTTTGTCCGGTCTTAATTTAACACTAAATGGTTATCAGTCGAATACTTTTGAGAAGTATCATCTGCATATTGTGAAATGAGATACTCTGAGTCATCTATAGTGATTCCGTTTAACTTTGTCATTATTTCGTATAAGTATACCAAGTAGTTTTGCACACAGTAACAATATATAAGATGACAGTGGGTCATCTTGTCGTCAGCCCCTCTGAATCTTCAAAACATCTGAGATATGACACCTTTGAGTTACTTGAAGTTTGGTATAAAAAGTAGTGGTCCAATGTTTAATAAATGGTCCACCATTATAAATTTCAAATAAATACAACTTGGGTTCAACCCCAAACTAATACTATTCTCTCAAAAGTAATCAATTAGACATTAACACTTCAGCCCGTAGTAAAATAACCAAACAAAACATCAAAGTTGTCCAAAAGAGAACTAGTGAAATTTTTGTCTTTCTTCAATTTTTTTTCATTGATTCATTAATATATGATAAGTTAATTTAGAAGTAATATGAGAAAGATTTTCTGTACTCTTGATTATTTAAACGAGAGCTAAGTAAACAGTTTTAGCATCTTATCAATTCCCATAGAATAGAGAATAGAGCTTGTTTATGTATAATTCATATTTGAAAGTATTTGTCTTCATAAAACATATAAAAGAGGGACGAAAGATACCAAAGGGACAGTCAATCTAAAAAATCTAAAACAAACTGACAACGTCATGGCTAAAATTGAAAAAGACAAACAGACAAACAATAGTACACATGACACAACATAGAAAACTAAAGAATAAACAACACGAACCCCACCAAAAACTAGGGGTGATCTCAGTTGCTCCGGAAGGGTAAGCAGAAACTGTTCCACGTTCTTCTAAAATTATAGAAAATCAGGAGTCGATAGTTTAAAATTGAAATAGGTCAGAATTTTCCAACCTTTTTACCGGAGGAATATTGTCGTCTGTATATTATATTTACGGAAAAGTCATATCCAGTTCCTGTCTTTTAATTTATTAAATTATGTTGTATATATTGCAATTGTTTCCATTAAATATCAACTTCATGAAGTAAAATTGTGGTGAACTTTCGGTATTTTTTTCATTTCATTTTAAAATACTTTTTTTATTTTCTACTTATAGGACTGGAGTCTTGTTATCTGAATGACATCTGTATCGATTATAAGTCATTCATTTATAGCGATCCAAGACCAGAAATTACAACTGTGTCCATCGGAGCTATAACCGGAATGTCAAAAACAAAATCAAATGTCAGGGTAGAGAAAGCTGTTGATACCGACATTGAAGCATTTAACAAAACGTTTAGTGACGCAATACTTGAAGGAATGAGAGCGCATGTAGTGGCCGTCATTCAGACGCTTCAATCAAGGTCCGATCCTGCACAACCAATTCAGCTAAGAATTCGCACCGCTACAGACGAAATATGTGGTGCGGCCATGTCAGCTGAAACAAAAGAGGGAATCGTTGAAATCGTTGCTTGTATTTATCCTAAAATAATAAGAGGAGACAATGAAGACCAGTCAGAGAAAATCAATCAACTTTTACATGAAGTAACAGTTGAAAAAACAACCAGTAAATTTTCAGGAATACTTAGTGATGTACATATGCAAACAACTGTACTGAAGATGACCATAGACTCAGCCAAAAGAATGTCTAGAAGAATTTATAATCAAATTCACATACCAGACATCCCTTTTAAAATGGGTGATTCAGGAACATGTATATATGTTGTTAAACCAATTAAAGGCTGTATAGGAATGGCCATTGCTAGTCACCCACAAGGTGGATGTATTGCTACTCCAATCATGGAAATACTGAAATATTTTAAAATCCGTTTTAAAGATTCTTCTTAAATTTTTTTAGACGAAAATTGATATTGTAATTAGATTGAACTGATTGCTTCTATATATTTTTGTGTATATATATTAATATTTGAGCTACTAGATTATTTCATTACATTGCTACTGTACATACATTGTATACTGCCATTTAAAAAAAGAAAAGAAAAAAAAGGATCAGTTTGTATTGAACGATGTTAATGTGTCCACCAAAATATTGATCTAAAAAATAGTGTTATTTTAAAAGGTGCCGAAGCCAAAAAAAAGTCAAACATTAAAAAATAATAAAGCAGTCAACAAAACAATCAACGGAAACAAACATATAGCAACAGTAACATCAATAAAGGCGGGAACTGAATTTGGAGCTCAGAAAACCCCAACATATCATGTTTAAGGTATCCGTCGAGTTGTTGACGTAAAATCCTGAAATGAGGAAAGGAGAAATAAGTTGAGTATATAACACATGTTTTATACATGTGAATATTTATGTACTATTTTGTAACCCTTAAGGAACTCATAATAGCGTCTGTAAACTTTCAAAAAGCTTACTTCAGTGTAAATAGATTTTACTACCAAAGGAAAATGAAATTGAACGTACACTCTCGACAACATTTTCGATATTAACTTTGAAATACATATACTTAAAAATACATAATTTGCTACGCAGAAATGGCAAGAAAAAACTTATATAATAATAATATTTACTAAATTGTATGTTCATTTCTAAACTATAAATGGACTAGACGTAACTGTAACGAATCCATTATTTTACCTGTTTTATTGATTAATGACTAATCTATGACGGATTGTTTAAATGTATTACAGATGTTCTGGATCTGACTTTTTGGATCCGTCAACTACCTGGACAATTTGGAATGCTATTTCTGCAAAGCATTCAAAGATAGCAACATATAAATGTTATATAAAGGGGAGACATTTGTGAGAAAGTATGGTATTATCAGCTTACTGAATTAATTGCAATCAAGTCTTAACTGCTAATTTTTTTCTGAGAAATAAAAAAATGGATTAAACGCAAGATCTATCAAAGAAATAAGGGAAGTGACCAAGCTTATGTTTTTTAAATCTAGAAGTGGAATTTCTAGTAGTTTTCTTTTAATGTTATTCCATACAAGTTACAATAAATAATCTTTATTAGTTCCACTTGTACTGTACATGTGTCCTTGTATACTATGCTGGCTATACTATACTTCTCACTAAAGTTCGGTAATTTTGTTATTTTACTTTTCGGTAAGCATTCTCAGCGTAACAAGGTTGCACATTTTAATACTGAGAAATTGAAAATTGACTAGACAGATACCATACGTCCCGATTTGATTTGATGTGAATTAAAAATGAATAAACCTTAATTGTTTGAACTGCAAAGAAAGTTACATATAAGAAAACTTACAGGTCGATATCAGAGGTCAAACTTTGGGTTCTGGTGAGACAACCCACATTTCCTTTCGCAAAGCTTTTGATAAATAATGTTTCCTTAAAGGATATGGACCCAACTTTTGAGGGTAATGAGGATCGATTGGTTTACTTCTGGGACGTTTGAACGAAAGATGCAACGTTTTCTGATATTATTAAAATGCTGGACTTTTTGATCGACAATATATTTGTTGAGTTTGGAGGATTTATATTTCAACAGACAGTCGGTATTCCAATGGGTAATAATTGTGCACCCCTGCTGGCTGATTTGTTTTTGTATTCGTATGAAGCAGAATTTATTCAGAACCTTCTAAAAGACAAAAAGAAAAAGCACCTTGCGAAATTCTTTAATTTTACTTTCCGATATATTGATGATGTTTTATCATTGAACAACCCATACTTCAGCCAATACTTACATCTCATATATCCTAGTGAACTTGAAATTAAGGATACTACTGATACTAGAAGGAATGCTTCATACCTTGATCTTTTCCTCAATATTGACGTAAATGGACGACTTCACACGAAAATCTATGATACACGGGACGATTTCAACTTCCCAATTATCAATTTCCCATTTCTTAGCAGTAACATACCCTCTGCCCCTTCGTATGGTGTTTACATATCACAACTGATACGTTATTCACGTGCTTGTTCACACTATACGGACTTCATATACAGGAGTGTGCTCCTTACGCAGAAACTGCTCCAACAAAGTTATGAGGAGGACAGATTTAAATTGACACTCCGTAAATTTTATGGACACCATCACGAATTGGTGGATCCATATGATGTCTCTTTAACCAAACTAGCTAAGGACATTTTTACCACATGGTAGATTGTGGTTTGTCATTATGTCGTCTAATCTTTTAATTACCAAACGTGACTTATTCCCGATTGTGACTGTTTTGCTGAATGTGAATTCGTATTACTATAAGACGTGTTTCTGTACTTGTTTATCCCAAATTCATGTATTACGTATACATGTTTAATGTTATATTTGTAATTCGCATCGGATTTTGTCAAATGTGTTGACGTCTTTTTATTATATTTAGGTGTTACGGATAAAAAAATTAATCACCGCCTATATTAATTATATTTAATTTTGTACGATTAATTACGTTTGAAGTTGGATTCATAACAAACTGGACATATATATAGTACAGTTAATTGCTATTAATAAGTATTGCAATATGCATTTTGTTTTAATGAACTATCAGTATTTAGTTCTAATATAATCTTAAAGCAATCCTAATTCTATCTCACTTTTGGATTATAGTTTTTCATGTGTGAAGTCATGCTGTTTCTAAATTTCATAAATTCAAATGTGGCATAACGTTTGCCTTTTCGCCATCGTATGTGAAGTCATTTTTTTTTTTAATTGCGTTGACGCCTGGACTGATTCGGGTGTGTCCATGCTGTATTGAACTTGGCATCATGTATTCGGGTTTAGTTTTCTGTAATAAGTTAATACTTCAGTTTCATTATGAATATATCTTTCACAATATTCATTTGTTAAAATTTACTGTTTGCAATAGCATGAATCGTTCTATATAATAGTGTTCTTATCCCGGGCATAAAAACAATGCAGTATTTGGCAAAACCTTTTCAACTTTTGATCTTCAGTGCTGTACAACTTAGTACTTTTTTCACTTTCGATCTTTTATATCTATGCGTTATGTATTCGGGTTTAGTTTTCTGTAATTAGTTTATACTTCAGTTTCATTATGTATAACTCTTTCATATTCATTTGATAAAATTTACTGTTTGCAATAGCATGAATTGTTCTATTTTTAAATAAGAATGTTCTTATCCCGGGCATACAAACAATGCCGTATTTGGCAAAACCTTTTCAACTTTTGATCTTCAGTGCTGTACAACTTTGTACTTTTTTCACTTTCGATCTTTTATATCTGGGAGTCACTGGTGAGTCTTGTGTGGACAAGACGCGTTTTTGGCGTATTGAATTTTAAACCTGATGCTTTTTATTACATGTCTGTATGAATATTTATCTACAGTCATGATGGTCAGAATATCGATCTTTTTATAATGAATAAAAAGAAAATTCTATGAAAAATAAATGTAAATTGTTTTTTATAAACTAATCTATATTCCTGTACAAAATTATGGCATGGGCATGTATCTATTAATCATGCTTTTCTTTGTCTAATATGTACTCCTTTTTATTTGTATTGTAGTCCTGTAATATTATGTTGTCATTTCAATGTTATATTTAACTTTGCCATTAAAGTGCGAGGTTTGGCATGCCATAAAACCAGGTTCAACCCACCACTTTTATTCCCCTTTAAAAGTGTCTTGTACCAAGTCAGGAAGATGGCCATTGTTATAATATTGTTCGTTTCTGTGTGTGTTGCATTTTAACGTTGAGTCGTTTGTGTTTTTTTCTTATTTTTGAGGTATTGAGATAAGACGTGGCACGGTACTTGTCTATCCCAAATTCATGTATTTGGTTTTGATGTTATATTTGTTATTCTCGTGGTGTTTTGTCTGTTGCTTGGTCCGTTTCTGTGTGTGGTAAGTTTCGGTGTTGTGTCGTTGTTCTCCTCTTATATTTGGTGCGTTTCACTCGGTTTTTGTTTGTTACCCCGATTTTGTTTTTTGTCTATGGATTTATGAGTTTTGAACAGCGGTATACTACTGTTGCCTTTATATTTATTTCTCTCCTTAACCGGATTTGAAAATAAATTAATTAACTGCCACCAGAGGTAAATAGCAAATAAATGCAACAGTAGTATACCGAAGTTTAAAAGTCATAAATCGATTAGAAAAAACACTAGTTTTCATGCTGTTAGGCTACTGGGCCTTATGTATATGATTAACGTTAATCAGATAATATTGTATCGATTTCACTCAGTAAAAAAATGCATCAACAATGATGATTTGTGATAAGACGATTCATGCAATGTGCATCGAAACTTTTTGTATATGATTCACATCAAACAGACTGACTCAATTGAGTTTTTTATACTCAATTTTGTATGTTATATAAAATTTACCATGTTCACAGTTGACATTAAATCAGAGATCAGACCTTAAATTCGAAATTCGAAGCAAAGAAAGAAGGAATATATCAGTTAGGAAAATATCTTACCAAATGTTTGCTAAAAGCAAAGAAACAAAATTGCTCTAGGTAAATTGTTCAGGGAAACATCATTCGACCTTGATGCACATTTCTTGTATGGATTTATTAAAATTTAAAAGTACTATTTGGCATCAATTTCTAATATATTTATTTTTTAAATTTGTGTGGTATTAAAGGCATATCGTCAGAAGATTGTTACTGTCCAATTGATATTCTAATGCCACTATGATGTTTAATGCTCCATATAAAAGGATATTGTTAACATCATGGCACCAAAAACAGTTATAAAGAAAAAATACATTTAATTCGTTTTATTCTGCAAAATATAGTGTTTCAGCAAAAACAAAAAGAAATATGTTTTTCATATTACTGTGGATTCATTTATATTCGTTTTTTCGTGGATTTCGTAGGTAAAAATTAACCAAGAAATTTAATGTTCACGAATGACAAATTTTCTATAGGCTTGTATGGAGACTTTGGCAAAACCACGAATTAAAATATCCACAAACATAAAAGGTTTTTTTAATCCACGAAAATTTGTACCCACGAAAATAAATGAATCCAAAGTATTTCTGTTATGTGATTTTCAAACAAAAACATATCAGAATTTAGTTCAAAAACAAAAAGAAATATGTTTAACCAACGTTTTAATTCTGTTAGGAAATGTTAGTGAAGAAAAAGTCTTAACTGTCCAAAGTAACTAATCCATGAAGCGTCCGTTCAATTTCGTAGGATTTGTTTCAATCTTACCCATTGAAACCATAGGTTTAATAGCTTTCGAAATCATTATTAAGCTTGGAGATAGATATTCCATATATACAGGCGAAGATGAATTTTTGTTACAAAACAGAAAAAACGAATCCACTTTCAATTACTTTTATAAAACTCGGGTAGATTCCACCGCTGGTTGAAATTTTGTTCCCGTAGATATCATCTGCAAGTTTTTGAAAAGAAAGCTGACATGACAAACAATTCGGTTTTAGTCTGCACATTTACTGTTCACAAAATGTTATACTATCCACCCAAATACAGGAATGACCCAGTAAGATACGTAATGGCACATCATAATTTGTTTCCTTTTAAGTTTTAGAAAATTTGACAAATCGGTGTTATGTTAAATAATAATTAAGAAGTTAGTTCAGTGAAAATTGACGTCATTCTTTACACAACAATTCTAATATGAAATGAATTCGTCTTTGTCAAGGTGTTCAATATGTTAATTTCAGTCAACGATACACTAAGTCACTGTTAAATACAATGACATGGGTGTTTTGATTATTGAATGAATCTCCCTCTGGAATATATTTCGCTATACAAATAGATCCGGATTCTCCTTTCACATTTAAAAATCTAAATTTAACACAGGAAACCAGTAAGATAATAATAGAAATATTACAATGATCTAAATTTAAATCACCTCTTTTACAATTTATAGAAACAGTTATCTCCATATTTCATAACGAGGATGGTCCTCTAGAAACAGAAGACATGGGTGTGTAGGTGTGTATACCAATAGCATTTTATGTTTATGTTAAAAATGTAATACGAAAAAATTTCATACTTTAAAGGAATATGCATATTCACATGAATGTTTGTAAATGGCTGTCTCTCGAAACTGTGCTGAATGAATTTGATCGATTGAAAATAGTCGGCTATTTTAAATGTTTGGCTTTGATCACCAGGCGAACCATTCACACATCTTGACATTATTTTATCGTAGATAATTTGTGTATCGATGTTCATATTGTGTATGAACATTGGTACATTTATATAGGAATTTACATAGTAATGTTACGTGTTATGAGTTTTATAACGACAAAACAATACACTTGAAGTTATCAAAACAGTCGTGTGTAGACGAGAAGCAATTCTTTCGTACCAGGTGTTAAGAATGGTTGATAAGTTTGTAAAAGATCTTATTTTTTTATCACCTTTTTCTGTGAACTTGAAATACTGTCATATAGATACAGACTGAAGGACACAACAAGACGAAATTGGTTTTTAAAATGGGTATTCGGTTCCAACACACATTTCAATAATAATTAAAAAAAAAGCAATAATCGCGCAATGTTGATTATCTACATTTTCTAAATAAAAGTTTGGCCCGTATTCTCACCTTAATATTCTTAATTTGAAAAGAGGAATCTTTAAAATATAAATAGATTCATTACATTCATCTAAATTTAAATCCACCCTAGCTGATATGATTTATAGAAACAGGTATTCCAATATTGCATAACGAGGATGGTCCCCTAGAAAAAAGGCACAGGTGTATACATCTTTATCGCTGTATTCTAAAACTTTAAAATGATCTGAATTTCATGTTATTTTTTAAGGATAAACAAGTTATTTTCACATGCAGGTTTTTCTGCTATTTAATAATGTTGGTTTATCACCAAGCGTACTAAAACAATTTATTTTCACATGCAAGGGTGTATTTAGCTGACTGACAACTGCGCAGACTTATTATAGTGTGACTGAGTAGGAAAAAAAACCCAGTTTGTTATTTAGTTTTGTTTGGTTTATCGCCAAGCGTACCACTCACATACATTGACATTATTGTCTTGAAGAGAGTGTGTATATTGATGTTGATGTTCATTTTTCACCTTTCGGAATATTGATGATGTACGTATACTGTCTCTTAATGATAATAGATTCAGTGATCACTAACCTTGTTAATCATTATTTATAACTTTTAATGTAAATGTCCTTTGGTTTTGTGAGTCTTTGTTTACTCCTTGGTTTTGATTATTATTGTCTTATCAATTTTATTTTAAATGCCATATGATTCAAAACACGACGAAACAATACACTATTAATACAACTGTGTTGTGTAGCGAGATTAGTCTCTGTCGTACTTGATTTTTAAAATATTTGATGAGTTTTAAACTTTTCATAACAGATCGAAACGAAGTTATGATAGAGTGTTTATCTTTATTTACATCAATTTCTGTAAACAGGGTAAAGTTGAAGGAATATGGCAATTGTGATCAAAACGTTCGTTTAGAAATATTTGTAATAGAAATTTTTTTTTAGAAAAGACCCGTCTTCTCATTTTCTGTGTAATTATCTTTATTTTACACAGGGCAGCAGTAATATATTAAAGGTTCATTTCAATCACCTAAATTTAAATCAACCCCTGTACCTATATTTTGAAACAGGTATCTTCATGTTTCAGAATAAGGATATGACCTTAGAAAAGTACACAAGAAGGCGATGGTTTTGTATTTATATAAAATTGAGAATGGAAATGGAGAATGTGTCAAAGAGACATCAACCCGACCAAATAAAAAAACTCAACAGCAGAAGTTCACCAACAGGTCTTCAATGTAGCGAGAAATTCCCGCACCCGGAGGCGTCCTTCAGCTGGCCCCTAAACAAATATATACTAGTTCAGTGATAATGAACGCCATACTAATTTCCAAATTGTACACAGGAAACAAAAATTAAATTAATACAAGACTAACAAAGGCCAGAGGCTCCTGACTTGGGACAGGCGCAAAAATGCGGCGGGGTTAAACATGTTTGTGAGATCTCGACCCTACCCCTATACCTCTAACCAACGTAGAAAAGTAAACGCATAATAATACGCACATTAAAATTCAGTTCAAGAGAAGTCCGAGTCTGATGTCAAAAGATGTAACCAAAGAAAGTAAACAAAATGACAATAATTCATAAATAACAACAGACTACTGGCATTTAACTGACATGCCAGCTCCAGACTTCAATTAAACTGACTGAAAGATTATGATTTCATCATATGAACATCAGGCACAATCCTTCCCATTATGGGTTTAGTATCATACCATCATAACATATATGAGTTGAACATAACCCGTGTCATGCCAACAACTGTTTTTTAGAATAAATGTGTTTAGTTCCGACGCAAAGACCTTATCAGTGACTCAATATTAACGCCAAAATATGCAATCTTTAATGACTTGACAACAGTATCGTAATTATATCCCTTCTTAATAAGTTTATTCAAAGGTTTTGTAAGTTTCTGAGGTGAATACTGACATCTTTATGCTTTATACAGAATATTTCCATAAAAAAATTGGATGTGTTTAAACTGTTTGTTTATGTGTTACATATTTGGTTTTCATTCATTTGTTTTGTATAAATAACGCCTTTAGCTTTCTCTTTTAAATTATTTTACATTGTCATTTCGGGCCCTTTATAGCTTACTATGCGGTGTGGGGTTTGCTTATTGTTGAAGGCTGTATGTTGACCTATAGATGTTAATTTCTGTGTCATTTTGGTTTCTTGTGGAGATTTTTCTCATTTGAAATCATACCACATGTTCTTTTTTTATGTTTGATGTTAATAATGGACAGTAAATTAAATTTCCCGAAAATGTTAAAGGAAAAACTATTTATTTTCACACTAGGCCTTGTATTTAGTTGCTCCGAATCTTAATACATTATTGTTTTCCTAATTAGGTTACCTTTGTTTTTTGATAAATATAAAAACCAAAACTTTGAACAGTCATTCAAAATTTTACAAACCATTTACATTAAAGAGGTAGTATATTATTGTATTCTGTATCCCTTTACGACTTAATAATGTCTGCCACTTTTACAATGCAGTTTCATTAAAAATTACATCCCAGAATGGAAAATTTATATGGACTTTTAATTTTTCAACTGTCAAAACATATGGATGTTCGGCTTATTATCAACATTTATATATATGCCTCATAACTCTAAAAGTTTATATATATCCCCAAAAGGAGGCGTCTTATAAAACCTTAAACTTCTTTGAAATAGAAAAAAATTACTTAAAAATAGTTCTACACTTCAAACCACCTTTAGAAGATCATATTTCTTAATAATACGAATTATCTATAATTCTCGACAAGAAATAAATGGTATCACTATTGTCTTTACAAGAAAGAAATTATCATGTCACTAATTGATCGACACACAGACATATTGTAATGGTCAATGTCATTACACTCGCTACTATTACTATGTGTGAGCGGTTAATTGTGTAGCACACCACTGTTTATCAATTACATATAATGCGAACATGCACTAGCGTTACGTTAAGGTTGAAAAGTTAAATTTATCACTTCTGTCATAGATTGTAGTTTGAAAAAAGGAGGCGAAAAATACTAAAGAGAGATTCTATTGTTGCAATTAAAAAGCCAAGTAGTGTTTTAATGGTTGTTGATGAAAATTTGACTGGGATTTACTATCACTTCTTCCGTACAAAAAATATGTTCCGGACCATATGAATATTTGGACCATCCGCGTATGGTCATGACCATATGCGTATTCTCATATGGTCGAACCATATGAGTATAATACTCGTTTGGTTATTAACGAGACGGACCATATGAGAATTTGGACTATATAGTTTGTTTTTTAAATAACATTATAAAAGTTTCAATAACACAAAAACTTTATCCAACAAACAATGATTATTTTTATATTTCAAATACTACGTAAAAATTAGATATTGATGCCATAGTTAGTTTTCATCGCTAATTACATCCTTGCATGTTTGCTTGGGGTAACATTTACTTCAACACGGTATCATAGCTTTTTTTGAATTTGCAAGTCTTTGTTGTGCACGATCCTTTTCATTTACACCTTTTGTTTGCGAGTGAAAAGCTATCATTTTTGTAGTTGCGTACAGTGATACCGATGTCTAGGGCCATGTCGATATGTCTACAGTGTTTTTAAGATGCCCTAGATCTCAAATATCGTAACGTGACTGCAATACACCATATTCACTAGGCAACTTAAATTAACTATGTTACTTTCCAGTGACTCTTGTTTAACAGTTCATTAAGAAATGTGTGGAATTTATTTTTTTAAGTCGACATATTGCCATTCACTCGTAATAACAAATCGGTAATGACTATCAGTACATGTAATAACCATCGGTATAAAATGTGGTAATTATAGTTTTGACAAGTAAGAAAAATTAACTATTTTAAACTTATAATTTTGATTTAGCTAATGTTTTTATTATATTACAATAATAAAATTGAATTAACCTATATAATAGCGTCTTTTTAATAAACGGTCATACCATATGAATAGTTTTAAAAGTATTGAAAGTAAGCTAACAGTTTTAATTACCCCGACCAGACGCTTACGGTCGGACCATATGAGTATATACCAAAATGGTCATGATCATACGCGTATGGTCCAAATACTCATATGGTCCGGAACATATACATTATATACATTTTATAATAAGTATTAATACTGAATACTGATCAAAGTTTACATTTCATTTCTAGATTCCAGCTGAAATATGACTTCAAAGGAACGAGAGAATTTTTTACGGAATGCCATTTTAGTTGTTGATCATTCTAAAGCTGCTCTAGTGTCTTTAGTAGAACTAGATGTGCAAAATAAAGGTCAGACGTTTGATCAATTTGTTAACACAAATCAACATGAAATCTATCATTTATATAACAGTTCATGGTGTTGTCAATGTCTACCGGGACATCGACCGCCTCGTTCATCACGAATTCTGCATCAATCACAAATGGAACTATTATTCGACCGATCATCATTAACGTTGCCATGTCATAATACAGGCAGGCGGTCAGATGACTTCTGTTGCAGCATGGCTAAGTCAGGTCTTTGCACTGATGTTCTCGACCTAACCTTAGCCCGATGTTTGTTAGTCAATTTCTGCAACGATATATTCTGGTTTAGCTGTCTTCAGTTCCAATCCATAACTTTCGAAGACTTTGTAAACAAAAATAAGCACGAACTGTATCATCTATGGCAATACAATGTACCCTGTTGTCAATGCCCATCGGGTTATACATTTCCAACTAACTATTCCGTTTTAGATCAAAATGACTGGACGCAGATGTTTAATGCCGTTTTGCTGCCTTGCACTAATCATAGAAAGAGACCCAGTTCAGGGAGTATGCACAGTATCTGCTCCGTTGCAGCAACACCTGGAATAACATTAATGAATCTTGACCCATCCGTAAACAGAATCATATTAAAACACTGCTGTACTTTACGGATGGCTGTTGAAACTTTGGTTCAAATTAGAAACCAGGACTACGGTCATGCAAAAGAAGGTATAATGTCAGATAACGATTTTAACGCATCAGTTGTTAAGATAGAACGTTGTATCATAGACATTGCTAAAGTGTGTAACAAGGAAACACAATTCAAACAGAAATTACGGGAGGCAAAAGATGGTGCACTCGATCAAACTCTTTTTACACAGTATCAAAATAATTTGATGGAAACGCTTACTAGACAAGCAGACATTCACCAGGTAAGAAACTATGTTGTACCTCTTTAAACCTTGTAAAAAGGACAGATTCATAAAGGATATTGACTTTTCTTCCATGAGTCACATATATGTTAAAAATACATATCACGACAAGGATAGACGTATAATTGCATTGAGATTGAAATATAAAATATCAAGTGTTGCCTTATAGTACACTGTGTAGTACCGAATATGTTTCAAATTTTCTGAATTTTATCTGAGTTAAGACGGAACATAAAAACAATAACTTTCGATGTTACAAATATTTGAACATTCTAGAAATTTATTGCCTACGCAGCATAAAATTAGGACGATAATTACCAATAAGATAACTCTCTATCGGCGTTTGTATCGATGACAATGAACAGACAATTCAAAACAAAAGGAAAATTGAAATATTAGATAGCCAAGGATGATCAGTTTATTCAAACCTGATAAGATAAACAACACAAATAAAACTTATAAAAAATTACGAATTTCAGCTAAGTCCACCGGCAAAGGTATCCATCCATTGATTGAAAAATGAAAATAACACTTTTATGAAATGTTTTGCGGTACGAATCGTTTTATTAGATCTGCTTTTACCAAAACCCCCAAAAAAGAAAGAAAGGTGATATAGAAATAGAAGAAATCATAAGAACTGTTTGAACTATAGTACCAAGAGAAGAATAATTTCATGCTTATAAGGCTATTTGTGCCTGAGGGAGTGGATCCTATATACTGAATTAGCTAACAACGGTTGTTTTTACAAAACTATCATGTCACTTATTTTTTTTTTATTTTTTTTTTATTTCTTAGCTGATGCCAAAAAATGACAAATTTCAATTAGAAGGTCATGAAATTGTAATAGTAATACATACTGGTAGAGAAATTTAAATTTAAACTTTACGAATACGAATTTAAAGCGTCACTGATGAGTCTTATGTAGACGAAACGCGCGTCTGGCGCACTAAATTATAATCCTGGTACCTTTGATAACTATTAAAGGGAAAACACGTTGAAAAAAAGGATGACAAAAAACATTAAGGTACCCTGGGATTTGCACACTGATCCCATTTTACTAGAAAAAGACGGATTGGATCATCTGACCTACAAAACCAATGCACTTTCTATACGATGGTACAAACGAAATAATGTTCTTTTTTATGTGTATAAGACATGAAAATCTCAACTGAAAACGCAAAATACAGCATAAAAATTTCATTAATATATTTTACTAAACTAGATAAGTATTGTGATGTTTGTCATTGTAGAGTGTTACAGACCTAGCACCGACTATAAACAAGATAGGTAATAAACTTGCCGCAAAGACCGGGAAATTCCCAAAACTTATGGATGAATGTATAAAGAAAGGCTATGATTATCAAGAACAGCTGATGCAAAGGTTCAATCAAGCGTTGATTAAAGTCAAAAGTAGGTATATATTAAAATATGATACTAATTATATATAAATAGTCGGTACATGCTGTTTTAATAGCAGTTTAAATATTTTTTTTACATATCATCATTAAGGAGCCTGTTAGGTTTAATAAGAAGTCATGCAATGTGTGCAATAGGACAAAATAAACCATACTTTAAACATTCCATCACCATACTCAATGTTTGAAAAAAAAGAATATTTCGACTCCGATTTCAACTCTTCACCTTTAACTTCTATCAGCTTTATCAACGATCAAACCAGTGCTGATTTGAGGGTAATAAAGATCGAGAAGTTACTATTATGGACATATATAAGAATGGTGTTTTGAGTTCTTTCGATAGCTGGATTTTAAATTCAATTCGTTTTTCATACTGCTTGATTATTTCAGCATGTGATTAAAGATATCGTGAAAATGAACCCATCATAAATACCAGGACTAAATTTAGTATATACACCAGACGCGCGTTTCGTCTACAAAAGACTCATCAGTGACGCTCATATCCAAACAAGTTTTAAAGGCCAAACAAAGTATTACGAAACATGAAGCTTCGCATCTTCTAACAATTTAATCATATGACCAAACGTTAGTAGGGTTGACGAAATTGATTCTTAATGTGCATTTGTTGTAGGATTTTTAATTTGATTATGGCCGGACCGTTAGGACAAAAAAGTTCCAATGTATAGTTATATCTACCTTCTACCAGCAATTAGCAGGCAAATCCAAATGGGAGTTATTGTCGTTTTTTTTATGTTAGCATCTACACTTCTATGCCATTACTTTAAATAACAAAAGTTCCTGTAAAAATTTACAGCATTATTTAAAAAGTTGCACGCAAGAACTGTTGCTTGATTTCTGAGGGTTTTTCAGGGCAGATCTAAGGTCACTCAGAGACAATTCAGCTAAATATCAAAAGTATTTTAAATACGTTTATTCCATGCATCTATCCGCAAAAGTACGAGTTTCGATTTTCCTTCTTGATAATCGATTATAAGAACTAAAGTAGACGACTCGGCATCGAAGTTAAGTAACAACACTTGAATGTTGTAAAAAATGTCTCCTGTTAGTTTGATAAATTTGGATCTTGTATTTGAACTTGCAATTTATTTGTTACGACTTTCTTTTTGACGACTCAAAACTTATTGACAATAGATTGACTTAGTTGTTCTATCAAACACAGACAGAACCTTGTTTATTATCTAAATAGTTATCAAAAGTTATTTAATACGCCATACGCGCGTTTTGTCTGTAGGAAAATCAGCAGTGACGCTCAGATAAAACAGTTATAAAGCCAAACAAGTACAAAGTTAAAGAGCATTGATGATGTAAGATTCCAAAAAGTTGGGTCGAATACGGCTAAGGTTATCTATGCCAGGGATAAGAAAATCCTTAGTATTTCGAATAATTCATACTTTTGTAAACAGAAAATTTATAAAAATGACTATATGATTGATATATATATATATATATATAAATAAACGAGTCTAAATTGAAAACTACGTTCAAACCTATGATTGTGTTGGATAAAAACCGCAATTTTTATACGTGTGCATGTCAAACAAATTTCGTTGTAGAAGGATCTAAAAACAGCACAAACAACATTTTCCAAAAGACCAAAAACGTGAAAAAGTATATTTAAACAAAACGCATTTGACTAATAGGTCGAACAACTGATGTTCTTTAACCCTGCTGACTGTCATTGACGATTGCCAAATAAAATTGAGTATATATATATATATATATATACAACTCGTCTAAACATCAACCCAACAATATATATACATGTCAACACCGAAGTGCTGACTACTGGGCTAGTGATATCCACGGGGACGAAACGTGCACCAGCAGTGGCATCGACCCAGTGGTGTAAACTGATTTTTATAGTTCGTTTTTATGTTGTACTGTTATACCACTGTCCCAGGTTAGGGAGAGGGTTGGGATCCGCTTACATGTTTAACCCCGACACATTATTTATGCATGTGCCTGTCCCAAGTCAGGAGCATGTAATTGAGTGATTGTCGTTTGCTTATGTATTACATATTTGTTTTTTGTTCATATTTTTTATTTATATAAGGCCGTCAGTTTTCTCGTTTGAATCGTTTACATTTTCATATCGGGGGCTTTTATAGCTGACTATGCGGTATGGGCTTTGCTAATTGTTGAAGGCCGTACGATGACCTATAGTTGTTAATGTGTGTGTCATTTTGGTCACTTGTGGACAGTTGTCTCATTGGCAATCATATCACAGTTTCTCTTTTATAAATAGTTTTCAATGGTACCAGCTTATAATTTAATACGCCATACGCGCGTCACGTCAACATTAGACAAAAGCTATTATCTAGAGGGAAATCTTGTGAAAATGTATGTCCTGTTTTTCTTATAAATGAACTTTAACATTACAAACAGTGAACAATTTAAGTTTTTAAAACATTGATTAGATTCATAAGTCGTAAAGGTTTTTAACCAAACGTTTTATTTTTATTCAAAAGATAATATCTAGAGGAAAACATTTAATAATTTTGTCCCCATTTTTGCTGATCCTGCCACCAACAGTAAAAATAGACAAGACACTCGGTTCTGCGGAACCATTACGATTTTTTTTCGTGGTGGAAGCGTCAATGCCTGGTGAGAACTACGATCTTCGCCTTGAAATATGACAAATAGGACTGTGACCAAAGTCAGAATCGACAAAATTCTATTAGGCTATATCATTCGATTCAAAAATACGTGTACTTTGAGATGAATTTGGTCAAAAGAAAGTATGATGTAAATCGAAATTATAGGTCACATGTCATTTTAAAGAAGAAAACAAAATTGAATATCTAATTTTACTTTAAAAACCATTTTAGCAGTAGCATGATTTGAATCTTGAATATGTTATATTTCTTGTTCAATTTAAAAAAAAATGGGAACCCATCGTTAAATGAGTTTTCCGAGTAAACGTATGCGATGAGGTCGGTATGTGTCTCGCTTGACAGAGTCAAAAAGCAAGCATAGGTTTGCTGTATCCGGCGTCGGCTACGACTTTGAAACGTTTGCCTAAGTTCTCGTGTATTTTTTTGTGGTAAGATTGGTTTATGGGTAACCACTTGTGGTATGTCAATGATTTTTTGTATGCAGTTGTATCAGCATTGGCACATCTCATTTCCGTGGAGATTAATCCACCCGACCCTCAGTTATGGTTTATTTACTTTGAAATGTGGCTTAGATGACATGTATTAATGCTGGTTTCAAGAGAAATTCTTACGATAAGTCAATGGTATTAAGTATGCAGTTGTATTAGCATTGACACATGTACATCTCATTGTTCATTCACTTTGAATATTTGCTAAACTTACATGTTATAGTGTTTTTATTTAATTTTCAATATTTGCAATAAAGAAATTACTTGGGACAGTCACATAAAACATGTGGCGGGGTTGAACTAGTTTTTTTTGGCGCAAACCACTCATCACCACACATACTAGGGGCAGTGATGTAACAGTACAAATGAGAACAAACTCTAAAAATCAGTTGGAAAGGGCGTAACTCATCACATTGATTTTAAGCAAGAAAATATCTTGAAAAATGCACAAACACAATGTGGCAGGATATTTATACATTCCCACAAACAAAAACACAATGTGGCAGGATATTTATACATTCCCACAAACAAAAACACAATGTGGCAGGATATTAATACATTCCCACAACAATAAAAGCACACATTACAGAACTGAGAGTACTCGTAGTTTCATCTATTTTTAAACCATTCCTTTGCCATTACGTTTCTACAGCAAAAAACTGGACTCCTCACTAACAAACGTGGTTAAATATGCATCAATATCATTCTGAAATACGGCCTTTGTATCTAGTTCGATGCTGCCTAATCCATTTGTGGACTAATTGTAAGATGACTTTACGAAATCAAGGTATTCTAAAAGCAGTTAATGATGCAATATCGGTTCAATACCGTAGATTAAAAACTAGGGTTATTCCACAGTCGGTGAATAGTTTGCTTGTAAACGTGTAGAGTACTTGCAATATTTTTTTAGCGGGATGGCTTGCCTACTTAGAGATGATTATAATATGTTTGCAAATAACAGGGTCCATCTGGTATGGTAGAGTTCGAAACCCTATAAAGGTCATTTTAAAATTCGTATACAGTTTAGGTTTGACTGTTGAAATAAGCACGACGTGTCCCTAAGGCACATTACAGATTTGTGTAGTGGGTCTTTCGCTTATCAGGACAATATTTATAACATATGTTTTTCTTGCATTCTACATTGAAAGATAAAGGAAATCTTTAGACAAAGCTGACCTGAGATTGAGATTGGTAAACTTTAAACATGTTTAAGACACTCTTTGTATATAAATAAGGCTATTTTAACGTCATCGGCTTTAAATATTATGCTTTAGTGTTCTCGCAGAAACTTCATGACAAAAAAAATGTACGTAACTTATAAAGTGTCATTTTCCATTTACATGTTTCCCCCATAAACTTAAAGGTAACAATCTTTTATGCAGTCAGCATGTTACGGAAGTGTTATCGTTTGTACGTCGGTATTCGATATATCTTGCTATTTAAATTATGCATTCAACATTAACTTTAACACGTGTCCTGTATTTCTATCTTGCTCAGTCTGATCAGAATAGTTGAAAGAACAATTACTAAAAGTGTAAGGAACACATTTTAATAGCGATATTCTTACGAATATATTTTGATTCTGATATGTACACAAAATATAACAGTTAACGCACATTTTACATCTTTCCTTGCAGTGTCGGTATCAATCAATCCTCTGAAATGTATATTTTTTTCGATAATAGTAAAATATGCACATGAATTGTATACAAGTCTTGGGTTTCACATTGTTAACTAATGCAACTATACTTTTTACCCGCAGTGAGATACGAATAGTTTAAAATCGAGGTACTTTGAGTCAATAGATTGAACAATACTTTTAATAAGTAAATTACTTTTAAGTATGAAAATCTTACATGTTCAATGATATTATATATGCAATATGTGAATGGAAACGGCGTTAAAAGTTGTGTTAACGTTTGCCGCGTAATTTAAATTGTCTCTAATAATCGACAGATATTATATATGCAATATATACCTTTAGTAGTACTTATACAATTCCAGTACAATTGTTTGTATTGTAATTGACAATCAATGCATTGCATAACCAATTAGTATCTATGTACGGAAGATAACCTTTTGTACATTGGCACACATTATTTTTTTGTAGATCAAACACACATGGCGATTGATTGTCACATGCAGGAAGAAACATTTGTTGAAACCAATGCTGTAAGAAAGTGTGTTGACTGGATGGACAGGAAGGATGTCTTTGTCATCATTGGTGGAGAGGGATCAGGAAAGTCTAGGATTGGATTGGAAATACTAAGACAGTTTGGTCTAACAGATGAAGATTTTGACTTATTAAAAGTAATAGACTTCCTGCAGGTAATGGACATTATTACAGATGAGAGAAAAACTGTTATGTTGTTAGATGGTGTACTTCCTACCAAAGGATGCTCGTATAAAATGTTTATTAACCATGATATTTTAGATTTATTACATGCACGATTGTGTAAAGGGGATGTGAAATTCATTTTTACTCTAGATTCATCAAACAGTAATTCCTCTAAAGAATTACTTGCTTCTCATAGGTTGTTTGAGAATTATTGTAAAATTGATCTTAGCTCTCCCAGATTTTGCATAAGCGAAGATGAAAAAGCAAACTTGTTGTTTAATTTTTGTAAAAAATCTAAAATTCGGATAACTTGGGACTCACAAAGTTATGAAGGGGGTAGCGAAGAGTGGAATTTAGATGGGAGAACAGTTTACGAAATCGCAAAAACAGACCCTTTAATAGGATATCCAAAATCATGTTTTTTGTTTACGTCGAACAAAAGCTTTTTACAACTCGGTATCAATTTTTTTAAACATCCAGATCAATCCCTAATAGATGAAATAAACTCATTGAGAGATTGTAACGATATTAACCTTGAAATGAATATTTCTTATGCTCTTTTGGTTTACACGTTACTAAATACTGGTTCCTTTGATGTTAACACAATAGACATATCAAAACTAGAATCAATCATAGAATCGTGTGGGAACTGTCAACGAAGACGTTTATTCGATAGTAAAGTTAAAAAAAGTGCAGAGCAAATAGATGGTCGATTTTTGAAACAAGACACTCAAACAATGTTTTATCATTTTAAACATCCTATGATATATGAAGCATTAACGATATCATACTTTGAAGTCAATCCGTCTGCTGTTATTTCAGTGCTGAATTTTGATTTTATTATCGACTTAATAAGATTAGAAAGAGACAATTTGGAAACACAAAAGTTAAGTTTGATCGTTGCAAAAGATATGTTTGGATGTTTGACTAAACGACTTTTCACATTATTTGAGAAATATTATAAAAAGAGATCCGCAGAGTTTACAAAGACACTTTGCGGTTCGTCAATCATACTTCAGAATAACCCAGATTTTATAGGTAATCTATTTGAGCAGTTTGACAAATGTACATCACAAGATACGATAGACATACAAATTGAGGGTAGATATGATAAGATGTCATTCCACTTTCTAAGAGCCCTGCTATGGTTCCTTATACAGAAACATAATGTAGATAAACCAATTGCAACAGTCCTTCATTTCATTGAAAACGACATGAAAGACGAGGGAAATATTGAAAAAGTTAAAGCGAGTAAAAAAGTAGTAGTAGCATGTTTCTATTATTTGTGTGAAACAGACAACTCAGACATGAAATTGGAACTTATATATGGATTGATAAATGAGTATAGAATAGAGTGTAATTACGATTACAGCATACAAATAGCATTGAAAAATGGTAATGATACAGCCGTTATCTTCCTTTTAAACCAAGTATCGAAAGAAATTGATATTGTGAAATTGGTTCTTGAAGTAGAAAATGTAGAAGATTTAAGAAGATTGTGCGACTTAATATCAACAAATCTTTCCATAGAATGTATTGACACAGATGACAAAACTGATATATTGAAGATTTTGATAAGCTCGGTACAACCGAATTTATTCAACGTAAGAGCATCCATCAATACAGCCTGCAGCAAACTTTGTAAGAATCTTGTAGCAGGAATTCTGAGTGATGTTCGGAATTTGACATTTGATACGGGCAATGTAGTAAGTACAGCCTGTGATAATTGTTGGGAGGATACATTGAAGATTTTGTTGAACAAAAAGTTATGCAATCAGAGTGAAAAGAAGCAAATTTTCACCGCTTCTTGTAAAGATGGCATGGAAACGTTCCTAAAGTGGATTTTTTTAAAATTCAACACAGATGAGCTAGACGTTCAACAATTACTCCTTGATGATTTCAGATCCGAAAATTTTGAGACTATTCAAAATTTTATTTTTAAATTGCAACACCATAAAGAAATGGAAACAATGATAAAGAATTTATTTACACAATTCAGTTTACCGATTATACCTTTCATTCAATGGATTTTAGAAGATACTGAAAAACGAATAGTTACTGGTAATAAAACCGATTTACATAGTTTATATATAGTTGAATGGATGTATGAGAGATTCCCAAACTTACAAACCGATTTGAGGAAAATTGTATATAAAACAATAAACGACTCATGTGATAATTCTGATGAGATATTACAATGGTTAAAGGGGAATACTAAGGGAATGGTTCATCCTATAACATCTTTACTGGAGTTTTCTTGTAAAAACGATCTTCAGAAAATAGTAAAATGGATTCTGCACACATTTGACCACAACACATTAAATATAAATGAAATGATAATTGAGGCATATAATGCAGGATATACCAAAATAGCTGAATTCATCATCATGAAAGTTGATTGGAACAAAGTTGACGTAACTTCAATCATTAAAGCAATGCTTTCAACATGTCTAAGTAATAGTTCGAAAGACCTTTTTCTTTTCTTGATTCACAATATTGACCAGCAATATTGCAGATGGATGGAGATCATCACAATTATCATTGATTTAGAGTTGTTTGATCACATTGAACTTATTCTAAAATATGTTGATAATTCGAAGATTGACATGATGAACATAGTCAAGACTAAAATGCATGTCCTGTCGGAAAACAAATTGAAGGATTTGATAAAAAGCATTAAAAAGGAATTACTTGATATCAATTACATTGTACGGGCTGCTTTCAAAATAGGATATAATGAAATTGTATCATGGTCAATAATGAATGATAACCAAAATGCTATTAATAAATCAGAATTATTTTATACAGCTGTTTTAAATGGTAATACCAATATAATGCATTATCTACTTCAAAATACTGACCACACATTGCTAGATATAGAATCAGCTGTGGATATTGCTTGTAGACGAGGAAAGTTTGAAATAGTTGAGATGTTATTGTTGCATGTAAATGAAAAATCGTTTGATGTAAAAGAAGCAATCGATAAAGTTTTTAGTGGCATCACACTCGATACAGTGAAATCATTGTCAGACATTGACAATCTTTTAGAAATTAACACAGATAAAACTTCTGAATGTGAACGTTTAAAGATTGTAAAGTTGATGTTAGAAACGTTTGACCATAAATTGTTTGATATGACCACAATCATGAATACTGCATATGAACAAAGATGGTTTGACTTAATGAGATGGGTGATAAAGGAAGTTGATAACTCGCTGCTTGACTTGAATAACATATTAAGTATGGTTTGTCAATTGGAACGCTTAGATATTGTCACACTTTTAGCAAGGAGTATTAAAACTTCAAATGTGGATAAAGGAGCTATTATGAAAACTGCGTTCGTCCACGGTTCATTTAACACTCTTAAGCTTTTAATGGATAATGTTGATATACCATTAATTGGTCTTGGGGCAGCAATGAATGAAGCATGTCGTGAGGGTAAGAGTGAACTAGTTATGAGGTTAATAGAAAGTGATAATGATAAAATCGACTTAACTCGTCTCATAAAAATAGCTTGTGACAGAAATTGGCTTGACGTAATCAAATCTATAGGACAAGCTAATAGAATTGGTTTAGAAATAGCAATGAAAGAAGCCTGTCATTTTCGAAGAATTAATATTGTAAGATGGTTGATACAAAATAATAATAATACAATGTTTGATTTTACAACAATTTTAACATACGCTTGTAGAGACAGGCACATTGATATAGTTGAGACTTTGATACAACATGTAAATCATAATTTGCTTGGAATAAATCGTGTATTTGACCATGCATGTAGATCAGATAACTTAGAAAAAGTTAAATGGATGCTAGGAAATATTGACAATACACTACTTGATACGAATAGAGCAATGGGTTCTGCATGTAGTGTTCAAAATGTTGACAATAAATTATTTGATATGAGGAGAGCAATGAATGCAGTTTGTGAATACGGACATCTTGACATAGTGAAATGGTTGATAGAAAATGTTGACAATAAATTATTTGATTTGAAAGAAGCAATAAATGAAGCTTGTGAATGTGGAAATATGGACATAATGAAATGGTTGTTGGAGAATAGTGACAACAAATTATTTGATATGCAGGAAGCAATGAATGCAGCTTGTGCTTGGAAAAGTTTGGACAAAGTGAAATGGTTGATAGAAAATGTTGACAATACATTATTTGATATGAAGGAAGCTATGAGTGTAGCTTGTAAATGTGGAAATATGGACATAATGAAATGGTTGTTGGAGAATAGTGACAACAAATTATTTGATATGAAGGAAGCAATGAATGCAGCTTGTGGATGTGGAAATATGGACATAATGAAATGGTTGTTGGAGAATAGTGACAACAAATTATTTGATATGAAGGAAGCTATGAGTGTAGCTTGTAAATGTGGAAATATGGACATAATGAAATGGTTGTTGGAGAATAGTGACAACAAATTATTTGATATGAAGGAAGCTATGAGTGTAGCTTGTAAATGTGGAAATATGGACATAATGAAATGGTTGTTGGAGAATAGTGACAACAAATTATTTGATATGAAGGAAGCAATGAATGCAGCTTGTGGATGTGGAAATATGGACATAATGAAATGGTTGTTGGAGAATAGTGACAACAAATTATTTGATATGAAGGAAGCTATGAGTGTAGCTTGTAAATGTGGAAATATGGACATAATGAAATGGTTGTTGGAGAATAGTGACAACAAATTATTTGATATAAAGGAAGCAATGAATGCAGCTTATGGATGTGGAAATATGGACATAATGAAATGGTTGTTGGAGAATAGTGACAACAAATTATTTGATATGAAGGAAGCAATGAATGCAGCTTGTGGTTCTGAAAGTTTGGACATAGTGAAATGGTTGATAGAAAATGTTGACAATACATTATTTGATATGAAGGAAGCAATGAATGTAGCTTGTGGTTCTGAAAGTTTGGACATAGTGAAATGGTTGATAGAAAATGTTGACAATACATTATTTGATATGAAGGAAGCAATGAATGTAGCTTGTGAATGTGGAAATATGGACATTATGAAATGGTTGATTATAAATATTGACAATACGTTTTTTGATTTGAAGAAAATTATTAGTGATTCTTTAAAAGATGATGCTCATGTAATTGTGAAATTGTTAATAGAGAATATAGGCAAATTTGATCTTACCTATTTCAATTTACAGTCATTACTATACATGCTATTTGAGCGTTGTAATAACGAGGAATTAATGTACGACAATAGTATTTTGCAGGAATCAGTATTGAAGATTTGTAAACTAGGACAAAAGAAAGAAATATTTTGGACAGACGTGTTGAATAATGCATGTGTTTTCGGATTTCTTGAAGTTGTTGAATGGCTTCTCACTAATTTTCCAAGTAATATTTTTGATTTTGATACAGCTATGGCAAATGCATTGTTGTCGAAATCGGATATCATTATCAGATTAATCATTCAAACGAACTGTGATCATATAACGGATATACGATCGTTGACGAGCTCGTTATGTCACCACGGGTATACAGATTTAGCGCTATGGCTTTTGAAAAACCAGGACAACATCGTGTTTGAATATCAAACTGTGATGAACGAAGCATGTCTACACGATGACTTGTCCTTAGTAAAATGTTTATGGGACAACTTCAATCCCTACTCATTTGATATGAAAACAGCAATGACAAAAGCTTGTAGAGGTATAAAGAGTACCACTACAATAGAATGGCTGTGGAGAAATACTGACCAGCAGTTGTTTGACATGAATGTTGCAATGACTAATGCTTGTAGATATGGCAGAGATACTGTTCTAGAATGGCTTTGGACGAATGTTGATCAGTCAAATTTCAGAATGAATGAAGCATTTCACGATGGCTGTAAACATGAACAACAACCTGTCGTAAGATGGATGATTGAAAATGTGCCCAAAGAATTACTTGATATGTCGAATGTCTTACATACTGCATGTCTTAGTAATACAAATTATCGGATTGTTGAGATGCTTTTACAACAAATCGATATATCCAGGGTTAATATAAATTTAATGATACGTGAAACCTGTAAACACGGCAACACAGCAATAACTCAATATTTACTGAACATGACAGATGTTGGAATGATTGACATGAATCAAGCAATGAAAAATATTCTCTCTATTAATGTTAATTCCAATTCATATTCAAACAAAAACAAAGTATTAAAAGATAAGCTAAAAGAACAATTAGCTATGACTATTATACAGAAGTCAACATTGGCTATGTTGAACATTGACGAATTAATAAAAGAAATTTGCAAGAATGGTTGGCTCGAATTGCTTAAGTTGATATGGTCAAATAAGGATCACTGCAATATAAATATCGACCAATCAAAAATTGATATAGCTTGTGAATACGGAAGAGAGAACATTGTTCATTGGGCTGTTAGTAATCTCAACCTCAATATGATTAATGTAATAGCCTTGATGACTGAATCTTGTAGTTTCGGTTGGCTTGAGATTGTGAAGAAAATATGGACAATAGTAGAACACGTCAAATTTGATATAAAATCTGCAATGAATGAAGGCTGTTCGTATGGACGAGTTGAAGTAGTAACATGGCTCATACAAAATGCAGACAAGAACCTTTTTGACATGAATGTTGTTATGGAAACATCCTGTAGAAATGACTGGATCGATATCATAAAGAATATTCTACCCTTGGACTTAAGTGCATACAATGCGACAGTCGCTATAACGGCGGCATGCACTACCGGTAATGTCGAGCTTGTTCAATTACTACTTACTCAATTTGGGAAAGAAATTATTGATTTTGATGAAATATCGAAGTCGTTATTAACGTCTTCAAGAAACGCTGATCTGGTGATTTCATTACTGCAAAATACCGATTTTGATAAGTTTGATATTCGTAAAATGTTTACGGCTGCATGCGGGTTCGGATGGATTGATGTTATTGAGTATATCAAAGCCAATGCGAGTATCAACTGCAATGTGAGCGGCGGGATGATAAAAGCTTGTAACCAAGGTGAGGACAAAATTGTGACGTATTTGCTCCACGAATTTCCACTTAATCGATTTGATTTCCAATCTTCGCTACTTGCAGCTTGTGTAAAGGGCTGGGATGAAATAGTAGAACTACTCCTAAATACTGTTGACCACAATTTATTACATATTGAAAATAACTTCATGAATATTTGTCGAAGCGGTGAGGCTGACATTGTGAGCATAATATTAAAAAAAGTGGATCACAATCTTTTAAATTTGAACGAGACTATAAAGTCATTGATTAAAGATAAGAAAAATGAGCAGGTGGTACTAAACATAATTAAAAATGCACACAAAACAAAATGGGACAAACAAGGTTTGATTGAGACAGCGAGTGAACACAGATGGTGGAAGGTTTTAGCTTTTCTAAATACATGGACATGAGTATACGTAACAATGGTGATATTTCAGCTGTATATGTATTCCTTGTAAGGAGTTGGATAACCTTTACATATCTGTAACATTCATTCTATTTTACACCTTAGCAATATAAATAAGTTATAACAAATATACCTTCATGTGCTACTTTTAAGAGATAAAGGGTCAAACTGTAGAAATTTTGTCTTTCGTTTCTCTTTACATTTCTATCCTTTGGAAATAATCGCATCATAGATACCAGGAATAAACTTTAGTAATTAACGCCAGACGCGCGTTTCGTCTACAAAAGACTCACCAGTGACGGTCGAATCAAAAGTGTTATAAAAGGCCAAATAAAGTACGAAGTTGAAATGCATTGAGGACCAAAAATTCCAAAACGTTTTGCCAAATACAGCTAAGGTAAAGACACACCTAACTGATTTATTTCAACAGTTAAACACAGGTGGATATTTGTTAAAACATAAATATGCTCTTAATATGTACAATCCTTTCTAAATAATTCAGTTTAACAAAATTTCATAAATAAAAAAAAACAATTTTGCGGTAGATTTGTCAAATTTAAGAAAAAAAAGTTAGATATGTCAATTTTAAGAAAAAAAGTAAGTGTTGACTTTTTCAGAAAATAAATATAAAAAAATCATCATACGAAATCAAACATAATGTCCTGTAATAACAAAGGGGTCTATTTATCTTTTTTCAAGTTAAATCAGTTTTAATCATGAAAAATCACTGTATTACAAAATCACAACAAAATTGCGACGAGATGCGATAAGATTGGCTATAATTATAGATTAACGTTGGTTATCTAAACGAGATTTATTTTATCGCCTGAGCCGGTTACGGTGAAATCGAGAAAAGCAACCAAGTTGAGATGAGCAAATTGAATGATAATCTGTTTATAGCTATCTTACCTATGACGACGTTGTCAATTTTATGTTAATTTCATTAGCAACGCCACGTAAGTTTCCATCTCAAGCCAGCAGTATCATATGTAAACTTGTCACAAAAAAATATATCAAAGGAAAAATGCACAAAATAGCGATAATAAAAAAAAATATTAATATACAGCTTTAACATTTTAAGTTATACATTTTAAAAGATATATATTCAATTTTTCAATTTATAAATAGAGTTTCATTCTTATCTAATGTAGATTTTAGAGTTACACAAGGGTGCTCTGAAAACAATGTTCTGCTTTAGAATTTACTTTCTGTTAACTATGTAGAGATATCCTTTATACCAGTATTGAATTAATGTATAAACTTATTGGTCTGTGAGATGCAAAGGGTATTTTAAAAATTTCTTTGTATATAGTTTTTGAATTATGAGTGCTTTTTAAATTTCTTTGTATATAGTTTTTGAATTATGAGTGCTTTTTTAAATTTCTTTGTATAGTTTTTGAATTATGAGTGCTTTTTAAATTTCTTTGTATACAGGTTTTGAATTATGAGTGTTTTTTGTAATAATTGTGACACATTTGCAGGGACAAACACTTAATGATGACTTGGATTTCTCTGATAGGTTTGTTTTGAATTAATTCAATTAATGAGTTTATTGATGAAGTAGTTGCTTTTGTACAGATCATTTGGTGTATTATTTAGTTACACGGACTTATTGTTGTGTACCCCAATATATCAAAATAAAGTTTAATAGTTTTCTTATCGATTTTTACAATACTCAAATTAGAATAGTATTTGTTATTTTGTTTTTCTTTACTTTTCTAAACAAAAAGTGATTTATATTGTGTTACACTATTTTTTATTTGGTCAAGAAACCTTGAAAGCTTAAGCTTTTAATGTAACGTATGTCGTTCTTTGCAAACTATCCATTGATGTTTAATTACGAGATTTTTTTAAATTAAACTAGCTTACTAGTGTTTGATACATTCCAGAATTTTGTATTATGTTTACTGACTTTCATCTTGAAATTTTAGGTACCATACATGATAATAAGGTTTTAATTCAGAGAAATAACATTAATCAACTTTATTTTGAATGTACAATCATCTCCGTATTCCAGATGTTTGTATTACATTGTATTACTTGGAATCATTTTTAGTTTTGATTTTTGTTTTAAATTCAGACAATGTATTCAGGACATTTAAGATAAATTATATATATATATTTTTAACACTTCCTATCATTTACTTTCATTTTCATTTCATGTTCAAATGTCGTCCATTTATTT
The DNA here is from genome assembly GCF_963676685.1 of Mytilus edulis. Taxonomy (NCBI): domain Eukaryota; kingdom Metazoa; phylum Mollusca; class Bivalvia; order Mytilida; family Mytilidae; genus Mytilus; species Mytilus edulis. The sequence continues at coordinate 70,850,813 of NC_092356.1, forward strand.
CTTGTTCAACAAATACATTCAATAGGAATAGATATCATTTACAGTATATGATCTTTTCGTACATTAAACATTTCAATATTCACATTTTTTTCTGCAAAATCAGTCTTTTTTGAGTAACTCTGTGCATTTTGTGATGCGATAGAATATTTCTTTTTAGAATTAAGTTTGAAATTGTATTATGGAAAATATAAATTTAACATTTAAATAATAAACATCAAAGTAGTACGTGCTGATTGATTGGAACAGAATGATTTATCAAAATGTAGAAACAGCGAAAATACCTGATAATATGCTGATTTATAACATTCACATTTTGCACGGGGTGGGGTTAGGGGTTATAAAAGGAATCTTCAATCATTGAGGTTCCTGTTCCACTTGTAGCTTTCTGTCTTATTACTTATACCATCGCGATCGATACCTTCATACCGCTAACCTAAAAAAACATTCGTTCATTCTTTCTAATTTCATTTGAACACCATAAATTAATATGGTCCAGGGTTTCTGAAATGTATGTTAATAAATGTTTATGTTATTTCTTTTTATAATTAAATTGTGTATGTTTAATTATAATTAAATTCGTGCATTTGCTACGTTGTATCTGGAATTTTTATTTGCTCTTTATTTCTGAATATCAAAAGATTAAACTTTTTTTGTATTTCTTCTGATTAAAATATTTGATTATTTTGTGTTGCTCAATATTTTGATTTAAGTGGCTGTTGTTAGTATTTTAAGCTTCGACACTTTATGTCATCTCTTCAATTATGATTACTACTTGATGTGTTTTTACTTTTGTTATATTGTTCAGGTAAATAAGATTTCTTTAAAGGAACAAAAGTCAAGATTTGGTTGTCCTTGTCATTAAATTTTACTTTCAAATTAGTAATTCTCTGTACGGTTTGATATATCATTTATTCTCAGTTATTTAGTTAGGTTCTTTCAAGTCAGATAACATTAATGGCAGAAAAGAGAATCGCAAATTAATTTGATATGATTTATTTTTACTTATAATTATCAATTTTCCTGGGAGTGCATTATTTTGTTGATTAGTTTTTATAATGCATAGACAATTATTTCGTTATCACAATTTAAATAGAGTGATGAACAACACAACTACAGACCGGTTCTATAGGATATATAACGGACTTGTTTTTACTATGCTCACCTCTGAACTGGTTTGATGAACAAACACATTTAAACGTTAGCAGGTTACAGAATGTCTGAGACGAAAGCTGTACTAATATCGAAACAATCGATGACAACAAAACATTATTTCATAAAACAGAGAATGACAATGGGGATCAATGAGGAATGTGTCAATGAGATGAACCAAAGCAAAACTCAAGGCCAACAATTGGTCTTCAACACAACAAGAAAATACCTAAATGCGACCTTCATCTGTCCCCTTAACACAAATGTGTTATATTTACCTGACCATACTGTCCAAAAGCGACAATAACACCGCAACATCATTAATTCTTCGGAAAGCAAGTTTCTTGAATTTATTTTGAGATCAAGCACTCATTAGTTTACCTGCATTGTATCGTATTGGTATGATCGTAATAAAAGAGGGACGAAAGATACCAAAGGGACAGTCAAACTCATAAATTTAAAACAAACTGACAACGCCATGGCTAAAAATGTTAAAGACAAACAGACAAACAATAGTACACATGACACAACATGGAAAACCAAAGAATAAACAACACGAACCCCACAAAAATTAAAGGGTGATTTCAGGTGCTTCGGAAGATTAAGCAGATCCTACTCCACATGTGGCAACCGTCGTGTTGCTTATGTGATATCAAATTTGGTAGATAGTCTAATTCGGTAGGTCACATTAGTGAAAGGGAAGGGGATTGTAGTTACGACGTAAGTAACATATCCGATATTATTTGTGAAACGGTTATTCTTACCCCAGGAGTAGATTACCTTAGCCGTATTTGGCACGATTTTTTTCGAATTTGGGATTCTCAATGCTCTTCAACTTTGTATTTATTTGGCTTTTTAACTATTTTGATCTGAGCGTCACTGATGAGTCTTATGTAGACAAAACGCGCGTCCGGCGTATACAATTATAATCCTGGTACTTTTGATTACTGTTTACACTACTGGGTCGATGCCACTGCTGGTGGACGTTTCGTCCCGAGGGTATCACCAGCCCAGTAAGCACTTCGGTGTTGACATAAATATCAATTATATGGTAATTTTTGGCTTTTTATACGCCCGTCAAAATTTTGACGGGACGTATTATGGATTACACATGTCCTGTGTCCGTCCGTCTGTCTGTCCGTCCGTCTGTCTGTCTGTCTGACTGTCCGTCTGTCTGTCTGCCCGGCGTAAACATGTCGCACCGTAACTTGAGAACGTCCTATCCAAATTTCATGAAACTTAATATAGTTGTTTCTTATGATGGTCAAATGATCTGTATACGTTTTGGTGAAAATTAGATTTAAACTTTTTGAATTACGGCACATTTTAACTAAAACAGTGGTGTGTTTTTTTCACATGTCGCACTGTATCTCAAAAACGATTCCTGATTATGGCTTAAAACTTTAAACACTTCTTAGTTATAGTAATCTTAATATCTGTATACTTTTTGGTGATGATTCAAAATTTCATTTTTGAGTTATTGAGTATTTTGTAAAAAAGGGGGAGTTTTTTTTACACGTCGCGCCATATCTCAAAATCGATTTATGATTATTGCTACAAACTTTACACATGTCTTTGTTATAATAATCTTAAGATCTGTATACTTTTTGATGATGAATCAAAATTTCATTTTTGAGCGATTGAGTATTTTGTAAAAAAGGGGGAGTTTTTTTTTACATGTTGTGTCGTATCTCTATAACAATTTATGATTATTGCTTAAAACTTTACACACTGCTTTGTTATATTGATCTAAAGATCTGCATACTTTTAAGTGATGATTCAAAATTTAATTTTTGAGTTATTGAGTATTTTGTTAAACAGGGGAGGTTTTTTTTTAAAATAATTTATGATTATGGCTTAAAACTTTACACACTTCTTTGTTATATTAATCTAAAGATATGTATACTTTTTGGTTTTGATTCAAAATTTTATTTTAGTGATATTTAGTTTTTTGTAAAAAAAAACAACAGGGTGGGTGGTTTCCCGCCGTGTCTCAAAACCTGAATAAGATTATTGCTTAAAACTTTCTCAGAAACTATTTATGACTATTGCATATAACTTCCACATAATTAGACGTCGGGCGTATCATGCGCTCATGGCGCAGCTGTTTATTAACTATTTTGATCTGAGCGTCACTGATGAGTCTCATGTAGACGAAACGCGCGTCTGGCATATAAAATTATAATCCTGGTAAGTTTGATTACCAATTATTCCATAACGGTCAACCGATAACGGCGGATGTGATTAATTAGTTGTTTCCCTGTTGATTATAAATCCCATGGTTTGTGTTCCCTATTCTAATTTCCTCGATAGAGGGTTGCTGCTAACCAGGAAGCTATCAAATGTAGAGTTCAAACTTGTGAATTTAAAATCATTCATACGTAAATTTTACGAACGCCATTACGAGTTAGTTGATTGCTTTAGAATATCTGTTTTTCGACGGATTTGTTCAAATTGTCAGTCTACAGTCTAGTCCCCCCGAATGTTTCCTACTGAATCAGACATATCACCGGGTTCGTACTAACATGAGCAAAACGAAAGGTGTCACGTGTGGATCAGGATCTGTTTAATACCCTTCTGGAGCACCTGAGATTACACCTAGTGTTCGATAGTGATTTTGCTTCTCAATCGTCGGTTTTCTATTTTGATTTGTGTACTGTTTTTGAATGATTTGTTTTTTATTTCTTTGTCAGTTCATTTTCGATGTAGACGAAACGCGCGTCTAACGTTTTAAATTATATTCTTGGTACCTTTGATTACTATTCGATTTGTGAGTGTGAATGTTCATTTGGTATTCTTCGCCTCTTTTGTAAAATTAAAAAAATATGAAGTTATGCAGCTGCCACCATGCATTTCAACAGAATTTTAATACACAATACAATATACTGTTTTATATCTCGTTTGAATTGTTTTACATTGTCTTATCGGGGTCTTTTATAGCTGACTATGCGGTATGGGCTTTGCTCATTGTTGAAGGCCGTACGGTGACCTATAGGTGCTAATGTTTGTGTCATTTTGGTCTCATTTTGGATAGTTGTCTCATTGGCAATCATACCACATCTTCCTTTTTATACAATATACCTTTGTCCACTTTGATCGATAGTTGTCTCATTGAACTAACCACATCACCGCATTTATTTTGATTATGTAACTTTAAAAATCAACCAGGGATAATCTTGATTATGAATTAAAAATGGAGCAGATTACAAGGAGCAAGTCGCATAAACCGGAGAAATAGTTTACTTGGGATGACATAAAGGTATACATTGTGCGTCGGTTTTGAACAAATCATCAAGGTAGGTGTATTTGTGTGAATTGTATACCGATTACAAAATCTATTTCATTATTTTTTTCAATATAATACATGTTGCCCTCTATATAAAAATGAGAATGGAAATAGGGTGTGTATTAAAGAGACAACAACCCGACCCGAGCCGACAACAACCGTAGTTCAATAACGGTTCTTCAATGCAGCGAGAATAGTCTTCTATTTATTCCAATGTTTAGTTTTGATTCATTAACGCAAATTTCACTTTTCCTGATGTTAAACGAAGAGAAAAAATCCGCAGTAAAACATTTCCTAACTTGGTGTTTTCGTTGAGCTTGTAGAGATTTATAAATAGAAACCAACCCTTTGGGGTCAAATAGTAAAAAAAAAGTATCCATTTGGGTCAAATAGATGGAAGATGTTCAGGGGTTTATATTTCTATGTTCAAATTATTCATTTGGGTCAAATAGACGGAGGATGTTCAGGGGGTTATATTTCTATGTCCAAATCATCCATTTGGGTCAAATAGACGGAAGATGTTCAGGGGTTTATATCTCTGTGTCCAAAACATCCATTTGAGGACAAATTGACGGAAGATGTTCAGAGATTTATATGTCTATGTCCAAATCATCCATCGGGGTCAAATAGACCAAGGATAATCAGGGGTTTATATTTCTATGTCCAAATAATCCATCGGGGTAAAAAAAGACAGAAGAAAACCAGATGTTTATATTTTTAAGTCCAAATCATCAATTAGGGTCAAATAGACGGAAGATGTTCAGAGGTTTATATTTCTATATCCAAATCATACATGGGCTCAAATAGACGGAAGATGTTCAGGGGTGTATATTTCTATGCTCAAATTATCCATTGGGGATAAAATAAACGGAAGATGTTCAGGGGTTTATATTTCTATGTCCAAATCATCCATTTGGGTCAAATAGACGGAAGATGTTCAGGGGGGTTATAAATCTATGTCCAAATCATCCATTTGGGATCAAATAGACGGAAAATGTTAAGTTGTTTATATTTCTATTCCCAAATTATCCATTCGGGGTCAAAAGGACGGAAGATGTTCATACGGTATCAGTGGTGTCAGTAAGATTTGATGAAGCAGGCTGAATTTCTAAAATAGGCGGCTATACAATGCGGACGGCGCAGCCGTTTGCGCCGACGAGCTTGCTCGTCGCGCTTACGGCCGGGGGTCTGAAAATTTTTGGAAAATGGTGCAAAATCCTGCATTCTGGGGGTCTCCTAGACCCTTATTCAGATCCCTGAAAACATCACTTTTTAATGAAGATGATGTAAATGATTCATAAAAATTAGAAGGCTTGTGGTTTAATTTTATGTAAATTTTATCATATTGAAATTCGCATTTGATCCAGACCTAGAACTGCTGTTATGTTTGCAACTTACGTGATTAAATAAACATTTCTGTGCATTTTCCTGCAAGTTGACTGCTTGTGAATATGGTTGATCTGAGAGAATCCAAAGATTTGTTTGATTTATCACTTGAATTATTTAGTTTTAAGTGAAAATTATAATTCTGACATTGAGAACATCATTTATGTTTTAATACTTGTTAATTAATTGATTATAAAATGTTTCAAATGTCATTTGAATTTTTATTACAAAAACTCTGTATCTGAATCACTGTCACTCTCTGCCTCCCTGCAGGTTTTGGCTTCAATCAAAGATCTGACAATTTTGAGTTGTAACAATGTTTTTTCAATTTCTCTTTCATTAAGTTCAGGGTCATCATATGCATTTGGATTAGGTTCCAATTCAGAATTGTTGTCAGGCTTCTCATTATGAACTGTTGGTAGTTGTATTTGAACATTGTCAATAGGTGTAGCATGTGCTGAGGGTTTATTCATTTCCATTTCAACTGAAAGAAAGATAAAGTTGATATTAAAAACAAATAAACAGAATTGTATTTTGATAATTTAAGATTTAGTATGCCTGATATTATAATATATAATAATTAGTAATTGAATTACTGTAGAATACTTTTCTATCAAATTTAATGTCAAAACTGTTATTCTGACAACTTATTCATTACTGTTAGGTTTTACAATTCTTAATCAAATATTTGTGCTCTTTGTTGTAAAGCTGTACTTTGACCTAGAATTGTTAACTTTTAAAGACATTGTGACTTTGGGGGGGGGGGGGGGGGGGGGGGCGAGTTTGTCTCATGGCACTTACCACATCTTCTTAATTATAATATTTATATTTCAGGATGTACAAAACATAGATACAGGAGATCCAATAGTAGGGTTCATGATACATTGTGTATTACTAATATGATATTTCAAAAAGAATCAAATTTAACTTTTTTGCAAAATAAAGTGTGTCTTTTTGTTTTTTTGGTCCTGAAATTGATTGAACTTAACCATTTAAATGCTGGTTAACAAAAATACACACAGTCAATTACAAATGACATACCTTGTCCTTTGTTTTTTGATGGTAATTTTCTTCTGTTCTTTTCTCCAAGCCATAACTTAACAGAATCATTCACCACTTTGTCACATTCATGTGAACAAGTTTGTGGACCATTTATGGATATCATCATCAAACCATTTAGGACATCATTTTTAAGGCGATTTCTAAGATCAGTTTTTATTATCTTTACCTTTGAACAGCCTCTCTCAGGCCATGCGTTGCTAACTGGCACTGTTAAAACAATTTCTGCAATATTTGCTAAATGTGGACACACATGTTTATACTCATGTCTTTTCAAGACAATTTGCCTAAGACACCACTCAGTGGATGTACGCAACTGTGAATCGAGTTCACATTGCGAAGGAATGTCTGGTTTCATTTTAATTAAGTGGTATTTCAACAAATTCCATTCCGCTAAACATTCATCTATAGTTATATCCTCATCATTTGAATAAAAATGAGCGAAAATTGTTTCTATAGATGAAGCTCCATAATTCATGAACTCAGTACTCTTTTTATCTGGAATTATGACAGGATTAAAAATCCCTAAGGCACTTAATATTGCAACATCTGGAAAACGTTTAGAAATATTGTCAATCAAAGACTGCACATAGTTTTCTAGTGTGTGTTGTAAGTTGGTTTTGGTACCATCCTTTAATTCAAGGGCCAAAAGACCAAGTCTTCCATCAGACTGAATGTCTTTTTCAAGATTTTTGATTGGTGTAAGATTGTCAGAAATATGTTGGAGTTCTCCTTGGGCACACTCTAAGGTAGGTTGAATGGAACTGAAGTTGAAATAGCCTCGTTGGAAAATTTTACTCACTCTAGCTAAAACCGGTAAAATTTCTTTCAAAATGTAGACAATTCCTACAAAAATTGTGCAATTCATTCTTTTAAGTAATCCGTAAGCGGTGGCATCTGATTCGGAAATTGCACTCAGAGTTTGCACAACAGGAACTAATTCCTCCCAGACAGCTTGAATTGAAGCATCAAAGCTTAGCCAACGGGTTTTACAGGCTTTTTTCAAAATTTTACAGCATTTTTCCTCAATAGAAGTGTTAATTATAAGGTTACGATAATTCTGCAAATGTTTCAAAAAAAGTGCCATTTTTTTTGGTGAATAGTGGAACAACTTCCATAATTGTAACATTATTTGTTCCACATTGCCTATTGATTTAAGTTTAACATTGGTATCAGTACAAGCTAAAGCTAGTCTGTGGCATATGCAATGAACTGCAATTAGAGAGGAGTTCTCTTTCTTCAATTTTGAGGCCAGACCATCCTTTTTACCCACCATTACAGAAGCCCCATCAGTACACAAACCAGAAATCTTTTTAACATCCATTTGTAATTCGTTCAATTTCATGCAAAGCACATCAAATAGTGTTTGTGAATTGGCAGAATCAGAATTTTCCAATAAATTACAAATAAATAAAAAATCAGTGTTAACTTCATTGGAATCAGGATCCACGTATTGTACATAACAAATCATTTGTACGGTCACCGTATATATTCCTATTTCCAAATCATCCATTGGGGGTCAGATAGACGGAATATAGTCAGGTTTTCATATGGTTATGTCCAAATCATCCATTGGGGGTCAAATAGACAGAATATGTTCCGGGATTTATACGCCTATGTCCAAATCATCCATTTTGGGTTAAATAGACGAAAGATATTCAGGGGTTTATATCTCTATGTCCAAATCATATTTTGGGGTCAAATAGACAGAAGATGTTCAGGGGGTTATATTTCTATGTCCAAATCATCCGTTTTGGGTCGAATAGACGGAAGATGTTTAAGGGGTTATATTTCTATGTCCAAATTATCCACTTGTGTCAAATAGACTGACTATGTTCCAGGGTTTATGTCGCTATGTCCAAATCATCCATTAGGGTCAAATAGACGGAAGATGTTCAGGGGTTTATATCTCTATGTCCAAATCATATTTTGGGGTCAAATAGACGGAAGATGTTCAGGGGGTTATATTTCTATGTCCAAATCATCCGTTTGGTTCGAATAGACAGAAGATGTTCAAGGGGTTATATTTCTATGTCCAAATTATTCATTTGTGTCAAATAGACAGACTATGTTCCGGGGTTTATATCTCTATGTCAAAATCATCCATTAGGATCAAAACGGAACATGTTCAGGGGTTTATATCTCTGTGTTCAAATCATCCATTTGGGATCAAATTGACGGAAAAAGTTCATAGATTTATATTGTTAATGTCCAAATTATCCATCGGGGGCAAATTGACCAAAGATGTTCAGGGGTTTATATTTCTATGTCAAAATCATCTATTTGGGTCAAATAGACATCCTCCAGTTTTTCTCAAACCAAGGTGTTTATTTGTGTGAATTATTTACAAGTAACCAGTACTAACTGACAAATTACAAATATAATATGTAATACCCTCTAAATGGCTTTTGTCAATTCTTATCGTATGGTTTCTGACTCATTTACGTAAACATGGTAAATCAGACTTTCACTGATATTCAACGAAGAGGAACCTCCCACTTCAGGTCGGAATGTATATACGGGGACAATCGATCAAATTTCTTGTTAAGGATTCGTACTTCACTCCTTGTACGTTTATGAATTCAACAAATATTTCGACAGGAAAAGTTTTAGGATGCCAACAAAATACATCCCATTTAAGTCAAATAGACGAGAGATGTTCAGGAGTCTATATTTCTATATCATCCATTGAAGTCAAATAGACGTGAAAAGATCGGGGGTCCATATTTCTATATCCTATTCATACATTTGGGGTCAAGTAGACGGAGGATTATGGCAAGCCGTTTAACTATTTGTTTAATTTCAAGAAAGCTCCCATAATATATAAGTTTTCTTTTTTAAATTTTTAATTTTTGCTTAGATAAATATATATCTTATATTTTATCTTACCTCTAAAAGATTTATGGGGATAAGATTGGTTAATAGACTACACGTGGTGACTATGGATAGTTGATATAGGGTGTCACATGGCTACTTACCATATAGGGTTAAAATCCATTTGGGGTAAGTAAGGAGTAAATACCCTTTCAGAACAAAAAAGATGCCATAAACCTTTAAAAAAAAAACACGTTGTTGAGGAAAAGGATTTAACAGACGACGAAATGACAATGAAAAGTTGATAAAACTTAATTTGCGCTAACAGGTTGTTACTGTTAGCATAGCGGAGTTATTTCCCTTTCAAAACAAAATCAAAAAAGAAATCTAAACCAGTTCAACATACTATAGCTCAGGAAAGGCAAAAGCACTCAATGCCCAATTTCAATCAGTATTCACGATTTAAGACTTTGATACCTTCTCCAATATAAATGAAATGGAACACTGGAAATACCAAAGCTACACGACAGTACAGAGAAATTAATCACACTACTAAAGGGTGTGAACCCAAGCAAGGCAAATGGTCCAGAGTCAACCAGTTAACTACCACCCAGTATCCTTGACGTAAAATAATGGAAGATATCATATTCAAGCACACAGTGAACCATCTTGACAAGCATAATATACTTTTTGACTTTCAACATGGCTTCATGACTTGTTATAACAGCAGAGGACATTACTAAAAATCTGAATATTAAACTAACGGGTCGACATGCTTATATTAGACTTAGGTAAAGCATTCGACAAAGTACAACACCAGCGGTTGTTGAATAAATTTGCATCATACGGTATTGACGGGAACATTACATGCATGGAAAGAAGCAAGATTGACACAAAGAGAACAACAAGTCACACTGGAAAGAGACAGTTCAAGTACTGCTTAAGTAAAATCCGGCATACCACCGGAAACAGTTTTATGACCATTGCTGTTCCTCCTATACATAAATGACATAGGGAACGACATAACATCACAGATTCGCCTGTTCGCAGATGATAGCTTACTTTACCTAACGATATTAACAAAAGTCGATTGGACAAATCTACAAGATGATCTTGACAAAATAATAGAATGGACCAAAACTTGGAAAATGATTTTTAATCCGTCAAAATGTTATGTCCGTACAATAACCAAAAAGTGACAAGCCATTAACTAAACTACAACATCAATGAACATAGTTGTCACTAAAGGAAACAGAGCACTAGACTTTATTCGAGGAAATGTTGGATCCTGTCCAGAGGAAGTCAAGAAACAAGCCCAACTTGCCCTTGTCCGACCTCACCTTGAATACGCTTGCAGCGCATGGGACCCACACCTACACAAACATATATACTAGATTGAGATGGTCCAGCGCCGTGCAGCACGCTTTATAAAAAACAACTACTCAAGAGAGACCGGGACAGTTACAACTCTTCTAGAAGAATTATACTTGACACCTTTAGCAATCAGAAGAAAAATAGCAAGGGTAACACTTATTCATAAAGCCATCCATAAAAAGGCTGCTATTCCAATTCCATGGCACATTTTAAAAACAAAAAGAACTCCGAGACTCCATCAACCGAATGTTCAAAGATATGTTCAAATCAGGCCAAACAAAGACATTTACAAGTACAGCTTTTTTTCCTCGGACCATCAGAAACTGGAGTAAATTACCAGACGAGCTATTAGAGATTAAGAGCAGTGAGGAATTCAAAACAACAGCTCCTCTGTAGTGGCTAACAGACACAATCAAAAGAAAGATGATGTTTTAACCAGCACCTGTACATAAATTGTGAGCACAATTTGGAACTATTTTTATAAAATGTTATTTACAAAGTTTTTGTGTTGTTGGAAGACGTCAAAGTAAAATGTTATACTTGAGTGATGGGTCGAAGTACCCTTTTTGAGTGACGACATAGCAAAGCATGTAAATGTAGATGAAGAAATAAATACATGTAATACACGATTGAAATAAATTCCTATATTAAATTCAAAGCTTAAAAGTTGTAATAGTTGGCATTTTTTTCTGATAGACAAATGGAAGTATAGGATCTTAATACTAAATAGTCAATATTGAAGACTTGATCACTTTGCCGCTAGTAACATTATCACAAGTTTAGATAGTCGATAATTTAAATTCATTACCACATATCTCGTATTAGGTCACTTACAAACCATGTAACTTATATAATATGAGATATCTTATCATATAAGATACCGTTTATATCATATAAGATATCTTTTATATCATAGAAGATATCGTAAATGTTACCTAAGAAATCCAATAAAGTTTCTGAGACACATTATATACCTTATCAGATATTTCCTCAAGTTTATAGGGGCCTCGGTGTCCGAGTATTCTAAGTAGTTACTACTGTTCTAACCATCCAGTCAACACTGAGTTTGTAAGTTCGGACTCCGCTGGCTCGTGCGGGTGCACTCGATTCCAATAATTAACTAGGATTGTTCGTTTTTCTATCGACTATCTGCGGTTTTCTCGGGTCACTTGGCTTCCTCCACCAATAACAACTGTCAGCCTCGAATTAGCCTAAAAGACGGACGAAATATACCAAAGGGACAGTCAAATTCATAAGTCTAAAAATGAAAAAGACAAACAGAAAAGCAATAGTAGACATGACACAACAAAGAAAACTAAGGAACAAACAACACGAACCCCAACAAAAACTAGAGGTGATCTCAGGTGCTCCGGAAGGGTAAGCAGATCCTGCTCCACATGTGGCACCCTTTGTGTTGCTTATGTGATTACAAATCCGGTAAATAGTCTAATTCAGTAGGTCACATTCATGAAAGGGAAGGGGATTGTAGTTACGACGTAAGGCACATATCCGATATCATTTGTGAAACGGTTATTCCATAACGGTCAACCAACTCGTGGTGGCGTCCGTAAAATTTACGAAGGGATGAGTTCAACTTCACCATTTGGAACTATTGGTTTTTAAATAGCTTCCTTGTGAGCAGTAAATGAGGTGCTTACAATTGCATTATAATATCAAATCTACAAGTTTATAAGATTTCTGATAAGGTATATGAAATAAGACATCTTATGAACTTACGTCAATTTAAGTTCAAAATATTTGTTTTAACCCATTCACGGACCATTCATCGAAAACATAAAGAGAAAGAACGACAATTAAATCGGCAAAAAAAGGGACTCGGTGACAGAGTGGTATAAGTAGTTGCTACTGTAATTACTAGCTAATAAAGATCAATAAACACTGGTGATGTAAGTTCAAACTCTGCATACTCGTGCGGGTGCACTCGATTCCAATCTTAATTGACTAGAATTGTCAGTTTTTCCTATGGATTTCTCCGGTCACGCCGGCGTCCTCCACCAAAAATGGCCACCACGAAATAACATATATGTGGTGCTTAAAAGTGGCTTTAAAACACAAAAATCGAACCACATCTACCAAAAAGAAAGAAAATTTGAACAACGAATATTAAAAAACAATTAAACGGAAAACTAAAGATTAAGGAACTTCAGCAACGACAGTGGATGAGACAATATATTTTGGAAGAGTATATCAGATCATTTTCAATAACTACGCGATGAACAGAGTGTATTAGTCCGTCGAGAACAGCTGAGTAGCTGGGCGATTTGAAACTTGACATTTGTTAATAATATGAAAAAACGTATGCTGGTATATATGCATGTTAATCTTCTGGGATTTTATCGTCATATCTGTTTGCTCTTTCAAAATCGTTAACTAAATTCAACACTGAAATTATCAAATCATAAATGAATTTTGATCTTTCAATGCATTTGATTGAATTAGATATGATATAATCAATTGTCGACATGAATAAAATATGCCAAAAATATAAGCATCCATTAATCAATGATATTTTATTGTCATTAGTATTATCTTTAGTCTTTTAAAAGAACAAATCAATGAAGTACCTTTCAATAAGACTGATGAAATAGTGCATTATTGTGAAATAAGCAAGAATTAATCAATGATACAATATTGTCATTCGTATTACATGTATAAATTTAGTGTTGTTTTTCTTAATCTTTTTTCAATAAAGTACCTGACAATAGGTTGATGAAAAAAGTCAATACAATTCTATGTTTATTTTGAAAGTCACTATACATATAAAACTTCTAGATATTCTAAGTTCCTGTCAGAGTTATCTACTAAAGTATGGAATAGCTATAATAAGCTTGTCCATTTATGTCCCTTATATTGAACTAAATGTTGAAATAGTATGTAAGAATACACAATGATATTTAAACTTTTTATTGTATTTCCATTCATGTACGTTATATAAAGCCAACTAAAAACCATTCTTATTTAACGTGAATGTCATAATTCAGGACATGAGGAAGAAAAATATTTAGTATATAGCCTCTTGTAGAGAGTTGATATTTAGAACAAAACCTCATATATATTAGTCTTTAACACTGTTTCCACAACAGATATATTATAAACATACTATTTCCATTATAAATACCACGATCGCCTAAGACTGTAATATTTTAAGGCTAACATTTCAATCATGGGGTCAGGTGCAAGGTAAATATGTTACTGAGTTAACATGGTTAACGGGATATTGTAGGCAACGATAATTTTGTTGAAGCTTTTCGACTATTTAACAATTATGGGATTTATAAAAGAAAAGTTTAAAAAAAAATCCCTTTCCGTTAAATATTCAAATATCAAGGTTAAAGCATCGTTTATAAAAATAATAACATAGAGACAGTTTGTTGATTTGTTTTGACGCTGTTAACAAGGTACCTTCTGCACCAAAATGTATTCCGATAGCATGCAATTTTTAAGTTTATCGACTTATCAACTCATGAACTTGTAGCCCCTTTCTCAAACAATCTCAATTGTAGAATTAATCTTACGATCAACAAATATTTAGTTGAATTGTTATGGAATATTCTAGACTTACGATAAATTTCCACTTCAGAATTTTTGTGAAACTGAATGTTAACGTTTTTCGAACTGATTTTATGACTAACACTGAATATAGATGTAATAAAATTAAAGTAGTTATGGCGCTGACGGGCTGAGTTCCAAAGTGTTAGCGGTTCTTAGTACAGAAAACAATATTTACATACCAGTTATTTTTATTTTTTTCATCAACGAATATTTTGGAAAAGTCTTGCTGTTACATCACTTTTCATGAATACATATAGACAAAAGACAATATTGAGAGTCAATGATTACTGATTGCATACCAGTTTGACTACTAGTTCAAATAACAGTTGGTTGAAAAAAAAACACTTTTGTTGTTGATGTAACAGTTTTATTGCTGGGGTGTTTCATTCGCGTTTGTGCTATATCTTCATCTGTAGTAATTTAAACAAAGGCTTAAGTCTTATAATGCATTTAAGATAATATATGGCTAATTGTCAATATGAATATGATATGCATAAAATATTTGCCCTTGTAAGTTAAATAAGCAACCATTAATCAATGATACAATGTTGTCATTTGTGTTAGTGTTTTTTTTTAATTATTTTTTCAATGAAGTGCCTATTAATAAAGCTGATGAAAAAAAAGCCAATACAATTCTATGTTTATCTTGGTAGTCACAATGCATATAAAAAGTGTAAGATACTCTAAGTTACTGTCAGAGTTATATACTAAAGAATGGAATAGCTAAAACTACAATCCTAGGTTTGTCCATATGTGTCCCTAATATTGAACTACTCGTTATAGTATACAGTAAGTATAAACGAAGACATTTAAAACCTTGTTGTATTTCCATTCATACAGAGAACATTTAAAATTCTTTGTTTTATTTCCATTCATGTACGTTATATAAAGCCAATGAAAATCATTCGTATTAAACGTGAATGTCATAATTCAGGACATCAGGAAGAACAATATTCAGTATATACCCTCTTGTAGAGAGTTGATATTTAGAACAAAACCTCATATATATTAGTCTTTTACACTGTTTCCACAACAGATCTTCTATAAACATACTATTTCCATTATAAATACCACGATCGTCCAAGACTATATAACATTTCAATCATGGGTGCAGGTGCAAGGTAAATATGTTATTGAGATAAAATGGTTAACGGGATATTGTACGCATCGATATATGTTAAAGGTTTTCGACTGTTAAACAATCATGGGATTTATAAAAAAAAGTTTAAAGAAACTTCTTTTCCCTTAAATATTTTATTCACGTTCAAGGCATCGTTCATAAAAAAATATTTTTAGAGAAATAGTTTTGTCATGTTTTTTTCTGCCTGTTTATGACGTCTTTACACTAAATCCATTGGATGTTGGATGTGAACGGATTGATAGTTTAGTCTTAGATGCATGATTTTTTTTATTAGTTGTTAGTGGCCTTGAATTAGCTGTCAGATAACTTCGAGTACTCTCAGATCTGTCCATTGTGTCTTTTTTGTGTCGGGATGTATAAGTACCCGACCACGTCCACTTGTACTTTTGTCCATCTAATGAGTTAAGCCTTTTTCAACTGATCTTTATAGTTCGTTCTTCATATTGATCCCAAGTCAGGAGCTTGTAATTTAGTGGTTGTCGTTTGTTTATGTGTTGCATATTTGCTTTTCGATCGTTCATTTTTTTTTATATAAAAAAGGCCGTTAGTTTTCTCGTTTGAATTGTTTTATCGGGGCCTTTTATAGCTGACTATGCTGTATGGGCTTTGCTCATTGTTGTTAGAAGGCCGTATGGTGATCTATAGTTGTTAATGTCTGTGTCATTTTGATCTCTTGTGGACAGTTGTCTCAATACCACTTCTTCATTTTTTTTATTTTCTTGATTTTTGTTTGCTGCTAACAACTTACCTTCTGCACCAAAATGTATTTAGATACATAGCAGACAATAAGAAAGATTTAAGTTTATAGAACCTAAAAGTTTACATTGTTAGAATTGTTTTCTTGATAACACCAGAACGGAGATTACAGTTTTCATGGTTAAATATATGCTATGTTGACAATTCAAGAACCTGGAATTTGTTGATTTATAGCAATGATGGTTGATCTTTATATTGAAAAGAGGGACGAAAGATACCAAAGGGACAGTCAAACTCGTAAATCTAAAACAAACTGACAACGCCATGGCTACAAATGAAAAAGACAAACAGAAAAACAATAGTACACATGACACAACATAGAAAACTAAAGAATAAACAACACGAACCCCACCAAAAACTAGGGGTGATCTCAGGTGCTCCGGAAGGGTAAGCAGATCCTGCTCCACATGCGGCACCCGTCGTGTTGCTTATGTGATTACAAATCCGGTAAATAGTCAAATTCATGAAAGGGAAGGGGATTCTTGTTTGCCTAATTCTCATCCTTTCCATGTTCCCGGACGATTTAGAGCTTGGCATACTGTCTCAGGACACGGTAACAGTGGATGCTCATTTTCCAACCCCGCTGTTTTGCCAAATTTTTCCCGCTTTCCACTTTTGTCCTTCTGTCCTTTATTTTTCCCAAAATCCCTATGTTATTCAGAAATTCCCGCTTTTTCCAAGCATATTTCTAGATCAACTTTTTTTTTAAACGACAGCTTCACTTTTATGGTAACAACCAACATCAATAGAATAGCCATCACTTTTCCTACGTTATTTAAAGTAAACAAATAATTATGTTTGCAGTAAAGGTGGTTCATACAAGCTAACATATTTCAATGGTAAAGGACGAGCAGAAGTTGCTCGTCTTTGCTTGGCGGCTGCGGGGGTCAAGTATGAAGATATTCGAGTGGAGCAATCCGACTGGCCAGCATTAAAACCAAGTAAGTGAAATAAAATAATCTGACTGGCCGTCATTAATAAAAAGCCGGTAAGCATAAAAGAACAAAAAGCGATATGCAAAGAGAAAAAAAAGCCATTGGTTATTTTTTTAAATTGATGCACTCTTTCGGAAGCGGGGATTAAAAAAATAAAATCACCAAAAATACTGAACTCCGAAGAAAATTTCTATTGGTAATATTAACTAATCATCTCATTTTCAAATAGAATCAGAATGCGCTTTATCTACGAATGCGACAACATTTTCAATGTCATACAATGTATTAAATTTTTTTTTACGGAATCGGAGGTAATATAAGGTGTTCTAAGTTGTAGTTCTTTTGGTTGTAAAAAGTAAATCACAAAAATACTGAACACCGTGGAAAAGTCAAAACGACTGCACAAAGAGTGTCATATTTTTGACTTGGTGCAGGCGTTTCCTTATGTAGAAAAATGATTGAATTTACCTGGTTTTATAGCGCTAAACCTCACACTTGTATGGCAGTCACATTACATTCCATTATATTGAAATGATGTGTAACCAAAATAGACATAAAAGGTCAAATAGATTAATATCAACGCTCGTGTAGAATCCCAAGTTTGGCATCAGAATGTAAACATCACAGAGCTCGAGGAAGAGATATACAAACAGATTTCATTCAAAGTATGCAAAAATTATAATTAAACAATACCATAATGGCGGGATGATTAAAAGTACAGAAAAACGTCATATGTATCAAAGAACAACAAAAAAGTAACATGTACAAAGCATTCTAGCAAAAATGAAAGATCTCAAAACTAAGAACACATTGACGGGATACACAAGTACAAATGTACCGAGCCATGTCAAATCGATATCTTCGAAAACAGACAAAACAACAAGTCAGCTCGCTTGATTAAAACCTTTATTAGAAAATTATGTCTGTTGTAGTATGAATGGAAATTTTTATAGAAATATTTTTTTTCAATTCGCCTTCGTAAATAGCTTATGGGTTGATCATGTAAAATCCTTTCATTTTTTTATTGTATACATGGGATAGCATGACGATGAACATTAAGACAATACAAGTGATGATATTTAGGTTTGGGTGTTTTCATTTTACTTTTTAAACGTTGAATTTATCTATATTAACATGATTTCATCCCTCAATGGTCATGTTATTAAAATCTTTTAGATCTTTTCATATGATCATCAAAGTTAAATAAATATATTCAGACAATAATTGTCAGTATACTTTTTTCAATTTTATATATGTTTATTTTGAAAATTGACTCAATACTGTTATACTTCCTCAATTAAGACAATACTTCGTGTAAAACGAATTCACTTAGAATGGTGTGATAAATATTATATTAAATTTCTTCAATGGCGTCGTAAGTGTCACTACATTATAATCTCTCTGGTATTTGGTCAAACCATCTATTTAAAAGATCAATCAAATCATTATCAAATTTAAAATATTTGTTTGTTTTGGAATTAAATATCAAGAAACATAAATTAGAACATTGAATATATAAGTTGATTAAGATCAATAATAAAGTGCGTGTTTAAAATTATTTGAAATGAGATTTAAATCGTGATCTACCTACTTGTACATTAACTATGTATAAACATTGGAGGCACTCAAAAGTCATCGTGACTAATAATAATTATCCGCAAGAGGTCACTAAATGGTGTCCTTTAAACCTAAAAGGGTCATAATTACATTACATTACTTGTATGTATCATATTCTATTGGCTGTCAACCATTGTTAAGCACTCCAACATTATTAATTAAGATTTAATATTCAAACTGGACCGTCAAAAATTACTGACTTTTGTTGAGGTTGGTACAATGATTTATCAACAGCAAAGATACCATATTTATAGAAGCTAACCACCGACGGTGAATGTCATACATCGTCTTTTATTTGATCATTGAAAGCCAACAATTGTTTTATTTATAACTTTTTATACTTATCCAGTTTTCTATTAATTACTCAACATACTTTTAAAACTGATCTTTTTATACTAAATAGATCATTTGCGTTTACAGTTTTTTTAAGTTAAAAATAATCAATAAAGGTAAATGAACCTATTTCCATACTATTCATTGCCACATCGGTACGAATAAGATATTTCATAACAAGCTAAAAACATTCATTCTATTACAAAAACTACATTGAAAACAAAGATAAGACAAACAAAAAAATAAAGAAAAATAAAAGAAGAACGAGAAGTTGCATGATTTCATAAACCTACGTTATGTTGGACTGACATATCTATATTTAGTTACACGTTAACTGTTTCAAATCTTTTCATCATCCCTACATGACACCCAACCCATATTTAATCGTGTTTAAGAATGTTTTGAAATGTAGCAATCATTCCCTAATACACAATTAAAGATATGCATAATACAACAAAGATATAATAGAAATCGCCAAAAATACCCCGCAGTACACCAAACAACTACATGGGTGTTAAAACACCAACTCACCAAGTCCAATTTAGATCATTTGTAAAACTTTGAAGAAAATATGGCTTTTGATGTCATTGTTAACATAACCTTGCAAAGGTAATGCAGAAATGAAACTTTTGGTGACAGTATACATACCATCTCGTAAATCTATATCATAAAATAAGAACTTTACGCAGTGCAGCTAATAATTTAAAATTATGTGATAGCTGATGGATTACATGGCATTAAACCAATGTGTGTTATTTTTGAGTGTTATTTGTTTCAGAAACTCCGTTAGGATTTTTACCAGTGTTAGAAGTAAATGGAAAAGAACTGACACAGAAATTGGTCGTCGACAGATATCTTGCAGGACAATTTGGTATGTTTGCTTTGATATAAATCAATTTCCATCAAGTATAACTTGTGACATAATAATAACATATTTTTTAAATCGTTTCTCGTAACCTCTCTTTTCCCCATTTAAAAAAAATGGTTTGTATGACCCTGGGCTGATATGCATATAACTACTTAAATTAAGATTTGTCCTAAACAGACGGATTTACAACAAATTGAGTATGCAATTGAATATCTTGACTAAGCGGTTTTCTGAATATAATGCCTTTGTCCCGTTTATACTAGAATGTGTAGTGTATTTTTTCTTCCTCACTAGTTTGCTATTTGGTTTGGATAAAAAAAAATATTGTAGTTTAGGAAAAATAAAAATGTCCGTACGTTCTAAATAAAGGCAACAGTAGTATACCGCTGTTCAAAACTCATAAATCCATGAACAAAAAACAAAATAGGGGTATCAAACTAAAACCGAGGGAAACGCATTAAATATAAGAGATAAACAACGACATAACACCGAAACGTAACACACACAGAAACGGACCAAGCATCAGACAAAACACCACGAGAATAACAAATATAACATGAAAACCAAATACATGAATTTGGGATAGACAAGTACCGTGCCACGTCTTATCTCAATATCTCAAAAATAAGAGAAAACACAAACGACTCAACGTTAAAATGCAACACACACATAAACGAACAATAAAATAACAATGGCCATCTACCTGACTTGGTACAGGACACTTTAAAGGGGAATAAAAGTGGTGGGTTGAACCTGGTTTTGTGGCATGCCAAACCTCGCACTTTAATGGCAAAGTTAAATATAACATTGAGATGAAAACATAATATTACAGGATTACAATACAAAGAAATAGAACATATTAGACAAAGAAAAACATGATTAATAGATAACAAAAAGCATCAGGTTTAAAATTCAATACGCCAAAAACGCGCCTTGTCCACACAAAAATCAACAGTGACCCCCAGATATAAAAGATCGAAAGTGAAAAAAGTACAAAGTTGTACAGCACTGAAGATCAAAAGTTGAAGAGGTTTCGCCAAATACGGCATTGTTTTTATGCCCGGGATAAAAACATTCTTATTATATAGAACAATTCATGCTATTGCAAACAGTAAATTTGATCAAATGTATATGAAAGAGTTAACATAAAGAAACTGAGGTATAAACTAATTACAGAAAACTTAACCCGAATACATAACGCCAAGATATAAAAGATCGAAAGTGAAAAAGGTATAAAGTTGTACAGCACTGAAGATCAAAAGTTGAAAAGGTTTTGCCAAATACGGCCTTGTTTTTATGCCTGGGATAAGAACATCCTAATTATATAGAACAATTCATGCTATAGCAAACAGTAAATTTTAACAAATGAATATGAAAGAGATATACATTATGAAACTGAAGTATTAACTAATTACAGAAAACTGAACCCGAATACATAATGCTATTAAAAGTTTAACACAGAATAGACACAACCGAATCAGTCCAGGCGTCAACGTAATTAAAAAAATGTGACGTCACATACGATGGCGAAACGTAACCATATTTTTGATTATTACAGTTATATAAATATATATATATAGCCCTGCTTTCAAAATAAACGCATTGAAAAATGGCTAAAAACACTCCCGGGAGGGGTAGTAAACAATCGTATTAACTGATATATACAAGAATGTGAATACAGTTGAAGTTTTGAAAATGTGTTAGAATAATATAGAAATATATTTTCTAGGTCTCTTTGGAAGTAATGACATGGAAAAAGCAAAGATAGATGAAGTGATGACGACAATAGCAGATTTCACTGTTGATTGTACAAAGCCTGTTTTTATCAAAGAGGAGGCTGCGAAGGTAAGTTTATACCAGTAAATCTGGCACTATAACTACACATGTCAGCACCAACAGTATAAATAATAGATAATAATTACATTACATGTATGTTTAATTATAATACGTGATTCTGATTGGCTACTGTGCAATCTCACAATATTCCTTAAGCAACTTCATTACACAATAAAATTTATCATTTATGATGACAAGAGGTCCCACAATAAAGTGCACAGGTAAATTGAATAAAAACTTGATAAAAATAGTGTTATCATTATCCTAGCTAAAAAATGTTATTATAAATTTTTGAAATGCTTTTTTTTTGTAACTTCATAGGGTTGTAAAAGCGTTGACCGTGCACATATTTTGAGAATGAAGCGCTTCATACAAAATACACTTCGGTCAACTCTTTTGGACCCCAATGAAGTTACAAAAAGATTCATTCAATTTTTAAATTTATTACACCATTTGTTCGATGATTCCACAGAAAAACATAAAATCTTTGAAATTAACAAAACCTTTCTTTCATTAGCAACATAATTCATCCTACTTGTTTGCAGAATAGTTCCGCTGTGTTCCTTGTTTTTGTATTCAACACCTTACAGTCTCTAACCCAGAAAACCTTAATAAACTGGCCACATATTTAAATTTTAAGCTTTTTTTTATGAATACCTGTAAGAATTAGCCCAACCATTTTTCTGACTAGGAAACTTTAAAAAAGACTTCATTATGTAATTATACATTTTTAACAGCTTTAATCGGAATTATCTTTTCCCTTTTTCGAACGTTACCTACATTTTGTAAAATATGAGATATGATGTACACCGCATCAGCTTGGTAAATCAACGGCACAGAAACCTAACATACATCTGCTATCATTAAAGACTGCCCTCTTTATATTTTAGGCTGAAGCCGTTAAGTCTATAGTGGATACCAAACTACCTGCCATTATGGCCTACCTAGAAAAGGCATTGGATGCCAATCAGACAAACAGTGGATTTATAGTAGGAGGAAAGGTATGTATTGAAGTGTATACTATGGAAAATTTGTGATCTGTTGCTTCACGATTAGTTGTGGAACATTTCTTGTATATTCAGAACAGAGCATCTCCAAAGTACGGCAAGTGGCGTGAGAGGCGGCACATTTAGATCGAACTTGGTTGTTTGTTTATAAGTTTGGACAGACAAAATAAAGACCCGTTTAAGCCTCCGGACTAATATTCCTTTTTCGAGGATCTACACTTATACATTGTACCTATACGTAAGCTCATTCAGCTATACAAATAATGTTCAAATCCTTCATGAAAGTACGTTGATATAAACAAAAGAAGATGTTGTATGATTTGCCAATGTGACGTCTCTCCTCAAAAGGCCAAATGACACAAAAAAAAAACAGGAGATCGTACATTCTTTGAATTTGAGAATAAAATGCAGGGCGCAGCTGCATACGAACACTGATCAGTTTGGGCAAGTATAGGCACAACATTCAAGCTTGATACATCTCTGAATTTGGATTGTGATTAAAATTTGACACAGCATAGGTTTCTGACATACCATGAATGTGGTCTAAAAACTTAAAAAAAAGAAATAAGTTGGACATTTACCAATTTAATTTTGGACCCAATAGACCTCAAAGTAGACCAATTTGAAAACAGGACTTCGAATTCAGACCTTCCAACCGAAGGCGCGGAGGGCGTAATCTCAGTTTTTTATTTATTTATTTTTAAAATAAATATTGAGAAAAGTAAAAAGTAAAAAAAATGTCTTTTATTTTTCAGTTATCCGTGGCAGATTTGACAATTTTCTTCTTTGTGGACACACTCAGCAATCTCTCATCAACAGCAATAGATAAATATACAAAACTGCGAGATCTGAGTGCAAAAGTAGGAGTCATCAATAGTATAGCAACATATGTAGCTAATCGAAAGAAAACTCCATTTTAAAAACACAAACGAAAGGAAAATTAATAAACAAGGTATAAGCGGGTTAAGTGAACTGTTGGACTTTTAGTCAGAGTATCCACTCTCTAGCAATATGACAAGTGCTACTTGTAAACAATTTCATTATGACTACCTCTAAAGCTTAAAACTTTGTTTACGATCAATGACTTTTAAAGGGAAGTGATTTGTCAAGGCTTCATTAAAAATCGCTTAAAAGGGTAGGGGAAAATTTTGGAAATGATCAAAAATAGTCTACTCTCCGGGTCAATTATATTTCGGTTACTTTTGAGTTCTTATCATTTAGGACCATAGCGTGATAATGTATTTCTGTTTTTTAATGGTTTTCTTTTAAAATGTTTTTGATTGAAGTTCTCTAAAATTGAAACATTTCTTTAAAAAATAAATTAATGTCTATAACAATGATATTTACGCGTGAAAGTGTGTATAACGATACGTGTGGATGTTTTTCAATACATGTATATATGAGAGTGGAGAGAAGATGAAAAATTGTATTGGTATGAAAATGATTATCTTTTAAAAATGTATTTATATTTATTAAAAAGAAATGATAACATGTTTTAACCATTTTTATATGTTATAATTTATTACAACCGAATGCTTTGCGATTGAATGCCTATCTGGACTGATTTATGAATTACTCAAGAAAATATCTGCTCCAAATAAGGTGGTATATGATTTTACCCCTATGTGATGGTCGGCCAGTCAGTCCGTTTGTCCAATAGAATCACCGACTTTTTTTTTATCAGGAACTACAAATTATAGCTTCCTGCAACTTGGTATTGTACTTTATGTGAGCATGTTATACTGTGAACATCGTTTTACAATTCCCCACTCATCAACTTCCCAATGATCGAATACTTACTTAGTAATGTGTATTTTAACATATGATAGCTGTGTATGAAATTGTAGTCACTTTTTTTTCTAGGGAACCAGAAGTAAAAACTAACTTTCAAATTTACATGAGAATGTTGAATGGCATATGTTCGCCTATAATTGCTAATATCATATTTTGTTTTACTAGCTAGTTGTCTCATTGGCAATTATACAACATCTCTATATTTTTATGAACAGGTCATTACGTTTTACCCTTCTGCGCTCATACGTCCGTCTGTAAGTCCATATGTACGCATGTAAAGCGGTTGATGTTTGACTGGCCGACAAAACAGCCAACTAATATTGGAATGACGAACATATTGTATGGAAGTACTTAAGAAAGAACATAAACATGTTTTTACGTCAAAGACCGTGCGCTCATCAGCAAGTCAAATAGTGAAAAAGTCATTATTATTACCACATTTTATATCATGAAGATGTATATGTCTGTATAACGAATAAACCCCTTAAACAATACCAGATTCTAA
The DNA here is from genome assembly GCF_963676685.1 of Mytilus edulis. NCBI lineage: Eukaryota > Metazoa > Mollusca > Bivalvia > Mytilida > Mytilidae > Mytilus > Mytilus edulis. The sequence goes on from NC_092356.1 coordinate 70,876,246, forward strand.
ATGTTTTACTGTAACTCATATGATTCCCTTTTCTCTAATGAAATGTTAGATATGCAAAATATCTTCTAATACTGTAACTGTACTGAGTCAGATTTTCTAATACTGAAAATATACTGAGATGTTCTAATACTGGAACTGTACCGAGATGTTTTTGTCGATGTGATTTAAGCAATGACGTTATGAGCATGCATGTTGGTATTCTTAGGGACATCACTTGCGGTCCTTCAAACACAAACTTGACCCATTATATATATGTATCACTGTTTTCACAATACTTACTTAAGGTCCGTCTGAATTCATTGTTCTACTTGAAACTTTATATAAAAAGAAATCCCCCAAAAGGTGTTACAAAGAATAATGAAATACAAAACCTGCGAGTCAATTTGTATAGGATAATGTACATATTTAACAGGTTAACACGTTCATTTACAGATATACCGTTACCAGGGAAAATATCCTGTGACATGACCAAAGTTCCTCTTCAGTTGCTCACCACTCTGTCATACCACATTGATTAATTATAGTAGTTCGAGGGTACTTTTAACAGAATATATTTTGGTATACATATAACAAAGCCTAAATGGATATCTACTTGTATACACCCAATGAGTTAATATAATAAATAAAATGTGGTATGATTGCCAAAGTGACGATTCTCTACCAAATGACACAGACATTAACAAGTATAGGTCACAATTCGGGTTTTTTCAACTGATTTTTATAGTTCGTTTTTTATGTTACATTATTGACCAAGGGTAGGGGGAGGGGATGAAATCCCGCTAACATGTATAGCTCCGCCACATTTTGTACATATGTGCCTGTCCCGAATCAGGAGCCAAGTCAGGAGCCTGTAATTCAGTGGGTGACGTTAGTTTATGTGTTGCATATTTGTTTTTCGTTCATTTTTAAGTAAATAAATTAGACCGATAGTTTTCTCGTTTGTATGGTTTTACATTTGTCATTTCGGGGCCTTTTATAGCTGACTATGCGGCACGGCCTTTGATCATTATTGAAGGCCGTACGGTGGCATACAGTTTTTCAAATGTAATTTTATGCTAAAAACTCTTATAAACTACAACTTACAGGTACTCACCACGAAGTACAAAATGATACAAAAAAGCAAAAATATCCACCAAAGCATCGTCGGTGGTGTACCCCAGTCAATATATTACCTAGCTCGAAATTTTTTTCTGATCTCATTTTCATTACTTGTTTTCTTTACCTGACTTCGTTTGTGATTGAGTTTTATTGAGTTCATATATTTATAACATATACACTTTAATAGTATTGGTTGTATTCTTATAGAAAAGAGCCAGTTCATAGTATTTTGATACATGTACTTTCCGTTATATGAATTAGAGTAATATCCCTTTGTACACTGTATTGTCTATGTGTTTATATTTTTGATATTTGTGTAATCTTAGGGTCATTTGTCTCTGTCGTATAAAAGAACATCTTTAAACTTGACGAATCATTTTATTCCGTCCTAGAACTTTTTTTTCTTCAAAATAACATTAAAATTTTCAATTAATATTGAGGAGTTTGAACAGCTGGATCTGCTTGCCCTTCACGCTTGCACTTGGGGTGACCCCCTAGTAACTAGTCTCGTGTTTCTTGGTCTTTAATTTTCTATGTTGCGGTTTGTGTATTGTTGTTGGTCTCTTGATCTTTTTAGCGCTGGCAGTTTACTATTGACCTATGATTTTGAATGTACCTTTGACATCTTTCGCCTTTCTTTTGTTGTCAAGATTTCAATTCTTACAGAAATACAATTGAAAAGAGGTATATACTAGTACAAATTAAGCTTTTAAACATGTAACTCTGAGTGTTCCTGAGCAAGGTAAAGAAGAGAAAAGTGCTTAGGACAGATACTATTTATAATTTGTAAAGGTTGTATTTTAGTTCAGAACTAAGAATTAACCGATATGAGAGGTATCGTCGATATCAACAGCCACATATTGTCTTTGTCGTATAAAAAAACATCTTTAAACTTGACGAATCATTTTATTCCGTCCTAGAACTTTTTTTTTCAAAATAGCATTAAAATTTTCAATTAATATTGAGGAGTGCCACATGAACAGCTGGATCTGCTTGCCCTTCACGCTTGCACTTGGGATGACCCCCTAGTAACTAGTCTCGTGTTTCTTGGTCTTTAATTTTCTATGTTGCGGTTTGTGTATTGTTGTTGGTCTCTTGATCTTTTTAGCGCTGGCAGTTTACTATTGACCTATGATTTTGAAAGTACCTTTGACATTTTTCGCCTTTCTTTTGTTGTCAAGATTTCAATTCTTACAGAAATACAATTGAAAAGAGGTATATACTAGTACAACTTAAGCTTTTAAACATGTAACTCTGAGTGTTCCTGAGCAAGGTAAAGACGAGAAAAGTGCTTAGGACAGATACTATTTATAATTTATAAAGGTTGTATTTTAGTTCAGAACTAAGAATTAACCGATATGAGAGGTATCGTCGATATCAACAGCCACATATTGTCTCTGTCGTATAAAAAAAACATCTTTAAACTTGACGAATCATTTTATTCCGTCCTAGAACTTTTTTTTTTCAAAATAACATTAAAATTTTCAATTAATATTGAGGAGTGTCACATGAACAGCTGGATCTGCTTGCCCTTCGCGCTTGCACTTGGGATGACCCCCTAGTTACTAGTCTCGTGTTTCTTGGTCTTTAATTTTCTATGTTGCGGTTTGTGTATTGTTGTTGGTCTCTTGATCTTTTTAGCGCTGGCAGTTTACTATTGACCTATGATTTTGAATGTACCTTTGACATCTTTCGCCTTTTTTTGTTGTCAAGATTTCAATTCTTACAGAAATACAATTGAAAAGAGGTATATACTAGTACAAATTAAGCTTTTAAACATGTAACTCTGAGTGTTCCTGAGCAAGGTAAAGACGAGAAAAGTGCGTAGGACAGATACTATTTATAATTTATAAAGGTTGTATTTTAGTTCAGAACTAAGAAGTAACCGATATGAGAGGTATCGTCGATATCAACAGTCACATATTGTTGACCTAAGGAGGGAGTTCCAGTCACGTTCAATGATGTGCAAATTGGTCTTAAACTAACTCCATTTGTGAACAGAATTACAGTTCAAACAATTGAAAGTATAAACATACAATTAAATGTAGTTGTTGGCAATAGTGCAACTACCTTTTTGAAGTGTTCTTTCTAGAAATTGTAATCACTAGTCCGACTTCATTGCAATATGGAATATCATCCAGCTGTTCATGTGGCACTCCTCAATATTAATTGAAAATTTTATTTATTTGAGCTGTTCCTAATACAATTAATAGAATCAATTCCTTAGCTTTAGTTTGTTACCTATATTATTCTCTTTAATCGATGACCAATACACTACTGTCGCATTAATGCATATACTTTCTTTTTCTTAAGGCATTTTTGCTTTAAATACCTGTAGATGTAGATTGACTATCAACACTTTTCAAGTTGTCCGTGATTTCATATTCATACAGGTAAAATGACCAATGTATATGGTCATTGGTTTATTTATTTGATACATTGAGATGTCCATGATTAAACATATGAATTTGTCAAATGAAGTACAAATTGATGAACAAATGAATAGTTAGTTATCAAAGGTACCAGGATTATAATTAAGTACGCCAGACGCGCGTTTCGTCTACATCAGACTCATCGGTGACGCTCATATCAAAATATTTATAAAGCCAAACAAGAACAAAGTTGAAGAGCATTGAGGATCCAAAATTCCAAAAAGTGGTGCCAAATACGGCTAAGGTAATCTATGCCTGGGATAAGAAAATCCTTATTTTTTCGTAAAAGTCAAAGTTTTGTAAACAGGAAATTTATAAAAATGAGCACATTATTGATATTCATGTATAACGCTGCTGATTGTAAACCTTTAAAGTCCACGTATTTGATTATTTTTATCTGTGTATGTTTATCAATTTTATATTATCTTTCAAATTTGTATTTTTCAACTACAAATGGAATAAAACCCATTCTATATTAAAATGCAGCGTTGACATTATGGCTATTTTATATATCATATAAGTCCTATAGACAATAAACTGTCATCCCTATCCGAAACAACACAGAATTACGTTCATCTTTGCCGTATGGGCATACGATACAGTTACAGGAGAGGTAATGACGTTGCTAACGTAAATTGTTATTTTAGCGACGTCAAACTACGATTTATCGGGAAAACATTTAGTTTTCGACTGATTTTGTCATTCAAACTTATTTAACTTGAAAACGAGTTCATCAACCCCTCTTTGTTAAGATGCCATTTGAATTGATTACGTAAGACGATAAGGTGTGCAAATTTTCATGAAAACGTAAACAGTGTAATTTTTTTAAATTAGATAAATCTACAGCAAAAAATTATGTTTTTTTTCTACATTCGTGACCATTTGATAAATATGAGTTATTTGCAAAAAACAAATTGCAGAACTTGAAACTATATTTATATAAAACAGAATTTACAAATAATTTTACTAAAAACAGCTTGCGTTTATTTTTTAAAACAAAAAGTTATGTCGAAATGAAAATTACGTCCAAAAATCCGAATTTTGAGCAAATACATAAAATATCGACCTCATTTTACTCAACAAGTAGCACATTTGTCAATTGTCAAGTGTTGCCATGTAAATAAGTGACGTTATCCAATCAAAATGAACGTTACAAATGTTTTTTCATTAGAATCATGTATTGAAAACGAATTTCAAATCTCCGGACAAAAGTAAACAGTTAACACACCACCAGGGTAACAAGTCCAGCAAACGTGTTCTAAGACGAGGACGCAAACAATAATTGAGCAAATCATCGTATAACATAATATTGAATAAGGAAAAAGGAAATATGTCAAAGAAACTTCAACTGGACATAAGAGCAGAAAACAGCTCACTAATAGGTCTGCAATACAGTAACAAAATCCTTCATCCGGTGGCGGGCTTCAGCTGGCACGTAAATAAAAATAGATAATAGTTCAGTGAAATTGGTCGTCAAACTAATCTCCAAAACATATCAATTAATTAGATCTTAAAGATATAATAGACTAACAAAGGTCAAAGGCTTCTGACTTGGGACAAGCGCAAAAATGCTGCCGGTGTAAACATTTTTAATGAGATTTCAACCCTTCCCTATATCTCTGGCCAATGTAAAATGAAGAAACCAACACCAATACGCACAGTAAAACTCAGTTTAAAAGAAATCCGTGTGTGGTGCCGAATAGGTAACAAAAGAAACTAAGCAAAAAGACAGTGATACATAAATTTACATATGACTCTCAGCAGTTAATGACATGCCAGCTCAAGACCTCAATTAAACTGATTGAAGGATTTTGTCTTCATCATATGGAAATCAAGGACGATCCCACCAGATAGGTGTTAAGTATCATACCATAATAAAATATAAGAGAAAAGCATAACCCGTTGCATGCAAACAACTTGTTTAAGAATAAATGTGTTTATAACACTTACACTACTGAAACAAAACTGTAGTATAGAAGATGTTTTTTTTTATCATCACTAACCTACTAACTACCCTATTTCTGCAGTACATCATCATATATAACGAATGTTAATATTGTATATATTTTTGATTAACGACGACACATTTATAACCAGTTTGACACATTTCTATGTTCCAAACACATTTCAAAACTTTTGATGTATTGTTATAATTCATTACTTCGAGCAAAATCGTAAAATGCGCATACAAATATTTCTGAGGTTAAATCAATCGTTTCATAAATGTTAAACTTTAAGGATTATGAAATATATGGTTACTAAAAAAAAGAACATTTATTGTTTTTCAGTCCCGTAAAAATTTATCATGTATATACATAGCAGTTTAACATGATAAAGGCTATTTTTCAATCTAGAAATAATGAACTTTTAATATCTAATGATTACGTTTACCATGGTACACCCCTTGCGGTAAGAAAAAAAGGGAAAATTCTAAAATATTAGAGATTATGTAGATACGAACCTCAATATCACAGTCTCAATAAATACGATGAAAATCTTTGATTATAACCACCACAATGTTCTAATATGTTTATACATACATATCGAGATGTGGGGTAACCATCAATAAGACAATCAATCAAATAATCGACATAAAGTCGTCATCACAAAGTATTTAACATAAAGGCTTATGGAACATTGGAAAAAGTAAAATCACAAAAATACTAAACTCCGCGGAAAATTCAAAACGGAAAGTCCCTAATCAAATGGCAAAATCAAAAGATAAAACATATCAAACAACAGTCATATTTCTGACTTAGAACAGGCATTTCCTTATATAGAAAATGGTGGATTGAGCCTGGTTGTATAGCGCACTTGTATGACGGTTGCATCAAATTTCATTTTATTGACAACGATGCTTGAACAAAACAGACATACTAGGAGTGCAGAATTTTTGTGATTTAACTTTACACTCTCAGTTATTTCAAGAGTTGACTGGTGTAAAAAATTATGGTCACCCATAGTCTTGTACCAACATGAAGTAGATATAATAGGTAAAATTGTCAAAATAGGGGTACAGTTATATTTCTATGTTTCCCAACGAAACATATTTTTATCTTAAAATTATCTTCTCCAACGTAAATACGTTTAAATCTAGAAATTAGGTATGATTTTTTTTCTTTGTCTTAATATGAGGCAGGCATTTCCTGTAAATTGGGACGAAGTCTGTATGAATTATTTTTTTGTAACTTAAATACTTGTTAAAAAAAGAAACGGAAATACCGTAACGTTTCCGATTTTGGTTCTGTTGTTAGGGGTTTTAGTTGTGACGTTATTTAAGTTATGACGTCATATGCAATGTAAACAAAGAAACGCTATCATCAGGTAACGTTTTTTCATATCAAGGAATATTAAAAATGAAATTGGTATTGCGTCTCTTCCTATTTTATACTAGACTGATAAATATATTTTTTACTCAAAGTTTCATACAAACGAGACCGGAAAAAGGAAGTATATTGTAGATTTCTGCGCATATCCGGAAATTCAAAAACACGACAAAAAAAAATTTGAACGATTTTGAGTTCATTAGTACAATGAAAATATCGGGAAAATTTTCCCGATTTTTTTTTTTTTTTTTTTTATTGAATTTTCTACTGTTATTGGGGACTTCTTCCCCATATTATGTATGTATCAGAGCTTATAATGTAAATGCTGAAATGAATAGTGATTCTTTAATAAATAAGTTATTTAAAACATAAAATCCATGTTATGTTTAAATCGTTCCGAAAGCTATCAAAGATTTGCTATTCCCATCAAATTAGAAAAAAAAGACATTGTATAAAAAAGAAGATGTGGTATCATTGCCAATGAGACAACTATTCACAAAAGACCAAAATGACACAAACATTAACAACTATAGGTAACCGTACGGCCTTCAACAATGAGCAAAGCTTATACCACATAGTCAGCTATAAAAGGCCCCGATAAGACAATGTAAAACAATTCAAACGAGAAAACTAATGGCCTTATTTATGTAAAACAAAAATGAACGAAAAACAAATATGTAACACATAAACAAACGACAACTACTGAATTACAGGCTCCTGACTTGGGACAGGCACATACATAAATAATGTGGCGGGGTTAAACATGTTAGTGGGATCCCAACCCTCCCCTAACCTGGGACAGTGGTATAACAGTACAACATAAGAACGAACCATAAAAATCAGTTGAAAAAGGCTTAACTCATCAGATAGACAAAAAATATGTTCCTTAACGTAGAACAGAATCTTATATATTTGCTGCAGACTGGAACTGGATTTTTGAGATCTTCGTGTCATGCTTTATGCTCATGTAAACCTAAGTAGGCATTATATTTTATTATATCTTCATACCGAGCGTTGACAAGATGTAGGATGCTGATAAACATACTAAATGTTTAAGGACCATACAGCAATGCAAGAAATGATTATTTCGATCCCTATAGAAAATTAGTGAATTTTTGTTCTTCGAATCGAACCTAAAATTTACGTTGTTGACAGGAATTTTGATTTGATAAAGTCAAATCGTTCAGAATATCCTCCGTTTTACAACACCAATGAACAGATACATGTTAACTACTTTTTAGATCTGATATCATAGCGATCAATACACGTGTTCATTTTGATCACCAGCGTTGTTCCAAATATTAACTTTGCAATCACATTCAAGTAAAAGTTTTGTCTAGAAAAAAATATTTTACCTCCTGTACATTTTAAGGAGTATAATTCGTTTAAAGCACCCATGTGGAGACCGTATTTATTCCTTATTAGGTTAGTAGGCGGGGTTTATTTCAATACACGGTTACATGTAGGTTTTACGTCCCTTTATAATGTTTTTCAGGAACAATTTGTTTAAGGTTTCAACGCTTAAATTGTTTTGTAAATATCTATAACTCTTCTTATGAGGAAGCGATATGAACTAAATGTACAACAAAAATTCAGAAATTAACTTCATCTTAATTTTTTTCATTATTGGACCAATAACCGAAAATCAAAAGACCATAGGTCTTTATCACTTGTGGTTTACCAGCTACAAATGCATATCACTTATATCAAATGCATAAGGAGAAATACCTCTCATATGGAGTCTCCGTATAATGGTATACATGTAGGTTCGGCGCAAATTGGCAGCCTATTCCAGAAGAAAGAAAAAGCAATTTGGTAAAATTAATTTGTCGTAATCTTTTACGGTTGCAAAGGAGAAATGGACACAAGAAAAAAAGTGTTCGGAGGGATAAGTCTTACAAGAACAGTGTTCAGTTTAACAGTGTCAGTTTCAAAAGCGTATAAACTGCTTGATATCGACATCTAAGCGATTTCTTGTAAAAAGACCAATACTGCGCAAGAACAAAATGTAAGCGGACGAAAAAAATGATCAGAATAATAGGTCTTTTCTTTAAAAGAGGAAAGACCTAATAACAATGAATCAGAACAAGAACAAAAGGTAAAGGTACGAAGAAATTGATGATTTCTATTTATTTAACAACAAATAAATATTCTTTATTCTTCAGATTGCTTGTTACAATTTAACGTCATTATCCAAGCTTCAATAAAGTATTCCTGTGAAATACTTTCTGAGTATCCAGGAAAATACACAGAATAAAATGAAATATAAACATTTTTTTCCATCAATTATATCAATCTTTTTAACTTGATGAAAATACATATTGAGATACCGTTTTGTTCTCATTCATAAACATTCGTAGCTCCTTTATAAACATAGCATACACATCTAAAAAATTCATTTTTTGCTCGGATACATAGTAACACTTGTACATACAAAAACCTATAATTGTCAAGAAATAATTAAAACCGTTATACCCTTGATCTGATATTTTGTACCAAATACTATCTGTTTTTCTAATATCTTGTTTTGAAAATTCATTTTTGCTAGAAGATAATGTACTTTCTCCCTAAAATCTTTCAAAAATGAACATGTAATAAAGAAATGCAAATAATCTTCTTCTTTTCTTTTACAAAAGGTGCATTGATAGTTCTGAGATATTTTCCATTTTAATAGTAGCTGCTTTGTAAAAATAATATACTGAAGCCGTTTCCATCTGAAAATTTTCAACTTATTTTCCATTAGAATTTTAAATATAAAATCGTAAACAAATGACATATGTGGTACGTATTCTAATTTTAAATATCTTGTCCAACTGTTGATACCGATTGGCTTTGCATATTTTGAATCTGCTAAAAAGTAAAATCACAAAAATACTGAACTCAGAGGAAAATCAGATCGGAAAGTCCCCAATCACATGGCAAAACCAAATGACAAAACACATAATAAACGAAAGGACAACAACTCTCATATTCCTGACTAGGTACAGGCATTTTCAAAAGTAGAAAATTGTGGATTAAACCTAATTTTATAGCGCTAACCCTCTCACTTTGTACAACAGTATCATCAAATTCCGTTATATTTACAATGATGCGTGAACTAAACAGACATAATAAATAAAAGAGTCAAAATATGGGTACAGCAGTCATCATTGTGTTACAATATTGCCAAAACTCCTCCTGTTTCAACCCAACTTGAAACTACTTGTAAATGAAAATCATATTTAATTGAACATTTATGACATCAACATGGTTTTTAAATGAAACTTGAAGAAATGAGAAAACGTATGAACCCGTGATTAATTAGAATTTTTTAACAAAATCTATGGCGCGTATGGTGGCTGAATCCAGTCTGGTGGTTGACGATTTGAAATCCATACACAAAAGTTTTTACTACCGAGGTGTACAGCAAGTCTTCACTGAGAAACGTATAAATGGCAGTCCAAGAGTAACAGACAAAACAACTACCCTCAACAAATTTGTGCATAATTTTTCATGACGAGAATAGTCATTTTCATTCATTGATAATGAAGTCTATAATACTATTTTGAATTGAAAAAAAAATCAGAATCAAAATATTTTGTGTCTTTATTTTTTATTTTTCTTGTATAGCAATTGGCCGACTCCAAATTGTATGGAGAATTGTCATTGTACGGCCAAATTGAACAGACTATCAATAAAATAAATAATAAAAAACTGCTGCATGTGCGAGACCCTCATGGGTAGATCAGGTCGTATAACACCCCTATTCGTAAATAAAATAATAAATACAGAGAGTGTCTCATACTGTTCTGGACTTGAAATCTGTACATAAAAAAAAATCCCCAAGGTTAATTGATCATATTTTAAAAATATATAATAGCATGTGTATGCAGACAAACGGTCAACTAAAGTCAAGATTTCAAAAATTATATATTAGTGTCATTTTTGGTTAGATTTAACACAAATTGGTACCAATAGATGCAGAAATGTCACAGGTTAGTTTGTTTAATTGGTTGAAATTTTTGTGTGTGTACTATATCAAATGCGATGTAAGAGAACAAAACAAGAAAACGACCTTTCACATGATGTTAACCGTTTGAGTTGTTTTGCATTTGTCATTTAGGGACCTTTCATAGCTGACTATGAAGTATGGGTTTTACTCATTGTTGAAGGCCGTCCGATGTCCTATAGTCGTTAACTTCTTTGTCATTTGGTCTCTGGTTGAGATTTGCCTGTTTGGTAATCATACCTTGTCTTCTTTTTTGTATAAGCATATCCCTATTGTACTTCAACATATTGAGAGATAACATTAAGTATCGGCAAATGTTCAATAACTGCAGACAGACAGACCAGAAATTGTACACACGTTAAAACTCGTCGCTGTCAAGCTGATAAGCAAATATGAAGTCATTCAGTAAGGTTGTTTCTGAGAAAAGTAACAAACATATTGTTATACGATCGGACAGAAGAACAAACGAAGTGTTTGCAATATAGCTCTACTTCTAGACAAACAAGTAAGCCAATAATCATACGTATAAGCCGTGTAAAATGAAATGTAACTTATCTATTGTTAAAGACATCATTCAATTTAGTTCTCTAATACCGGCTGCTGTACTTCTGATAATGATAAACTACAACTTCATTTTCGGTCGATTGAGGCAATAAGGACATGTTATTGCACGAAACAGCTCTAACTATATATAACACAAGAAGTACTCCCTGTATTTTAAATTTTAAAGCTGACAATATGGTACCGGTTTTGTCATTGTTGAAGGTTATATGGTTGTCAATTAATGGTACCACCCACTTAATTTATGGTTGGTTCATATTTTGTCATGCGTAATGTTGTCTACCCTCTTTCAGTACATGAAGCAATTTTGAACTGATGTCGGACGGAGATGCACCTTTATACTTCTATCAGATTTTTCGTTTTTGTCGTATATCTGACAAAGTACTCTGCTAGAATCCTTTCTTTTATCTATAATATTTTTTATTATGACAAAGGTCCTGTTCAAGTTTCGTTTCGTAAATGTTTAGCACAAATGTTTTGCCATTTTAGGAGTAACCATGTTATGAATTTTATGATATAAAGTATAAACGCTTAGTGGAAAACCCTGCATATACTTGACAGAATAGTCGTGTACTGCGGGAATTATTACACGACATTGTTGATTTTAAAACTTTTAATACACACTTGATATAACGTAATTAAGCGCCATACTGACAAGTGTCGTAAAAAATCAAGGTATGTGACTTTTACTATAAAACAGGCACATGGAACCCTATTTTTTGCTTTTGCAATCAATCAAATACTGTGTTAAGATCACTCCGCCAAAAATTTGAAGAAAAAAATCAACGATCAAATTTTTTCTGCACTTTCGAATAGTCACAAAAAATGATCAATTTCTGTATTTCGAAAAAGGAATCTAAATCGGGAAAATAATAATCTGGTTTAACCTTAAACTTGTTTCAGCATGTTGATGCCATGGATCAAGGTACATTTTACAAAAAAACCGGTTAAGTTATGGCGTTTCGTACAAAATCATGGGTACTTTTTGTACTTTGTACTTTTAAGTCCTTATTGATGAAATTTCAGGGATTTTCTGATATGTTTTAAATATTTTATTTTAAATATGCAAATTTCGAACCAAATTATCACAAAAAGTAAGTCATGAAGGTACTTTTTTCTTTGCATATTTCAAAAGTGCACATTGAAATTGACCTTCTTCCAAAATTTCAAGAAAAGAACAACGATGGATCTCTACTGTAATGTATGCCCGTAAAATATGAATAATGCAACAAGCAGATTTATTTAATTATATGATTTTTTTCAAATTATTTTTACGTTTACCTTTGCCTTAAAAGTATCACACTCTCATAACATGCCTTTTTTGTTCATTTTGCAGCGTTTACATGGTTGCAATTACATGTATTCAAAATTTCATTGTTACATTATATTTACAATGTAGGAGATAAGGGTGCATGTCATGAAGATGAAAAATTAAACGCTAAATTAACATTAACAAATACGAATAATTATGATCCCTTTTTTTTTGTCTTACTTTTTTAATAGATCAAATAAAAAATTGAAAACAACACGTTTAATAATTTCTTGCGTCCGACGCGCTTTTCTGGATTTACTTTCATCAGGAACACTCAAAGCCAAACATTTGAAATCCGAAGATGTATAAAAGCCGAAAATCGTTGAAGAGCTATGTGTCAAAAATACATAAGTGCTCTTTAAGTAGTGCATCTCGTCCAAATACCTTGCCATCATGTCATAATGCTCTGGCATTCTATTACAGATCTTCAACATATAATCAACCCGGAATACTTTGAAATCCCGTCCAAATACCCTTGCAATTTTATTACAGATATTCATCAAATCACGTCCACATACTTTGACAATTTTCTTACAGACCTTCAACACAACATATCGTCCAAATACATTAACAATTTTCTAACAGATCTTCAACAAATAATCATGTCTTGAAAAACAAAATTAACATCACTGGACAAAAGTAAACAGCTGACACACTAGCATGGTAGCCGGACAAGCAAATGTGTCCTAAAACGAGGACACAAACAACGATTGGGCAGATTATCGTATGACAATTGAGTAAATAATGGGGAATATGTCAGAAAGACTTCAATCCAAACAGAAAACAGCTTAAAGCAACTAATGAGTCTTTGACAATACGAGAAAATCCCATGTGCTTGTTCAGTGAAAATAAACGTCATAATAAACCCCAAATCATAAAATGAACTAGATTTAAAAATATGTATATTTAGTTTGGTACCTTTAAAACGTTTAATCCCGCTGCAAATGTTTGCACCTGTCCTAAGTCATGAATCTGATGTACAGTAATTGTCGTTTGTTTATGTTATTTATACGTGTTTCTCGTTTCTCGTTTTTTTATATAGATAAGACCGTTGGTTTTCCCGTTTGAATGGTGTTACACTAGTAATTGTGGGGCCCTTTATAGCTTGATGTTCGGTGTGAGCCAAGGCCCCGTAGTAAAGGCCGCACATTGACCTATAATGGTTTACTTTTATAAATTGTTATTTAGATGGAGAGTTGTCTCATTGGTACTCACCCCACATCTTCCTATAACTATAGATTTCAAAAATATATATATATACCAGACTAAACAAGACCAGAGGCTCCTGACTACGAACAAGAGTAAAAATGCGGCGGAGTCAAACATATTAAGTGTGATTTCAACCCTCCCGTAACCTCTATTCAATGACGAACAAGAAAACTCAGAGCAATCAATAAGCACAGTAAAACTGAGTTTAAAAGAAGTCCGAGTCCAATATCGGAATTAGTAATAAAAGAAACTAACCAAAATGACAATGATACATAAATTAACAAAGGACTACTCACAGTTACTCACATGTCAGCTCCAGACCTTAATGAAACTGATTGAAAGACTATGTCTTCATCTAGTCTTATGAAAATCAAGCTCAATTTCTCCCGTTAGGGGTTAAGTATCATACAATCATTAAGTGTGAGAGAGGTTTATCAACCGTATCATGGCATTAAATGGTTTAGAACAAATTTGTTTATTTCTGATGCGAAGACCCTAAAAGATTATCACACAATATATACGTTATAATATTAATTTGCTCTGGATAGTCAAACATTCAAATGTATCTATTTTTTCATTTTTCATTATAATATTTTTATCTTTTGAAACCGAATTATATATGGATCATATATTAAATCCCTTTTCGTACTTCTTTGTTTTAAACTTGTTTATTTTTATATTTAAGATTATATCCCAATTTTGACGGCTGTACCCCTATTTTTTTTACATTGTTACCTATAATGTGTTTTTTTTTCTTCACATCGGTGTCAATATAATGGAATTGTATGCGACTGTCATACAAGTGAGAGGTTTCGCTATCTATAAAACTAGATTTAATCCACCATTTTCTTTGAAAATACCAGAGTAAGGAATATGGCAGTTGTTTTCCATTCGTTAAATGTGTTTGAGCTTTTAATTTTGCAATTTGAATTGAGACTTATCGATTTGAATTTCCCTGAAGTTAAAAATTTTTGTGATTTTACTTTTCAAATTCAATTATTTCAAGGGTTGACAGGAGTAAAAAATGATGGTCACCCATAGTCTTGAACCGACCGGAAGTAGAAGTCTTCTACAATCGGCCACCGTTTGTATGATGCAAAGCAATATTTTACCCGCTGAAAAAATTCCAACATACCCACGTTTTCACATGCAAGTCGAGTAACCAAACGCTGCTCAAGAAAAAACATCAATTGTATAAGCCTGTGGTATTTTCTATCTTTGTTTTACAAAAAATAAAATAACTTTGCTTTTCTCTTTTCAAAATTGGTAAAAAGTAAAATCACAAAACTACTGAACTCTGAGAAAAATTCAAAACGGAAAGTCTCTAATCAAATGACAAAATCAAAAAATATAAACATATGATCAATTCCATGGGAACTTTCATTGCTTCAACTGTTGTAAAAGAAGATTATTGTTTTTTTACCAATATTGTATGCAAGCACCACTCATAGTTCAAAAGAACAAACGACCAGTTTACGCTAACAACGTTTCAGGAAAAGAAATCAAGCTTAGTTTTGTTTAGTGTATACATGTCTAAGGAAGGGAATAAAATCCCTTATATAGGACGATAAACATATCATACAGTTTTCTATGTTTACATATCGTGAAAGGTCAACCGCTCCATACAATTTAATCTTACTTGCTCGGGAATAATTTGTAGCTGACAGCTAATAATAATGATAATAATAGTAATAGTGATAAGAATAATAATAGTAATATTTCTTGATTTTATTTTAATTCATTTATGTATTACAAGCATCAGTATTTTTACTAGTACCACTCTCATAAAAAGATATTAACAATGAACCAAAGAAATGAAAATGATCAAATGGTTTAAATTTCATATATATATTTATCTATGGAAACCAACCAGATGTCCCGTTACATAAAAGTTTCGTCAAATAATTGTTGAATGAATAAAAAGGTTTGATGCATTTGTATATGTACTTTATGTACTCAATCACTAGGTTTAATGACCTTCTATAACACTTACACAACTGAAATGTTATGTTCATGGACCCTGCGTGATATGGATAAATTGTAGCATAGAAAATACTTTTTTTATCAACATTAATCTTCTGACTGCGCTATATCTTCAGTACATCATCATATACAACGAGTGTTAATATTGTATATACTTTGATTTACGTCGACACAATCCTATGTTCCAAACACTTTTCAAAACTCTTGATATATTATTTCCAGTGCAAAATCGTTAAATGCGCAAACAAATATTTCAGAGGTTTTATCAATCGTTTCATAGATGTAAAAGATTATGCAATATGCGGTTTCTAAAACAGTACATTTTTTCTTTGCGGTCCCGTAAAAGTAATCATGTATATAAATTGTAATTTAAACTGCAGCAGCGGATGATATTTTTTATAAACGGCCCTTTTCAGGGCCATCAATATACTACAAAAAGATTCTACTTCTGTTGTAGATTGAAGAAATTCTAGAACACAAATGTATTTTAAACATAAGCTTGAGATTGTTACTAAAGAATATAGTAATTGTTCAAAATGCCCTTCCTCTGTTAGTTCGGTATAATAAAACAATTGTGGCCCCTTAGAATCGATGAATATCCAAAATTGTCAACCCTTTAACAAATAATCTATGTCTTGAAAATTGTGAATATGTTCCGGACCATATGAGTATTTGGACCATACGCGTATGGTCATGACTATATGCGTATACTCATATGGTCCGACCGTACGCGTATGGTCGGACCATATGAGTATAATACTCGTTTGGTTATTAACGGGCCGGACCATATGAGTATTTAGACCATATAGGTATGTATTTCAAATTACATTATAAACGTTTCAATAATACAAAAACTTTATCTAAAAAAACTATGATGGAAACATAACAATTTGTTAATTTTATAATTCAAAAACTACGTTGAAATTTAATATTGATACCATAGTTAGTTTTCATCTCTATTTACATTCTTACATGTAGGCTTGTGTGACATCTACTTCCACCCGGTATCATGGCTTTTTTTTTTTGCATTTGCAAGTATTGGTTGTGCACGATCCTTTTCATGTACACCTTTTGTTTGCGCGTTTAAAAGCTTGCCTTTTTGCAGCTGCGTACAGTGATACCGAGGTCTTTGGCCATGTTGATGTCTATATATGCATGGTGTTTTTAAAAAGTTCGAGATCGCAAATATCGTAAAAATGACTGCAATACACCATATTCACAAGACATTTTAAATAAACTATGTTACTTTCCAGTGACTTGTTGTGTAACAGTTCGTAAAGAATTTTTTGAAATTTAATTATTTAAGTCGACTTATTCATAGTGCCAATCACTCGTAATAACAAATCGGTAATGACCATCGGTATAAAATGTGTTTATCATAGTTTAGACAATTAAGTAAAATTAACTTTGTGAAACTTCTAAATTTTTATTAGATAATCTTTTTAAGTTTTTATTATAAAATAATAATAAAATTACCCAGTATATGATAGTGTCTTTTTAATGAACGGCCATACCATATGAACAGTTTAGAAGTATTAAAGTAAACTGTAACAGAATGTTAATTACCCCGACCATACGCGTACGGTCGGACCATATGAGTATATACCCATATGGTCATGACCATACGCGTATGGTCCAAATACTCATATGGTCCGGAACATATACACACAGGAGATATCAATGATTTGCCATTCTCATAAAAAAACCATTAAGATACGAGAAGAAATGACAAGTTCCTTGACGTAGATTATAAGCGTGTATATTTGCTGCCGACTGTAACCGGATTCTTGAGATCTTCATACCGTGTTTTATTCTCATTTAAACATAGTTATGTAATATAATTGCTAATATCTTTATAGGGAAAACGGTACTATTTATTCTGCCACAGGCGACAATACTAACATTTTCTAAATTTACCAGTTTTTAAAATAAAAACCTGGATAAAACAGTTATGTGTGATGTTAGTACTTTATTAATCTATTTTAAAAATTTGAGCCAAATAGTATCATGACCAATTTCCAACAGAGCTTGTTTATGTTATCCATGCCCACCGTCATTTTGCACCAAATTGATGAAATTTTGGAAGCCTTTTCGATTAATTCTCTAGAAAATATTTCAATAGGTTTTAAAATTTATATCTTTTTATATATTTTAATTTGGAAATTTACACACTGCAGTTATTCATAGATAAATTAAAAAAAATATTGTACCCTTACATCCAATCACAGCCCTCCTAAGTTGACTTCCTTCACCTGTCTTGGGTACACAAAAGGCCAACCTAATGCTGGAAAAATGTAATAGTACCGTTTTCCCTATTACGAGCGTTAACAATGTGTAAAATGCTGATAAACATAATGACTACCAATTTTAGAAGCAACATAGACCATGGCATGGTAGAATTATGTCGGTTCCTATAGCGAAATTGTGAACTTTTGTACTTCGAAGAAGACCTTAATTATATGTTCGATGTTTTTCTAAAAGTCATAAAAATTAGAATTTCATACAAATATGAATGATGCAACAGACAAATTTATTTTTACATTATGGTTTCTTTCGAATTATTTTATGAAATTATTAAAGTGTAGAGAATTGATCATCTGAATGACAACAAAAGTCAAAGGTGATGTAATTATGATGCATGATTATAAATGGATCGACCTATGTGGTATGTTATCAGTCTTTTTTCAGTATAAAAGTAGGAACAGTTTACAGAGACAGCATAGGTTATATCCAGCTCCTATCTTAAGGTAAGTTTTCTGATGTCTAACAAAAAAAATCTCCTGTTTATTTGAAATATTATGTAATATCTGCTTGACTTTGTGTCTTTGTGTCTTTTGTGTTGATAAGTATCATTTCAATCTACGGTTAATCGATAATCTATCAAACACTTTTATTAGAGGAACAATGTACTTTTCTTTTAAAGCTAATGAAAAATTGGTATGCTAGTCAATCGCCTATATTTTCCATAAAAGCTCGTGTGCCGTGCAACTATTAGTTGTTGCATATATAGAAAAAATATTTTTTTATAATATTTTTTATTAATTTTACATCTTTCACATGGTTTTGGGTGCTTTGTTTTATATAATCAGCAGGATTACCCGGACATTTAAAAACATAATAGAGATTTATTTTTAAAAAGGGCCGGCCAATAATGGGCGAATAGGGAATTTTCTATTTTATTTAACTTCACATGTTATAGTTCGTTAGGTTTCAAACATACAGCATGCATTAATGAATATTTTATCTTATTCTAAATTCATTCTAAAACGAGCAAGGTCGATTTGAGCATAACTATTGCATAAAATATTTCTGTACCGATATAAATTATATATAAAAAGTATGGTATAACTGTTAACGAGACATCTAGCCACAAGAGTTCCAATAACGTACATATCATCAATAGTAGGTTACTGTACGGTCTTCAGCGATAACAAAAACCATAAACGTAACTCAGCTGTAAAAAGTCCCGACTTGAGAAATGTTAACGATCCAAAGAAGAAAAAAGGCCACATTTGTAACAAACCAGTTTACAAAAACGCAAATATGAAAGACATGGACAACAACAAACACTTACAAATCAGGCGGCTGACTTTATACGAGCTTATATAGAATGTGGCTAGTTAAACAGGTTCTGGGCCCTCAATCCCCATTCCCAGCTCTTATGTTGGAACAGTGGTGATAGTGTACATAGTAAAAGCAAACAGTAAAACTCAGTTGGACATTACTTAATGAATATTTCAATATATTAGATGTAAGAACTTGTGGTATGCGTGCCAATTAGACAACTCTCCATCCAGTTCGCAATTTGTAAAAGTAAACAATGATAAATGAAATGCACTGTCTACAACACGGAGCATTGGCTTGCACAGAACAGCAAGCTATAAAAGGCCCGAAAAGGACTTGTGTAAAATCATTCAAATGGGAAAACCAACGGGCTATTCTATATAAAAAACGAGAAACACTTATGAACCACATCAACAAACGACAGATACTTAACATCAGATTAACATAAAACATACAAAAACAAACACTAAACATAAACACAATTGACTCATAGCACCAATAAAGGGGTACTTACAGTTCTTGAAATCTAATTCAAATCTAAGTTATTGACTTTTGAGTAACTGAGTATACCTGTATTCTCATGCTGAAGTATGTGTTCACTTAATTGTCATCCACTGTGTTGTGAAATTTTTTTGCCACAACTATAAATGATGTCTTCTTCTGTTTTATTTACAGAACAAATCAACCAAAATGTATTTCACTTTCGTTGTCGTTTTGCTGACTGTCTTCAGTTCTGCCTACAGCTCTGGCAAAGACTCATATGGATATGGAAGTGGATACGGCTCTGGATATGGATCCGGAGTTGGATCTGGATTACTTCTAGGAGCTGTTGGAGGTGGATATGGCGGATATGGACTCGGCTCCGGTGTTGGATCTTTGGCTGTTCTAGGAGGTGTATCCGGTGCTGGATACGGACCAGTAGGTAAAGGCGGATATGGACCAGCACCAGTTGTTGTAAGTGGTGGATACGGCTCTGGATATGGCTCTGGATATGGATCCGGAGTTGGATCTGCAGTCCTTCTAGGAGGTGGCGGTAGTGGATATGGTGGTTATGGACTCGGATCCGGTGTTGGATCTTTGGCTGTTCTAGGAGGTGTATCCGGTGCCGGATATGGACCAGTAGGAAAAGGCGGATACGGACCAGCACCAGTTGTTGTCAGTGGTGGATACGGCTCTGGATATGGCTCTGTATATGGATCCGGAGTTGGATCTGCAGTCCTTCTAGGAGGTGGTGGTAGTGGATATGGTGGTTATGGACTCGGATCCGGTGTCGGATCTGTAGCTGTTCTCGGAGGTGTTTCCGGTGCTGGATATGGACCAGTAGGAAAAGGCGGATACGGACCAGCACCAGTTGTTGTCAGTGGTGGATACGGCTCTGGATATGGCTCTGGGTATGGATCCGGACTTGGTTCAGCTGTCCTTCTAGGAGGTGGCGGAATTGGAGGCGGTTATGGTTACGGAAAAGGATCAAAATACTAGGTATGTATCCGTATGAAGAAAAAAAATAACAAAATCTGTTCCGTACTGGATATTGTTTCAATGATGAATAATATGATGTGAGATATATCTGAACTAGTCTCGATGATAAAAAATATGAAAGGTTTAACCCAAGCTATTACTATAAAGGTATTTTAACAATGTAAAAGTCGTCCATTTGAAACTAAGAAGTCGCTGCAGAATTAGTAAATCAAACCAAGCTTTGGAACTGACCGGTCTATATAAATGTAAAAGAATATCAAGGAAAAAATTATAAATAATGGTAGGATTTTACTGTGAGAAAGTTTAGTTTTTTTAATTGAAAGACATGTCGTATTTATATATTTTATGTTTTGTATTTGCAGGTGAAGTGATTATACACAAGATACCCGAAGATGATGAATTCATAGCAATTTAAATTTCATACAACAGTCCTCCTTGATATAAGTTACATCTATCGAGGACTGTACCACTTGTACAGAATTATAAAGATCATTAATAAAGATTTGCTTCCGAAACAATTATAGATTGAGGACTTCTTTATTACCAAAACAAAAAGGTTCAAAGTGGTAAATAGATATAGGAAGATGTGGTATGAGTGCCAATAAGACAACTCTCCATCCAATTAACAATTTATAAAAGTAAACCATAATTGGTCAATGTACGGACTTCAACACGGCGCCTTGGCTCACACCTAACAACAAGCTATAAAGGGCCCCAAATTACTAGTGTAAACCCATTTAAACGTTGAAAAGTTGAAGTCATGCATTTAAAATTTTTACAGGCGCCATCTCGAGTTGGTTAAGTGTAAAATACGTTTCACAGATGATGATAGATATTTTCTAATTATTTACTCCCTCGTTTCACTCCTCCGAAAATAAAATTTGTCTTAAATAGATATCGTAGAAAAAACAAACACAGTATAGGGCTATGCATTTGCTACAAGCTCGCCTTTAATTCAACATGTTCAACATAAATAAATACAATAGCCATAAATAAATGAATCATTTTTTACCATACACAAGTCGAAAAGAACCGATAAGGCTACATATAAAAAGGGTAACGTGTGGGAGAGTCTTTACTATCTTGTAACACGCGTCACATTGGTCAAACACACCTCAAATCGTCCTTATATACTGACTGCCAAAATCGTGCAGAAAGGAATTCAATAGGTATTACATCTAAATGTACCCCATATCATTTAAATATAAAAATACCGTTATGAAACATAGGGACGTAAAGAAATGTATTTATAGTAACCGAAATCCTATTCTCTTGTCCTCGAATATGACATTAAAATTTTTGTTATGCATTGGCAACACGATGTCTTCCAAATTTGCAGCAGAATCTGCTTATCATTTGGAAGCACCTATGGTCTTTCATCTCCTGTTGGTTTTGTGGGGAATGAGTATTTTTTTATCTTTCATCTTATGTTGGTAGTCAGTTGTTTGTCTTTCGTATTTGACAGAAGCGTTGTCAGTTCATATTCAACTTATGAATTATCGTTTTCCTTTTTTTCCATCTCTTTTATTTTATTATTAAATATCGTATATATGAAAAAAAGGTAAATGAAAGGTAAACGTGCCATTACAGCCGAACGAAGATATGTATAGGTACCATACTGATACATATCAACAAATCAATGTTAATCCTTTGGGGCTCGTTAATCTACAAAATTTAGATATAAGAAGATAGTAAGATACTACAATATCTACACATAGTCAGTGTTTAACTCTATAATATAATGCTGACGAATACACCATATCTAGACATAAACATATAGTAAAATATTTCTGTATCTACAAATAGGCAGTCTCTAACCTTATACTATCTAGATGTAAAAAGATAGTAAGATACCTCAGATCTATAAATAGTCAGTGGATGAATGAAGTTTTGTCAAACAGGTCATTTGTCCTGCCAGAGTTTCAATACAATGCGCTCTTTCTAAGTGGTCTAAGTCCCCTTCAATTGTGAAAGTTTTGTTTGAGGGATTTCCCACAGTAGTTATATAGGGCAATATACTTCCTCCAATGTCAAAATTTACCCTATTGCGAAAAACGAAAACAGTTATCTTATTTAGAATAATATGGAAATTTTCAAAATGTGTTTTATTCAACATATTTCGAAAATGATAGGCTAACATCTCATTCAGGACCAGAACAAAATCTTATGAAAGTACAAATTGTGTTGTTTCATTTATAACGTCGTTATTCCAATAATAAAAAGTAAGGAGATTTGATTTGATTGCCTATGAGCTAACAACCATAACTGACTAAAGAAAAGATGATAGCGAACGTATTTTGTTCAATGTTTTTAAATTCATTTCAACTACGATAAAATAAAGTATATTATTTGTTCTTTTAACCATCTTGTCTCATTAAAAGAGGGACGAAAGATACAAGAGGGAAAGTCAATTTCATAGATAGAAAATAGACTAATAACGCCATGGCTAAATATAAAAAGACAAACAGACAAATAATAGTACAGAAAACACAACATCGAAAACTAAAAACTAAGCAACACGAATCCCACCAAAAACTGGGGGTGATCTCAGATGCTGTGGAAGGAAGCAGATCCTGCTCTTCCTGTGGCATCCGTCGTTTTGCTTATGTTATTACAAATCCGGTAAATAGTCTAATTCGATAGGTCATATTCGGGAAAAGGAAAGGGTATTGTAGTTAAGACACAAGGAACACATCCGATAACATCTGTGAAACGGTAAAACAGTCAATCATATCGTGAAGGCGTCCGTAAAATTTACGCCATTTGGAACTCTTGGTTTAATAGCCACCCTGTGAGCAGCAATCCTCTATCAAGGAAATCATGATAGAAAACACAAGCCCGGGAATATCGTATCATTACAGCAGCACCTACATACGGTGTATATATCTCCCAAATAATACGACATTCCCGTGCTTGCATTTCCTATCATGATTTTCTTGATAGAGAGTTGTTTATCACAAGGAAACTATTAAATCAAGATTTTCAAATGGTGAAGTTGAAATCATCTCTTGGTAAATTTTACGGACGCCATTACGAGTTGGTTGACCGTTATGGAATAACCGTTTCACAAATGATATCGGATAAGTTCCGTACGTCGTAACTACAATTCCTTTCTCTTTCATAAATGTGACCTACCGAATTAGACATTTTACCGGATTTGTGATCTCATAAGCAACACGACGGGTGCCACATGTTGAGCAGGATCTGCTTACCCTTCCGGAGCACCTGAGATCACCACCAGTGTTTGGTGGGGTTCGTGTAGTTTATTCTTTAGTTATCTATGTTGTGTTAAGTGTTCTATTGTTTGTCTGTTTGTCCTTTTCATTTTTAGTCATGGCGTTGTCAGATTATTTTCGATTTATGATTTTGACTGTCCCTCTGGTATCTTTCGTGCCTCTTTTATCATTACTTTAATGGATATACAGCATACCGTTCTTGCGTGTAAATATTCTGTCAACAATTATGAATACTCGGTGTAAATTTGTAGCTTTTTCTAATAGCGAGCACATTAAGATCGTGATTTTACAAGTTCTCTATTTTCTAGCTCATTTTCATGGTCATTTAGACTGTTACTGGTCTATGTCTGTAGGTTATTATCAGCCAATCCTGCATAGAATTTGCAATGCGTGATTGTTGATCACATATATTACTTCGCTTACTCCACCACTTTGTTTTTTGTTTGATGTTGTTAGTCGGTGTTTTTTTTCAAAAGTAGGCTTGTGTTTGTGGTTATATATATGTAGGCGTCGGAGGTGCGATTGGGAAGCTGAAGCGCGATGGCCTACGCCGAAGTGCGATGGTCCGTTCGCTGATGTGCGATGGTCTTTTGATGCATGATGTCTTATTTAAAATCTACAGATGTGCAATTGTTAAGAGAAGTACATGTTTATGTTTTTAATAGCTAGTACATGTATATGCATTTACAATCATTTTTCTATGACTGTCCCAAATAACCGTTGCATTCTATTAAATGAGAGAACGTCCTCTTCAACTTTCTGCATGTCAAAATAATTCTGCATTAGCATTTGATCTTTACTTGGTTCCGATCATGAGTTAACTCCTGGATTACTGTAATATCATTATAAAGAGTCTTTGTTGGCGAACCTATTGGTAGTATTATAGGGAATGTCACGCCTCATAGTACATAAAACTAACTTTCCCCTATTTTTCAATCTTCGCAGTTTCTCGTATATAGTCTTTAAAATTTACAAGCCCCTAGTAAACTAAAAAAAAACGGAAAACTGCTTCTAACTTGAACATACAAATTGACATATACATCGACATGAAAAGCTTTGAAAATGTAGTTTGTGTAGACCATCGTACTCCAGCTTTGTCACCATCACACTTCGGTGTAGCTTTCAACAAGATATCGTCACATGCCACCATCGCACTTCAGCGTAATCAAAAACGTACGTCAGCGTCAAACCATCGCACCTCAGCGTAACCATCGCGGTTCGGAGTACCATCGCGGTTCGGAGTACCATCGCGGTTCAGAGTCCTACAAATATATATATATATAATTAGTATGGTCTTTTATCCTTTAAAATGAAATCAAAATATGATTTATTTGACACTCTCTTCTGAAACATTGGGTACCGCATCCCGCCCAGCCACCATTTTAACCATCACTGTATAGACTGTAGCTAATTTATGATATGGGATATATATTTGTATATTTTTTTCACCGATAAGCCTAAACACAGGATGATTGTAGAACTAGTATAGCTAAAGTGAAAAGTTGGTATGCTAAGACATTTCGGAATGGCTTTACAAATTGCTTCAAATGTCATATTGACTAATATAGTTACGGCTATACTGTATACCCCGTTTGTATACTAATTGTTATTTATATTAAAAAAAAAAATAAGATACGAAGTATATATTGTCACTATTCTATGACACAATAGACAATGCACAGAAGACTGTGTGTCTCAGATATTTGTCAAAAACAGAATTGTTCATTCAACTATTTCCTACAAATCGTTAGGCTATAAACATAACGAATATACCATGGTAATGATTTGGTACGCCAAGACTCTTCAGTGGCGCTTATGGCTCATGAGTTACACTCATATATAACTTATTTCAAATAAAAAAGGGGAGAACACTCTCATATTGAGATTCTATATCCCTTCAGTTAAAACTGACCAAAGCATCCTGAGGATTTTTAAAACCAGCCATTTGAAAATTAAATTTGTCGATTTCTTTTACGGTTGCGAAGAAGATGCATACAAGATGGTTATATAACTCCTATAAAGTAATAAGTTGGGTTTAGCAGGGTAAACATTAAAGCGTATAATCCCTGTAAGATAACATATATCGAATAATTAAGCGACCTGTTGCAAAACAAAAAAAAAGAACAAAATTTGGCGAGATGATGATGATGATAATAATGATAATAATAATGATGATAATAATGATAATAATAATGATAATAATAATGATGATAATACAAATGATAATTATAATAATGATAATACAAATGATAATTATAATAATGATAATAATGATAATAATAATGATAATAATAATGATGATGATAATAATGATAATAATAATGATGATAATAATGATAATGATAATGATAATAATAATGATTATAATAATAATGATGATAATAATGATAATAATAATGATATAATGGTGATGACAATAACAATTATAATAATAATAATGATAATAATAATAATGATTATAATAATAATAATGATAATAAAAAATATGATTTTTTTTTTAAATGCAATTTTTAGTACCCGCTACACAACTTTCATAAAAATAAAACATTAACTATGAAACAAAAGAAAGGAATACAAACAGACGGTTCATATCCAAATCTTATTTAAATTTTGTATTCGTTAAAAAACCAAATGTCCCTTAAAATTAAAGCTTCGTCAAATATTAAAGAAGAATAAAGATTCGTCCAATAACAGTTTAATGACTAGACATTTGTTGATGCATTTCTAAGTTCTATCTGTACTTATTTACCATACTGACATATAATGTGCATTGACCGCACATGACTTTGTTAATTGTAGCATAGGTATTCTCTATTACCACTAGTCTACTGTTTTAACATCACTGTCATTACATCATAATATATAACGAGGGTTAATATTGTATTTATTGTTTCACGGTGACACATTTATAACCCAATTGACATATTTCTATGTTCTTAACACATTTGGACATTTTTGATGCATTGTTTGAATTCATTACTTCGTGCAAAATCATAAAATACGAAATGATATATTTCAGAGGTTTAATCATTCGTTCCATATATATAGTTGTAAAAGGATTAAGAAGTATATAATTTTCTATAAAAAATGTACATTTTTTATCATTTTCCTGTCCCACAAAACTCAATCATGTATATGCATAGTTTTACATGATTAATGTTATTGTTCAAGCTATAGAAAATATATTTTAAAAAGTATTGAGACCAATAGAAAATATTAAAGATTCTGTAGATTTTTAGACCCTAATATAACTGAATAAATGCTATGCAAATCCTTTATAATCATCAAAAGTACTTATGTATTTATACACATATAACAAGATGTTGGGTAAACTTTAACTAGACAGTAAATACAATAATCATCATAACGTTTTTAACTATAAGACACGTGCCTTTACAATATGTTCAAAATTGTCTCGAAGTTTTGAATACACTCAAGAGCTAAACAAATCTGCCATTCCAAATACATTTTTAAAACGAACATCAAAATAGTAGAACGAATTCCTTGGTGTAGATCATAATCGTTTATTTTTTTGTACATAAAGTATGTCGTTAGTTTACTCGTTTGAATTGTTTAACAATTGTCATTTCGGGGCTTTGATAGCTATAGCTGTTAGTTTCAATGTCATTTGGTCTCTTGTGGAGAGTTGTCAATGTCATTTGGTCTCTTGTGGAGAGTTGTCAATGTCATTTGGTCTCTTGTGGAGAGTTGTCAATGTCTTTTGGTCTCTTGTGGAGAGTTGTCAATGTCAAAATGACTATTTAAGATTAATTTAGTTGCTATTTAAAGTTACAAAGAGTCGATCTCAGAGAAAATTCCGTTACTGAAAGCTTGATCAAAGCTAATAAAAATGAATAAACAAACAAAGTTTACCTAGACTATTGCATCAGTATACATCCATTTTTATTTACTCCCGGTCTCATATATATCAGGATTGAAATTTTATATCTAAGCCAGACTGGCGTTTCGTCTACAAAAGACTCATCAGTGACGGTCGATTAAAAAAAATGTTAAAATGGCCAAATAAAGAACAAAGTTTAACCGTTATATTTTTCTGTTGTGAATATTCGTTTGAAATGCAAATGCGTTTTACAAAATCGAACTACACTGTCTACAGTAAAATCGGATGTTATTTCATCAGTTGAAGGTAATTTTCATTTTCTGAGTGTTCTAATGACAGATTATAGATTGTTATGTCTTTGATAACGTTAAACAAGTAAAACAAAATATGAGTGGACCACAACAAAAATGAATAATATATAGTACAAGTAATAACCATGAAAACATAACAAATATATATAAAAACAACTGTTGACTGTTGTATGAACATACAGTCAAATCTCAACTCACAAATGATAAACACTATAATTTACATGTATACTCAAACAGGTAGTTATACCTGTGCAGTGTTTGAAGAAAAATTACCGTATAATCTCAATATTTCAAATATTTACATGTATATACATATGATAAACAGGTAATTATACCTGTGCAATGTTTGAAGAAAATTACAGTACTGATAATCTCTGTATTTGGGTGAGGTATTATTTTTCCAGTCATCATTCATTATGTCCTAGTCAGACATTCAGTTCATTAAATTGCTTTAATAGTCTGTCAATTTTATATCCTAAAAAGTTTCTTATTTCAATAAAAGTTCTGATCTCTTGTCTTAATATTTTGAGTGGTTGTATAACTTTTATTTTTTTGTCAGACATATAGTATACTTTATATATTGTGTAACTGATAATAGTTAAAAGTAAATTTAGTTCATAGTACTCTTTATCATGTATTTTATATCCCAAAGCTATGCTTTTTAGATTAATAACATGTCTTCCAATATTTCATTTCTTAAGAATTTGTTGTACTTTTTCCCAGAATAATTCAAAATATGAACATTTGAGGAAGAAGTGTTCATAATTCTCTATTTTTTTTACAGTGTAAGCAGGTATCTGTTTCTGCTATATGCCATTGTTTTAATAATTGATTACAGGGAAGTATATGATGAAGTAGTTTCCATCTAAATATTTTATATCTATTATCATCTAAAAATGTAAAAATAAATTTTAATGTTTCATATGCTAGATTAGTATTTTCTAGTGTAAAATATGATTTCCATTTTAAAAAGCCAATTATTAAAATTTAAGTAATTGATCTTATGAATGGTAAAGGTGATGCAATTATGATGCATGATTATAAATGTCTCAACTATGTGGTATGTCATCAGTTTTTTTTCAGTATAAAAATAGGAATATTTTACAGAGTCAGCACAGGTTATATCTAGCTCCTAACTTAAGGTAAGTTTTCTGATGTCTTACTAAAATTGTCTGCTGTTAATTTGAATTATTATATAAAAAGTGTTTGTCTTTTTTCTTTAAAGGGAGGGTTTCATGTACGGTAAATAAAAAATCTATCCAACAAATTTCTTAGAGAAACAATGTATTTTTATCAAAAAACAAATATTCAAACTTGCTATGCTAATCAGAGTTCAATTTTTGCATTATAAATCAATTGCATGGTCACCTTATAAGTTGGTAGATATATAAACAAGAAGTATATTTAATCTTCTTTTGATACTTGCCATATAGCATATTTATAGCAGTATTTCCCGCATCTTGAAAGAGAATAGAGATTCAATATTGAAAAAAACCTTGGGAAGAATGAACGAAAAGAATGTTTTTATTTAATCTACTTTGTATTTTCTCATGAATTACATCCGAAAGATTTCAAACATGCATCATATATAAATGATTATTTAACCCTTTTTTAACTCATTTTACAATTTTTTTTGTTTTTTTCCTTCTAGTTTTTTACTTTCAAGAAACTAGGTATACCTGTAATCGTATTCTGCAGAATATAGCACAATGTTCACTGCTTTATTTAAATTTTTGACATTTCTACCTCTATTGTCTGTTCGTTTTGTTAACAAATCGTTGTCGATATAATAGAACTTGATGCGACTGTCATGCAAGTGAGATGTTTAGCTAGGTATATAACCAGGTTTAAAACACCGTTTTCTACATAAGAAAATGGCTGATCCAAGTTGTTATCCATTCGTTTGTTGTGTTTGAGCTTTTAATTTTGTTATTTGATTTGGGACTTTCCAATTGAAATACTCAATTTTTTTTTAAATTTTTTTTTTATCCTAAAAGTAATCATTTTATCTGTTGTGTATTTTTTGCAATACTTATAAGTAAATCTTATTTCGTTTTCTATGCATTACAGACGATCAACTAAAATGTATTTCACTTTCGCCGTTGTTTTGCTGACTGTCATCAGTTCTGCCTACAGCTCTGGCAAAGACTCATATGGATATGGAAGCGGGTATGGGTCTGGGTATGGATCCGGAGTTGGATCTGGATTCCTCCTAGGAGCTGTTGGGGGCGGATATGGTGGTTATGGACTCGGATCCGGTGTCGGCTCATTAGCTGTTCTAGGAGGTGTATCCGGCGGTGGATATGGACCAGTAGGTAAAGGCGGATACGGTCCAGCACCAGTTGTTGTCAGTGGTGGATACGGCTCTGGGTATGGCTCTGGATATGGATCCGGAATTGGATCTGCAGTCCTTTTAGGAGGTGGCGGTAGTGGATATGGTGGGTATGGACTCGGATCCGGTGTTGGATCTTTAGCTGTTCTAGGAGGTGTATCCGGTGCTGGATACGGACCAGTAGGCAAAGGTGGATATGGACCAGCACCAGTTGTTGTCAGTGGTGGATACGGCTTTGGATATGGCTCTGGGTATGGATCCGGAGTAGGATCTGCAGTCCTTCTAGGAGGTGGTGGTAGTGGATATGGCGGATATGGACTGGGATCCGGTGTCGGCTCATTAGCTGTTCTAGGAGGTGTATCCGGTGCTGGATATGGACCAGTAGGAAAAGGCGGATACGGACCAGCACCAGTTGTTGTCAGTGGTGGATACGGCTCTGGATATGGATCCGGACTTGGTTCTGCAGTCCTTCTAGGAGGAGGTGGAAGCGGATACGGACCAGTTTCCGTTGGAACTGTCGGTGTCGGAGGTGGTTATGGTTACGGAAAAGGATCAAAATACTAGGTATGCTTCCGTAGGAAACAATACAATACAAAATCGGTTTCGGCACGGTTTCAATGATGGATAATGTTATGTCAGACAGGTCCGACCTAGTGTCGATGATATATAATATGAAAGGTTTTACTTAAGCTAGAACTATAAAGGTATTTTTACCACTTCGAGAGGACTTTTCTTCTAAGCAAGAAGTCGTTGTAAAATTATCAAATCGAGTCATACATACCATTCTCTATAAATGTTAAAGGTAAAAGTCCTGGAAAAAAAAGTTTATTAATAATGGTAGGGCATTCCTTCGAGAATATTTAGTATTATAAATGACTTTATAGCTATTAGTTGTGACTATTTGAAGCTGTATATTGTCAACAGGGGGAATGCATGAATAAATTATTTTGAAATATGGATTATAACGCTAGTTTTGATTCGATGAGAAATGTCGTAATTTTATTCAATGGTTAACGTTCACCATTTAAAATGCCTTTGCACAATTGCAGTTGAGGTTTCAAATGTTTGATTTTAAATAAAATAGATAGAATTGTATAAGAATTAATATGAAATATTTAAGTGCATAGAATCAAAGCCATGTCATTTTATATTCATTATGATTTATATTTACAGATGAATACATTATTTAAAGATTTTCGAAGATGATGAATCCATAGTACTTTCAATGTCAGAAAACAGTCCTTTGTCCGTGTAAACTCACACCTTACACCGGACGAGGGCTGTACCACATCTACAGAATTATAAAGATAATGTTTATTAATAAAGATTTGCCTCTGAAACGTTCATAGTTTGAAAACTGTTTTATTTTCATGAAAGGTTCAAAGTAGATAAGTGGAAGTCATGTTTTTGACAGTATTACTGTTGTCTCCTCGACGTTTGTTGATCATTATATAACCAATGTGACAGATGACGATTGGTACGTTCCATTACTCGTAATAACTATCATATTCTCTTGTCCTCGAATAGGATTTTACTACATGAGATTTATCATCGAATTTGGTATGCATTGGCAATATTGGGATGATACATTTGACGCAGGTATCATGATATCATTTGAAATTATCATGTGATCCCCTTCCGATTCCCCAAGAATTTAAGTAAAGTCAGTGTTGCATACGTAAAAGGGTAAAAAAATAAACCCCATGTTTGACAGTTGAAGAAATTAATCCTTCATTTAAAAAGTAACAATTTATTGAGTCATGAACATATATTTTTGGTGTTTTATTTGATGTTTACAAAAAAATGTTGTTTATTAAGCTTGTATACATGTTAAAAACAAGGGTCAACATATGATTGGTTTTAGTGGTGGTTATTTTTATATGCAATGAAATGTTATGTAACCACCTTCAACAATGAGCGAACTCCATACCACATAGTCAGTTAATACAGGTACCAAAACAAAAATGAATGTAAAACAATACAAACGATAACTCTAACTAACTATAATTAATACAAGTAAACGTAAAACAATTATGGGGGACTTATTGTGTGTAAAATTGATACCTTAGCTTCACAAAATTCCGTACAAACAATCGTATATGTCCGTTTTATCTGCAGGTTCCGCTAAGGTAGCAATAAACAGTTAGGAAAAATATTAAAATTTGCCCCTATAGATTTTAGCATCCCCTTTTCATTGCTTTCTTGCAATATCAAGCTTACTGTGTGTGTCATATATGTGCATATGTATGTAATCAGAATCTTCCATAAATTTTATATCCAGTATATAAAATGGTAAAATATAATTTCTTTTGGGTGTATCCATGGCAACAATCTGCATTTATTTGTTATAAAATATTGCAAAAAGGGGGGAAAAGATGTCACATTTTTCCCCAAAATTTCGCTAAAAGTAGAATTTCAATCGCTTGAAGTAATACCTTTTCTGAAACTGTGTACATACATCATTCAGCAAATCCAATGAAAATCATATGTCTTTCGTCTCATTTTTTTGTAAAATTGCGTCAAAAAGTTCGTGTAGAAAAAAAGTGTTTGTAAACATTACATTAATTTCTGGACCGATAGCCGGTCTAGCTATGACAATACGGATTGTCAAACAGAAAATAGCCCATAAAACATGTAAAAAATAATCTTGATGCTCTTATAAACCATCTTTGAAGGCTAAGTTAGCACTCAGCTTTCTAAAAATGAATTTTATTACACAATAACTTTCCTATTTGAAAAATCCACCGGGGCCAAAATGCGAAACTAAACTCCTAACTGTGTATTGCTACCTAAAGAATTGTCCATTATATTGACTTAAATACGTTCCACAGTGAGAGAGGGTCTTTAAAAACACTGCGAAGCTGTATACTCGTGTAGTGGTATCAACCATATGTGGATTCTTAAAAATGCTAAAGAACTATTTTTTTTTTTAATTTTACATCTCGGTCTTTTTCTGAAATTAGTTCTATCATAACTTTTGATGTTTTAATCCTGTATACCACCATTCCATATGTAAAATTGATAAATCGACTAAAAGGAATATTCCACAATGCCTGTCTTCATAAAATGGTAGCGTACGTTATAAGTTTATTAATTTGGAATACCATAAGGCATAATTTGTTACTGGTGAACAAAAGGGTTTAACAGGCTACACAGAGGAACAAGTGATCAGCATGCTGTAGTTTTTTTCGACAAAATATCTTTTGAATTAGAAGGTAAACTTTTTCAACAAATTGTCGGCATTCCTATGGGAACGAACTGTGCACCTCTCTTTCGTTTCATATGAATCAGAGTTCCTTCAAAATAGAAGGTCTAAGAAGCCAGATTATTTAATTTATCTTTCAGATACTAGTCTATTAATTATGTTCTTTCCATTAACAATAAAGACTTATCATCAGAGTGCATCTCCTTCGTAACAAAAAAAATCTTTACCGGTGGAAAGACCTTCAATTGTTCTCTGAACAATTGGCTTTTAATTATTATTATGATTAATATTATTTTTATTATTATTGATATTATTATTATTCCATATGTTTTCGTTATTTATGAAATTAAAGAAAACATTATTTTTGAATCCATATACTGAAACAAATTGTACAGTAACTCTAGTTTGCTTTGAACAATTTGAATTTCTTAGAATTTTTCAAAAATCTGGTTTTCCCAATAATATAAATATAACAGTTATTAAGGAGCTTGTCATTATCGTGATGCATCGACTCTGTTAGGGTAAGCTCTCACTTTCAATTGGGGCCGTTTTTAGCTCCTACTAAAAATACTGGCTATGTTTAGCTTCCACTAACAATACGGGCGGTGTTTAGCTCCCACTTAACTTGTACCTTGATAACACTTTATTCTATATAGAGATATAAAGAGAGAAATGCTTCAGTACCCGGTTCACAACTTTCCTGATTTTTTTTATAATGATTCAAACAAAAATGAAATAATCAAACGCTCAATACCTCTAATTTTCGTTTTTTTTTATTTGTGAAAAAAACAAGGATCCGCCATATTAAAGCGTCTACAAATAACTGTTTAGTGACAAGATAGTTTTTGATCAATTTGTTTGAACTAATTTACCAAGTGTAATGACCTTCGGTAACACTTACTATACAATGTACATGGACCGCACGTGATTATGTTATTTGTTACATAGATGATATTTGTGTCATCACTTTCCCTCTGACTACGCGATATTTTCATTACATCATAATATATAACGAGGGTTAATATTGTAGATAATTTTCACGATGACACCTTTATAATCCAGATTGACATATTTCTGTGTTATAAACAAATTTGAAAAGTGTTGTCATTTATTACTTTGTGCAAAATCTTAAAAGGTGCAAATACATATTGCAAAGGTTTAGAAAATCATTAAGTAGGTGTAAAAGGATTATGAAATATACGTTTTCAAAGAAGTACACAAATTCCTGGCTTATTAAAATCAATCGTGTATATTTATTATACTATTACAGGATTCAGGTTATTGTCTTATCTTATAGACATGATGAACTTTTCATTTTCACATCCTGCTGTAAAAACAGAGGAGAAGGTCCGGTAAGGGCCGATTTTGGCCTCAAATTTCAGGTTCATCTAACGAAAGATTTTGGACACTTTTTAAACACTTAAGGTAGATAGGGTGTCTTCCTCCATCTTGGATTTTGAAATACCAGAAAACAAGGTCTAGATCTTTTATAAAATGTGCAAATTTTGAGATAAGAAGGTAATTCATGTGTAAGAATTTTCATTGTAATATAGAAAATGTCATGTTTGACCATATTTATGGTAGTTTTTTACAAAAAAAAGAATACTTATGTTTTGATTCAACTTTTACCAACTTTGCCAAATAAGGGGAGGCAACTCAAATGCAAGGGCAGATAATTAAGATAGTGCTACTTTTACATTAGAATGTGTTAGGAAATTTCCCATATTATTATGTAGCAAGAAAACGAGTTCGGTGACCGCCTTTTTTCTTTTTCTTATCTGAGAGCATAGTATTAAAGCTATCTTCTCATATTTTATCTCAAAATTCTATGGTGTAGTTTTCGCTTTATGGCAGAAAATTGGGATTTCCATGCATAATCTATACAAGATCTGACAATTTTGCACAACCTGAAGTGTTAAAATAAGTCTGGTGACCCATTCTTTTTATTAATATTTTCAAACAAGCAGGATATAAACTACATTTTGGCAAATTATTAAAAAATTCTATGGATTATAATTTAGACACCCCATCTACCTTAAGTGTCTCTTTCAATTGATTCAGTTAGTTTATGTGATATATTTTAACTGATTAAGTCATGGATAACCCTCCGATTCAAGCTAAAATATGAAAAATCCATCAAATATGCAAAAAAACGTCACTTTTCAGATGGTTTTTTGTCAAAAACGAAAGTGGCCGCATCCGTGTTCATCCTCAACCTTTCTATATGTTATGTATTATCATAAAATGCAACTTACTTTTCAATATTATGAATGAACACGAATGCGGCCACTTTCATTTAAGACGGAAACCGTCTAAAATTTAACTAAAATGCTAAAATTGTGAAGATTTCAGTAATTTAGCATGACTTAATGATGTTAGTACCCGATATATGTAGATATAGGAAGATGTGGTGTGAGTGCCAATGAGACAACTCTCCATACAAATAACAATTTAAAAAGTAAACCATTATAGGTTAAAGTACGGCCTTGTATTGTCAAAAACAGCTCATATTTGTGTAGCAGAAACATTCTACTTTCCAATAAATATCTAAAAGATTACATTTTCACAATTTTGCCAAAATAGGATCTTACTGAACCTACTCCTTTAAGAAACATTAAGACTAATAGAAAATATTAAAGATTCTGTAGACTTTTAGACACTAATATAACAGACTGAATAAGTACATTGCAAATCCTTTATAATCATCAAATATTTACTTACATATTTATACACACATTAAGATGTGTTTGGTAAAAAACACTGTGTCAGTGGAGTAATTGTTAACAGCGAGCAATACTGTTGTTGAATAAAAAAATAAAAAAAAAAAAACACAGGAAAATAATCAAAATAATCAACATAAAGTCTTTAACTTCAGAAAGGGCCTTATCAATATGGTTGTTCTTTTAGCTAAATCCTTGTATTCTATTTTTACAGACGAAAGCATGTTGTTATAAAGAAATTATATCAGGTTTTTTTTCGAAGTTTTTATAAAACAAATTATCTAAAACATTATCTATGTTAGGTCCGGAAACTCCCCTCTCTCTCTCTCTCTCTCTCTCTCTCTCTCTCTCTCTCTCTCTCTCTCTCTCTCTCTCTCTCTCTCTCTCTCTCTCTCTCTCTCTCTCGTGGTTCAAAGACAACTGTTATCCATGCATTCGTTATCTTGTAAGCTAAGATAAACTAGACTAAACAGTATACATGGTTCTTTAAATTTAACACACGACTATGCAAACTATTATCTTTTAAAAGTGTGAATGATGAAACCTTTGCTTATCCTATCCTTCTTTCCACCTTTTTATTAAATTAATTAAAATTTGGGCAATTGATCTTATGAATGACAAAGGTGATGCTATTATGATGCATGATTATATATGGATCGACCTATGTGGTATGTAATCTGTCATTTTTCAGTATAAAAGTAGGTACATTTTACAGAGTCAGCATATCAAGCTCCTATCTTTAGGTAAGTTTTCTGGACTAAATTTGTCATCTATTAATTTTCAATATTGTGTTTGACTTTTATGTTTATGCTTTGAGAATTTAATGCACTAGAGGAAACATTATCTTTTTATTTGGAAGTTCATTTTTAAATAAAAACTAACTAAGTCAGTCACCAATTTTCCACATAGAGATCATGTTTATAGTCCCGTTATCTGGTGTATAAGATATTATAATTTGTTCACATTTTTTATACATTGTGTCTTCCCTGTGTTTTACACTTTCTCTTGTTTTTGACTGTTTGTTTTTAAACATATACGAGAACATTTGCAATATAATGAAAGTTTTTTGATCTCTTAAACTTTAAATTCGAAAGGTCTTACACACTTAAAATATATCAATGTACCAATTCAGGAATATGACAGTAGTTTTTTGTTTTGTTTCTTAAACATCGACGTAAACGTGTCCTCGTAGTTAGCACCAGTGCATTAATAAGAAACCAAAGTGTCTGTTGTTCATATTCTTTGCCACAAATATATATATGATATACTGGAATGTTTTCCTTGCAGTACAGACGATCCATACCAAAATGTATTTCACTTTCGCCGTCGTTTTGTTGACTGTCTTCAGTTCTGCCTACAGCTCAGGTAAAGACTCATATAGATATGGAAGCGGGTATGGCTCTGGGTATGGATCCGGAGTTGGTGCTGGAGTTCTTCTAGGAGGTGTTGGAGGTGGATATGGTGGTTACGGAATCGGATCCAGTATAGGATCTTTAGCTGTTTTAGAAGGTGTTTCCGGTGCTGGGTATGGACCAGTAGGTACAGCTACTGAACCACTCAAGTTTCCCGTTTTTCCGTTTTCGTTCCGTTTTTCATTCGTTCCGTTTGGGTGTTTCGTTCATTCCGTTTACGTGTCATGCATTCCATTCATTTCGTTCATTCCATTCCGTGTTCCATTCCGTGTTCCATTCCGTTTATACACGACATAGCATGATAACAAGCGTGTTGTTCGGTAAATTGTGAAGCTAATCATTTCGTTTTAGAACGTTTACAGCGTGTGTGAACGATTATATCATTCTAAAACGAAACGTAATTGGATTCGTTTCACAGATAAATTTCGTATTTTATAATCACATCATCACATGTATTTTTCTTTATTAAGAAAAGACGACAATCACCACATGATGGTCACTGGCTCAGGTCTGAATAGACCGTCTTTTTTAATTAAATGATGTGAAAGTCATTTAAAAAAACTTGTTGAGACATGGAAATATTATATTTTACTTTCATGCTGAGATTAAATGTATTCACAGGTTCATTATTTATTTTTTGTAAAAAGGATGTTTAAGAATATCCCTATATTAAAATGTACTCTACACATGGCTTACTGGATATACCGAGTTGCAAATATCTACATGTAAAAAGACTAGCTACAACGTAGACCTATATGCACGTGTAGTAAATTTGAAAAAAAACTGTTATGAAACAGACACACATCTATCTATGATACTAGATACGAAATAAATATATAAAGGTCGACCTCTGATGAGGGTTTACCTGGGATTATTCCCGAAAAAACCCGAAACGTTGCATATTAAATTCTAAAGAATTAAGCAATAAAAAGTACGTATAGTGTCAGGTCAGAAATATTGATACTTTACCATGAATAAGTGGGTTTATGGTCAATTTATAAAACTACCGTGATTAAAACGAATGTAGAAAATTGTAGTACGGTAGTTTGTAAATAGTCTTCTTTCTATTTTAAATGATTAAAAAGTAAATGCTGAATAAAATGTATCTACGATTGCTTAAAACATAGGGACAATATTTCAGTAAGTCTGTGTTTCATTTAATTTTATTTAACAAGCTAGATTTATTTTTTTTCTAATACAGCTACTGTAATCTTAGTATTATAGGAAAATATTTTTTTTATTTGCATATCATAAATACAATGAAATATCATGCATATGAAACATGTATATGCAGCCTTGTGTTTAAGTTTAGTGGACTATTGACACTAACATATTTCTGTAAAGCTAAAAAGACATTTTATTGCAACAGATGTGTATTAATGAAAGTGGTGACAACGTTCCCGAGGATTTCATACATTTTTTAATCAATCCAAATAACCAGCGGGCGTACTCTGCAGGACATCTTTTGAAAACTTGCCAGACATTTCACACTTAGCTTAGTTGTTTAACAGATAATTATTCTACTGCCAATCATTAAATGGAACTTTTATTTTTGTTATTTTTAGAAAATGAGACTAATAAAGATATTTATATATTTTACATTGATCTTGATTTTTTTTGGTGTTTAAAATTT
This sequence comes from Mytilus edulis, assembly GCF_963676685.1. Taxonomy (NCBI): domain Eukaryota; kingdom Metazoa; phylum Mollusca; class Bivalvia; order Mytilida; family Mytilidae; genus Mytilus; species Mytilus edulis. The sequence continues at coordinate 70,915,888 of NC_092356.1, forward strand.
GTTCAGAAATATAATTCAGTATTTTTATTTCCTTTATTTGAAATGTTTACGCTTTCAGCTAATCTGACAATAACAGTGTAGTTATAACGTGATACATATTAAGAGAAAGATAAATGAAAAAAAAAGTCACAGGAAAAAAGTCCCGGGAAAAAGGTCACAAAGTCCCTAGAAAATAAGTCACAAGAATAAAAATCACAAGAAAATAATCACAGGGAGCTGACAATGCGGTATGGGCTTTTCTCACAGTCGAAGGCCGTACGGTGACCTTTATATATAAATTTGTTAAAATTTCTGTGTCATTTGATCTCTTCTGGAGAGTAATCGCATTGCAATCATACCACATCTTCTTTTTTTATATATGTGTTGTGCAAAAAAAACAAAACACAAAACCATTACAAGTTGTCGATTTATTCATTGACAGTTGCTTTTTCAGTAGTGAAACCGTTAATGAAAACAGTCACGTACTTTGACGTTCAAAATTAATTTGAATAAGCATAGCATACTTATAGATACATGTATGTAAGTTTGACACTAGTAATTTTGAGGCCCTTTATAGCTTGTTGTTCGGTGTGAACCAAGGCTCCGTGTTGAAGGCCGTACTTTGACCTATAATGGTTTACTTTTTTAAAATTGTTATTTGGATGGAGAGTTGTCTCTTCTTCTTCTTCTTCTTTAAGTTTTCCAGTTTTCCATCTGAATAAAGATGATTAATAACTGGTGCATACGTGGCCTATTTATTAAAATTAAGTTATATTTACAAACAGTGCAAAGAACAGATGTAGTGATTAAAACTATGTACATGAGATGAAGTTTTTTAAATAATAGTGGAGAGAACAGCATATGTTAGCTGATCTCTGAAAGAGTCGACTGTCTGTGTATTTACTACAGTGGTTGGTAAAAGATTCCATTGAGTTATTGTGTATGGGAAGAATGAAAATCTGTACGAGTCTTTTGATGTATAAATATGTCTGAAGGTGTGAGAATGATGTTTTCTGGTTCTTGAGTCTGATGGAATGAGAATTGTGCTAGATGGTATAGCAACAAGTTGATGTGTGATCTTGTACATCATAACCAGTCGTGCACGCAGTCTGCGTTGTGTCAAAATAGGCCAGTTTAGTGTGTTCAGCATGTTTGATACACTACTAGTATTATGATACCTGTTGCAGGCATACCGAGCAGCTCGCCTTTGGACCATCTCTATCTTTGAAATAGATTCTGAAGTGTGGGGGTCCCAAACTGAGCAAGAGTATTCGAGTTTGGGACGGACAAGTGCTTGGTATGCCTGGCTCTTGATGTTTTGGTTTGATGTTTTCAGATTTCTTCGAAGGAAGCCGAGAGTTTTGTTGGCCTTTGATATATTGTCATCTATGTGTTTGTCCCATTTAAGGTTTGATTGTAATGTGATGCCTAAGTACTTAGCAGATGCAACAGATTCTAGTATATGATTGTGGAGAGTGTAATTATGTTTTAAAGGTTGACGTTTAGTTGTTACAGAGAGAACATTACACTTGTCTGGGTGGAAGGCCATCAGCCAGTCCTCTTCCCATTTTGCAGCTGCGTCAAGGTCAGCTTACAGTTTTAGGCAGTCACTCTGGGATTTAACTGGCATGTATAAGATACTGTCATCAGCAAATAGTCTTAGTTTGCTATGTGTAAGGTAGTCTGGAAGGTCGTTGATATACGCCAAGAATAAGACAGGACCTAAGACAGTACCTTGAGGAACCCCAGAGGTGACTGGGACTGTGCTTGATGATCTTCCATCCAGAACAACTGTCTGGGTTCGATCAGAGAGAAATGCAGAGATCCAATTTAAAGTGTTTCCATTAATGCCAAAATAGTGTAATTTGTATAGTAAGTGACGATGCGGAACTTTATCAAAGGCTTTCGCAAAGTCCATTATTACAAGGTCTGTTTGTGTATTTGAATTGTTTGTGGATTGAAGTTCTTGAATGAAGGAGAGAAGTTGTGTCTCACAAGAACGAGAGTGCCGAAAGCCATGTTGAAGGTCGTACAAGATGTTATTTGATTCGAGATGTTTCATAATGTGTGGTGTTACTATGTGTTCCATTAACTTGCAGCAAATACAAGTTAATGAAATAGGTCTATAATTGACCGGTTTATGCTTATCCCCTTTTTTATATGCTGGTGCGACTCTAGCGTGTTTCCAGTCGTTAGGTGTAATACCAGTGTTGTATGATTTGTTAAAGATTAAGCATAGTATTGGTGCAATTTCTGTCTTCATTTCTTTCAGTAAGCGGCCACTGATGTTATCTGGGCCGGTGGCTTTATGTGGGTTGATCTTATTTAAGAGTTTTTCGATCCCATTTGGTGTTATATGTAATTCGCTGATATTAGGATGTGAACTGATGCCTTTGTTTGGTATTGGGTCATCTGTAACTGGGGTAAATACAGATTGAAATTGTTCGTTTAAGAGATTTGCTTTCTCTGTGGCGTCTGTAATGATGTTGCCGTCTTTCTTTAGTGCAGAGATACCAGATTTGTCAGTTCTTATTGACTTGATGTATTCATTGGCACTCACACCACATCTTCCTATATATATATCTAAGGGCTGTATAGCCAGTCCAGGTCTTTGAAAACTTCCATCATCATCATCAATGGCTTTTTTTTTGGGGGGGGGGGTAAATTATAGATTATGATGATATTTCTAAAAACTTCTGATCTTTTTACAAATTTCCGTTATTTAGAAATTAATATACAGCCCTAAACGTTGCCGATGAGAGCATTTTAGAAAACCATAAATAGTATAGTGTACATATTTCAGCTTTGTCTTAAAATTTGCAATAAAAAAGTACCTTCAAATATTCAATCAAAACTCTTTTGAAACAAAGAAATTTGTCCAGATATATACATGTTGTATAAAGAATATTTTTTTCCGTGTTCTATTCCGTTTATGCACGACATAAAATTTTCATTTCCTAATCAAATGTACTAATGACTTAAAGTAATGTGAAATTTTACAACAAATCATCTACAAAATTGTACGTTAGTGTCAGTAAGGACAAAAAGTCATATTTAGTATAAAGTGCAAAGTCCCAAAAATGTAGTTAGAGTTATGAATTTTCGTTAATTCATATATATCACATTTTATAAGAAATATGAACATTAAACCGGGATAAACAAAAAAATAATACATATATACTAAGAAAAGAATATTCAATGAATATTATACAATATGCTTCGTCGCAAATTCGTGTAAAACCTTAGACAAATAGTACAGTTGCATTTTATCGACAAGTCAGTGTTCGGAACTTATGATAACAAATAGTTATAGCGTATTAAGGACGAGAAAACGAATAAAAGCTAAATTTCGCAAGAAACAAATATCCACCAGAGACAAAATGACTTATAGATGTTAAACTGGTTCGCCGTTCCATCTATACATGTAGCTTTGTATTTCGAGGTGAACACAACAGGGGTCCAGTTTGTATAGATGTGAATTATTAAAGGTCACCGTCTCAAAATCCTATGGTTTGAGTTTCAATTCTGCAATAATTACAAGGGTACATCAAAGTGACATATAATTAATATTCGTTAATTTTATATACTCAGAATGAATAGCTTGATCGTTTATACAGAGAATAACATAAATTTAAAATAAAAAAATATTTGGTATGATTGCAAACTAGACAACTATTAACCAGAATAGATGACAGATGAAAGTAACCATAAGTAACCTATAGAAAATCCATACCGAATAGTAAGCTCTAAGAAGGTTCCGAAACAAAACAATTCAAACCAGGAAATAAGTAATCCTGTTGCTGTAAAGACTTTATAACAGTTGTGTTTATGAATGAAATGGTTAAAGAAAGCATCAATCTGTCGATTGCTTTCTTTTGCTTACTGCGCTACATCGATGAGTGTCAATTTCATTTTTCGCGAAAACAGAAATATTTTGTTAAAAAGAAAAAAAAAACCTAAACATCAGAGATACATTTAATTTCAGTTTTGTTCCTGTATCAATTCGCAGTTTTTCTTCAATATTTTTTTCTTATATGCGAAGGGATTCCGTGCCTTCAGTTAGGTTTAGTATCATATAACCGAACTTTTAATTATAATATAATATACTAGTAGGAAATAATAAATAATTCGGTCCAAGGCCTGATTGATGAAAGGGAATTATCGATAACACAAAATGCAGGAAATAGTTGTGTACAAGAATTGAACCACGCTGAAGTACATCCATTATTCATAGTTCATTATCTATTAACTAATCAAATGGTCGCCTAGTTACAGTAACTGTAAGTAGAAAAGGGTATAAATTTGCATCTGCATGGATAGTAAGATTGTACAAGTACAAAGTAAACCGCTGAGTATTCCACATGCCTTAGGTGTTAATTGACTCCTTAATTTATGACTTAATAGTATTATATTATGTAAACGAATTGAGAATCTGATGTATTCTTCCCGTAAAGTGGACAACCTTAGCGTGAATACAAGTACTTCTTCGTGACAATTACAGCTAATTTCTTTATTCATGCAGGGTAAGACTTTGGTAAGTTTGATTGCTTTGTTTGTATATTGACAATTTGAATTGGGATTACTTTCAATCAAATTTTAATATAACATATACTTGTTTTAATAAATTACTGCAACCTAAAACACAGCCGTAGTCCGTTTTAAAATCGTTTAATGTGTCATTGTAAATAACGTTGTCTTGTCAATATAATTTTTATTTCTTTTATTTAAATGATTCTCATATTGCTTGTTCATGTGAACTTAAACACTTAATCGGGAGAGTGTGTGTCCATATCTGCATGGTCACTGCTTATCAATCGTAATCCTCAACAATTTAGGTAACTTTCGGGAATTATCGCGTAATTTAATAGCTCGGGTTTTTAGATTAGATATGCGCCGTTAAATGTGAAACTGATCTTACTAGGATCAATTTTAAAATAAAAGTGCCTTAACCTTTGTTAAGTTATCATGGTTATCGCATGCACGTGAGTAACTTACTTAAAAAGTACATGATTTCGTCTTCGCCGTTTTACTAAACATACAGCTTTTTAGTAATCACTATACTGCATATAAGATATATTCATGTACCCTCTCCCCTCCCCCCCCCCCCCCCCCCCCCCCGAAAAAAAGAACAAACAAAAAACAACAACACACCAGTACATCATTAGAACCCCAATTTATTCATCGTGGAAATATTGCGCTTAAAAAGAGGGGCAACAGATGGCAGATTCAAACTCATAAATCGAAAATAAAATGACATCGCCATGGATAATAAAGAAATAGATAAACAGACAAATAATAGTTCACAGAACACAACATAGGAAACAAGGACTGAGCAACACAAACCCGCCCAAACACTTGGTTGATCTCAAGTGTTCCGGAAGGGAAAGCATATCCTGTTCCACATGTGGCACCCGTTGTGTTCTCATATTACCCATAATACCAATTTGATTTGATAGCTTTGTTTTAATTTCTGTTTTAGATGCGAATTATTCAGTTTTTGGTTAAAATGCACACCATTGATTTTTTTTTACAAAAATGTTTTTGAGGAGAATAAAATTATTAACCCGTATGCATAAATTCTTAAAACATAGGAAACATATAGACAATAACTGTTTAGTGTCTTTAAATATCAGTTGTATGTGTACGAGGCTAAGACACCGGAGTAATGCGAGCTTTAGCGAGCTAATACTCCTGTTTCGAGCCGAGTACAAATACAGCTTAACATTTAATGACACTAAACAGGTATTGTCTTTATCCTGCATTTAATTCTGTATTTTGTTCGTGTTTTGAAAGACACAAAACTTCACATTTTTTTGCATTTATTTTCGATTTGAAATCCCTTGCGTCCCGCATAGTAATATTAAAATCACAAATTCAGCTGAAGATGGGTTGAAAAAAAAGAATCTCGAATGGTCAACAATATTACATCGCTTAAGGTAAATTATTGTTTATTTTAACATAACAACTAATTTCAGATCTAGATCTAGGTGAGGGCGTGCAAATATTATAATTTCACCGAGGGGAGCAAAACGAAACAAACTGCAATATTAGTTTATGCCAAAAAAAAAACAAAAAAACAAAAAAACGAAACCTCCTGCTTTTAATTTAATCCTTTAAAAGTCACAACATTGTATAGTAATGCAAGAATATAAGGATGTAGGAGTGTACCATCTTTCAATGTATTTTATCCTTCTGTATATACTACGTTACAGTAAAGGATTTTTTTTTTATCGTAGGCGAATATTATTCTCTCAAAGTGTATGCCCTCAAAATATTTCTTTATTGTTCAGTAGCTGTCAAAATTCTTATTCTATTTTGATGAACACATTTTAGTATTGTATTTTTTCGTTAGAACTACTTTTTCGTCCGGACTATAAGTGAAATACTTGCCACTGTACGTTAAGAAAACGTAACAAAATAAGCTAAAAATCAATTCACAAAGCTATCATACATTATATAAAAAAAAGAATATATGCTAATTTGTTGCTATTATAAGTATTTTTTCGAAGTTATATGTTTTAATATCAATTTTGAATAGGTACCTGTGTGTCGTAAGTATAACGGTGTCGTTCAATTTTTATTCAGTAGGGGTTACGGGGTTAGGACCAACTTTTTTTTTAACGATCAATGCCTTTGAATGTGGTAATATGATTGGAACTTCAATTTACCCTGAGTTGGAACCCACTTTTTAAAAAAATGCTGGATCCGCCCATAAATATTTCCTAATTTCATCATAGATACTTGTATTTAATAAGACTATCCTTGAATTATCCTGGATTTCCAACTTAACATGACGTAAAATTGAGAATGGAAATGAGGAATGTGTCAAAGAGACAACAACCCGACTAAAGAGTCGAAAACAGCCGAAAGCCACCAATGGGTCTTCAACACATAGAGAAAATCCCTCACCCGGAGACGTGCTTAAGTTTGCCTCTAAACAAAATATGTACTAGTTCAGTGACCTTGGACATCAAGCTTAATCCGAAAATTTTAAATAAACATATTAAAATTTAGGCAATTAATAAGTTTGCTATAACAATTTTGCCAACGATTAAATCTATCTGGAACAAGTGTACAACAATTAGCAATTTTCTGATTTATTACTAAACTAAATCGTAAATCATCGATGATAAACGTGACTCAACTGTTACATTATCACGATTTTATTTTGACTGTTTAAACAACAGAAAAGTTCCCAATTGTGAAATAGATAACGACTTGTTATTTTTCAACCCAGATGTGAAACTTCAAAGAGTGAAGGTGTGATAGACGGATGCTAAAAATCAACATGTAAATTATATGGACGAGTAATAAAAAGGTGTTACATGTATGAAGTTATTCTGGAAACTGTTATCAATTAGCGAGATTCCGATCAAAGCTTTGTATTTGCAATCTTTGAAGAACGCAAAAAAAAAAGGCAAAAATAAATCTGATATTATAAATGTAAAAGTTCAAAAAGTTTATTTTAACATATTTCTATTTCCAAGCGCATGGTCACCTACTCACATTTAGCCTAAAAACAAATATGTTTTAAATATTTCTTAAGAATATATTGTTTTTAATATTTGGTCTTTATACTACTTTTCAAGACATTTCCAATATTTGCATATATAATTATAGATATATGTTTTTTAGATATTCAAGGCAGTTTTATTTCTTTTTCAATAACTTTAAGAATGATTCCCTTCTCTTATTTAATTTTCTGTATTTTATAAACGTCTTTTTTTTTATAGCGTTAGACCGTTGGTTTTCCCGTTTGAATGGTTTTATACTAGTAATTTTGGGGCCCTTTATAGCTTGTTGTTCGGTGTGAGCCAAGGCTCCGTGTTGAAGGCCGTACTTTAACCTATAATGGTTTACTTTTTTAAATTGTTATTTGGATGGAGAGTTGTCTCATTGGCACTCACACCACATCTGCCTTTATCTATTAGATATATTTTCTAATTAAATCAACCGTTGAATTGTGTTGAGTCATTTAGGTAAACAGAAAACACAATATAATAAATGATTATTTTCTTCACAGAATATTCTTGCTACATTATGTAAGTATATTTGTGAGCGTAATTCGTCCTGAACATTCATGATATATGTGCGACTGGACTTCAAGAAACGAAAAACCAATCATTACTAGCTAGTGTTTGCACTTGAATAAAAAAAAATAAACAAATACACTGTACATGCATATGATAGCGGACTATGCGTGCACTTACAGATAAATGGACTGACTTTGGAAGTACTAGGTTATTTTGAAAAAGGTTAAATATACGGATCATACGCTAATGTAAAAGACGGGAAATGATTAAACTAAAGTCATCGAAAAAAATATTTTCCCTCCGTGAAACGAAATAAGAATATTTTTTATCTATTTTTTGGAAAAACTTAATGGGCGTTAGTTTTAAAATAATTTACACACACGAATAGGGTCGTTCATTTCTTTAATAAAGAAAACTATGCAAATTGTTTGACGTGGATAACGAAAAAAATTGACACACACACATGTTTTAAAAGCATAATATAATATATTCTATTTATTTTAACCAGGAATAGCGACTGTCACTAAATTATGTTTCTGAGATACTCCTTAAATTTTTCACGTCTTTTACGATGTACATCTCACTAACTTATATGAAAATAAGTAGAAAAAAATGACAACTTTAATAATAAATATGAATAATAAAATAAAAAATGTTTCCATCCTATTTTTTCAAGAAGAGAAGGTATTTTAATATTTAAATTGATCTTGTTTGCCTTTCATAATTTAAATAATTTTTTTTATTTTACTATTAATCTATTTAATTCAGAGCTATCATTTTTATTTTAAATGCAATATCGAAGCAATGTAATGAATTCGCCTCCTCGAGGTTTCTTGACCATTATAGTAAAAATGTCACAGATGACGACGGGTATGTCCCATTTATCATAACCAAAATCATATTCTCTTGTACTCGAATATGATTTCACTAATTTTAGTTTCTTGTGTATAATTCGGAGTTTAGTATGACGTCCATTATCACTGTACTATTATGCATATTTTAGGGGCCAGCTGAAGGACACCTACGGGTGCGGGAATTCTCGCTACATTGAAGACCCATTGGTTGCCTTCGGCTGTTGTTTGCTCTATGGTCGGGTGGTTGTCGCTTTGACATATTCACCATTTCCTTTCTCAGTTTTATTCATAAATAAACAATGAGTAGTACAATATACCGATTAACTTTGGTATATTTATTCGTTTCATTTGGAAATTTGCAAACTAGCATAATCGCCAAACAACCAATCAGGTGAAATAGTATCGTTTCTGAACGAAACAGTGTTTGTTTACACGGAATATATTGATCGTTTCGTTCGTTTCGTTCACACACGACTTTGAGCGGAAAAACACGAGTTGACTTTAATAAACGAAATGAGTGGAGATACACGATTCTGACTGATTTAACTCGTTCGTTCTCATTTCATTCCATTCGCGTGTTCGTTCCGTGTTCGTTCAGTGTAAGAGGGAACGTTGAGTGGTTTAGTAGCTGTAAAGGAGGATACGGACCAGCACCAGCTGTTGTCAGTGGTGGATACGGCTCTGGTTATGGCTCTGGATATGGATCCGGAGTTGGATCTGCAGTCCTTTTAGGAGGTGGCGGTAGTGGATATGGTGGTTACGGAATCGAATCCGGTGTCAGATCTGTAGCTGTTCTAGGAGGTGTATCCGGTGCCGGATATGGACCAGTAGGAAAAGGAGGATACGGACCAGCACCAGTTGTTGTCAGTGGTGGATACGGTTCTGGATATGGCTCTGGGTATGGATCCGGACTTGGATCTGCAGTCCTTTTAGGAGGTGGCGGTGCAGGATATGGTGGTTACGGAATCGGATCCGGAGTCGGATCTTTAGCTGTTCTAGGAGGTGTATCCGGTGCAGGATATGGACCAGTAAGTAAAGGCGGATATGGACCAGCACCAGATGTTGTCAGTGGTGGATACGGCTCTGGATATGGCTGTGGGTATGGATCCGGAGTTGGTTCTGCAGTCCTTCTAGGAGGTGGCGGATACGGATATGGACCAGTTTCAGTCGGAACAGGTTACGGACCAGTCTCAGTAGTTTCCGCTGGTGTCGGAGGTTATGGTTACGGAAAAGGATCAAAATATTAGGTATGTATCCGTATGAAAACACAATATAAGTCCGTTCCGTCATGTTTTCATGGAGGAATAACGTTATGCGAGACTGATCCGTCTTGTGTCTATGATGTATAATATGAAATGTTTTACAGTATTTTTAACATTGCAAAAGGATTTACATCAAAAGTAAGAAGTCAATGCAAAATAAACATATCAAAGTAAACATAGGAGCGAACCTTCTATATGAATGTAAAAGGAAAATTGATTTTAATAAAAAACTATAAACAATGTTTTGTTTTATAAATAAATGTAGGATAATACTGTGAGAAAATCTAGTACTAGTATTATAAATTGCTTGTAATCCTTTAGTTGCGACGATTTGAAACTGTGCATTGTCATTAGGGGGAAAATTAATATTTATTCTATTGGAATACAGATTGTCACGCTTATTTTGATTGGATGAGGACTTTTGTCAATTGATTTCACGGATGATGTTCACCATTGGAAGTAAACTTGCACAATTGCAGTCGAGGTTTCAAAAGTTTTGTTTGTAAAAAAAATAATAGGAGAATGGCATAATAATTGATATAAAAAAGTTAATTTGCATAGATTCAAAGAAATGTCATATTTAAATTCATTATATTTTATTTGTTGTGCAGGTGAACTGATTGTTAACAAGATCCCCGAAGATGGTGATTCTATGTCAGACAACAGTCCGTTGTCCGTGTATACTCAACACTTACATCGGTCAAAGACTGTACCACAAATACAGAATTATATAGTTGAAATTCATTAATAAAAATTTGCTTCCGAAACAATCATAGATTTGGAACTTATTTTTTTCCATGAAATGTTCAAAGATAAAAAGTTAAATTATGTTTTTGACAGTTTAACGGTCGCCTCCTCGAGGTTTCTTGACCATTATAGTAAAAATGTCACAGATGACGACAGGTATGTCCCATTTATCATAACCAAAATCATATTCTCTTGTACTCGAATATGATTTCACTAAATGTGATTTATCACCATATTTGGTATGCAATGGCAATACGAGGGATGATACATTTGACGCATGCTTTGATTATCATTTAGAAATACATGTGGTCTTCACCATTCTCCCTTTCAATGGATTGATGTGAGTTCGTGTAATTTGTTATCTATATTTTATTTAGGCTGTGTTTATAGACTGTTGTTTGTCATTCGTTTATTTGATATGGCGTTGTCAGTTTGTATTCGAGTTCAAATACTCTTTTCTTATTTCCCCCTTTGAACAGTTGTTAAGGAAAACGGTAATGTATGTTTGTATCATTCAAGTGCTGTACGAAAACAAAAACATATTTGATTTTTGCAATTAAAAGGTATGGTGTTTTTGAGTTTTATATTAAAATTTCTCTGATTCTTACATGATTTCTATTTTTATTTTATCAACGTGCAGTTTATTTGATCTCAGTTCTTCATCGGTCAATTGAATTCAATCATGACGTCATATGGTCTGGCTTCCCTCTGAATTTCCTAAATTGTGAGTTGATGAAAAGTATGCGACCATGTCTGAAAATGTCACATAGAAAGAATACATATAATTTGCATTTCATTCGAATGGAAGGATAACATTTGTCTGCTTAATATCAAAAATCATTAGAGGAATAAGGGACGACATCAAAAAATCAATGAAGGATAAAAAACTTAATTCAAATAGTTTGGGGGTGGGGGGTCAAATTGCTGCAAGTTTTGTATAAATTGACATCGATTTTACATATATTCTTATTGGTCAATCAATTTTTCCCAAATTAAGTTAAGAAGGGGGGTAGGGGGGTCAGTGAAAAAACTATATGAATTAAGTTTTTTATCCTTCATTGAACTTTTGATGTCGTCCCTAAATTGCACTAACAAATCTTGTTCAGTACAATATTTAACAAACCTCCATTGTCAGATTTCAGATATTCAAAACGCCCGGCAGGCCTTTTCTACTTAAGGATGTATTCTTCTGACTTTTCAGTCTCGTTCAGTCTCGTTGAAATCTCGTTCTTGAATAATTTCCAAAACATGTGATAGAAGTGGAAAATATCAATGAATTTTAAAAATATTATAATCAAACATAAATCTGTGAAAAAAATGTGCATTTACAATAAATGGTTTTTGAGTAATCCAGTTTTCAAATTTTACAACCAATCAAGTCAGTATTTGTAGCCAAAATTTTGAGAAAATGGGTGAGGGATACCAAAAATGATTTTACAAGAATCGTGTTCATCCCATATCATTTAGGTCTTTTCAAATTTCTTAGATATGTATCTTTTCAATCATTTATAACAAAATAATTGCAGTTTGTTCTTAAAACTGAGAAAAATCACAAAAATACAAAATTGAAAGCATGGTAAATTTTACACAAAAAAGAGTCAAAATATGATAAAACTTTCTTATATCAACACCTACCTATAGTTTTTGTAAGTAAAATTTATTCAGATTGGTCCACTTCATCTTTAAAGTAAGAAAAAAAGTTTAATTGTGGAACTTTGATTTTTTTCACGATTATAACCCCAAAATAGGTAAAAATCGATGAAAAATGGGAAAATTTTCAAAGGTCCGTAGAAAAAAAAATTGCACCACCATATGATTTTTTCTTCACCAATTATTTTGTTACAGTCTTAATAACCCAAAAATCAGGTTAAGAACAAAAGTTTAATTCTAGAAATTTTTGGCTTATCAGAGGTGTACATCCTTAAGATTTATATTTTATCACAAACATTGGTTGACATAGATGACAACTTTTTTTTGCGGGAGTTTCCTACAGTAATAATATGAGTTATAATTTTCGCCAGTTATGAAATTTTTACATCGGCTGTGAAGGAAAGAGTTATTTAATAATTAAACAATCTGCGTTGAAATGTTCATATTATTCTCCTAATTAGTTTGTGTTTGATTCAACATATTTTTAAAAGGATATGTCCACGTTGCATTTAAGGCAAATAAAACTCCTTTCAAAGTAGAAATCTCAGTTAAATAATGTTTCATAGTTACCCTCATATAAAGCATATCAAATTCGATAGCCTCTAAGCTGAAAGAAATAAGAATACTGTAGAAAATGATTTTAGACAGGTTTTATCTTTAATATTGGTAAATTTAATTGAGAAAAAATTGAGGTAAAAGTATAGCATTTTCTCTTTCATACACCAATTAATCACCCTGTTTCTATAACTGTGGTGTCAAATTTGAAGTATTCATGAATACATATTTTATAATGGCCAGGCATAAATGCTATTATTCAAGTACTTTCCAGTTGCTTCATGAATTTACGTTCAAAATGTCATTGAAAGAAAAACCCAGATTCTACCAAATGACGAATCAAAATCATTTCACTATTTGAATCGTTGGAAGCTGTTGACAACATTTGATTTAATTATTATAGTGGATATACAACATACATACCATGAAAGGAAATATACTATCGATAGCTTTGGATAATTGAAGTACATTTGCAGCTTCTTCAAATACCAACTTGAAGGTAATATACCTCCAAATTATTCATAGTACGTCGCATCCGGTTGCAAAAGAAAAGAGTAAAAAAAATCCCTTGAATTTGACAGTTGTATGAGATTAATGTTACAATTCATTGCAATTGAAAATGTCATAAACATATATCTTGGATGTTGCAAAGCACCATCAGTTTTTCAATTGGTAATTTCTGTAGAATATTTCGGAAACATGGTTACTTTAGTTTATATAAAGGAACAGAAGAGTCAATATGTAATTGCTTAACTTCCAGGGATCGTTATTCTCTTAAATACAATGAAATGGTATGTTAAATTTCGTATATACATGTAGTAGTTGACAGAATCAAACCTTACCCATGCAAGTATTCTTTAATTTGAAACAAAGATAAAATCTGCACATTTTTTTAAAACGTACAAAAATAACAATGGCTAAGGTGAAAAATCATTGGTGGTATTATATACCACAAGCACATTTTGATCGTGATTTCAAATATATTTATTTCATTGTTCAAGTTAAAATCATTCGGATGGTTACCACCTTAAGCCTGGTTGTTTTTCAACGCACATTTTACTTGTAAATATACAAAGCCTGAGGTTTAATCACACATATTAACTGTTTAACACATTTTGTTTTATTTTGTTTGATATCTATATTTATTAATGCTGCGAACAAATCAGTCCCAGTGCGTAATACTGATGACGTTGCCCTATCAATATCAATAAAGAGTTTATACTACCTTACGGACAGAGCTTATACGGGTGTGGAGGGGAGGGAGGGGGCAATACAGAAAAAAACCATCTGGTTACAATTTATTTTCTTACGCCTTACTTAAATTTTGACGAAATGGTATGCAAATAAACATTTGTATTATATTTCTTAAATTAAAAATCATATTATAAAATGTGTAAATGTTGTACAATGTTTGTAGCGTCTTGAAGTCTTGAAAACGGAAATCTTTTCCACTCTTTTCGAGAACGACTTTCGATCATTGACACTGGTTCATTTCCGTTGATCAATCAACAGAATGCAGACGATCCAGAATAGAAAAACAGTCTGATTTATTTTTCCCTTGATCTTTATATTCGTTAGATAAAATGAGTTTTAAATGCATAAGATAAGTACACGGACGCGAACTCAGAAATATATAACATCTGACAACGTTGACAAAGAATCTATGGACGTGCATACAAGTAAGAAATGACAAGTTCAGATATGAAATTGTGTGTCTTCTTCACGGTAATTTTTGTAGATCAAGTGTCGTTTATTCTAATTAAAAGAATTAAAAGCATTTAATAAAAGTTCTATGACTGGCTCTTTCTGTATTGGCCCTGTTATAGATTCTAGATAAACTGTTTAAATTTGTCATCAACTATTCGAGGCTCGGGTCCAATACAGATAACCGCGAAACTATTACAGGACTATATGTAAAACAGAAACAGTCAGGTAGTTGATAAAGACAACAGTAGTATACCGCTGTTCCAAATACATAAATCGATTGAGAAAAAAAAAACAAATCCGGGATACAAACCAAAATTGAGGATAACACATCAAATATAAGAGTAGAACCACGAAACAACAGAAACACAAAGCTAACATATAACACACACAGAAACAAATTATAATATAACAATGGCCATCTTCCCGTTTTGGTACAGGACATTTTAAGAAATAAATGTTGGGTGGAACCTAGTTTTGTGGATAGCCAAACCTCCCGCTTTTATGGCAAGTAACACTGTAGTATATAATTGTTGTGGTCTAACTCTAACTTTAACCCTTTATATCTATAATCATATAACTTATGTATCATTTAACATCATGCTGAAATTTGTTATAGTATCTAGCAGTTTAACCTTTTCCCTTTTTGTTATTTGTAGCTAAGAACAGCCCCTTTTGTTAGTGAGAGCTGAATACAACTCATATTGTTATTGTGAGTTAAATGCAGACCCCTTTTGTTAGAGATAAAAAGAGTCATATTTTTGTGGAAATATGGAATAGTACTTCACTATTGATATATATTATTTATATAATAGTCATTATCATGATATATGGGCTGCTCGCAGGGTAGAATCATTGACTATAACAGCGGAAATGACCGATCAATAGGCGAGGTTATAATTGCTGACGCAGTCTATACCACTGTCATATAGGCAGTACATTAATCACGATAATAACCAGTTCTGCATTAACTTCTATGTTTACTTCATCAAGGAAATCATGGTATACAAAATTACATAATACAAATTTTTCGACAAAATGTCGAGTTACTGTACGATTTCTTTAAGAAAGTTTGAAGAACAAAGGCTAGTCCTAGTGATAAATTTGCCATCTACTTAAGTGCTTTTTTTCTGTATATGAATACAAAATAAATTTTCTCTAATTTCATAAATAACGAAAAAAGGGACGTCACTCTAAACAGAAAAACCAGGCCCAAGAGTTCATTAACATGTAAACGTCCGTTAACGCCCGGTTTTCTGGTCCATTTTTTGGGAAAGACCGAAGGAATTTTAACTGAGGAATACAGAATGTTATGTGACCCCTTGGTATCCAATAAGAGAAATAATTTAACCAATTTGAAATAAATAAAAATTATTATTCTAATAATAATAATAATAATAATATCAAAAATAATAATAATAATAATAATAATAATAATAAAAATAATAATAATAATAATAATAATAATAATAATAATAATAATAATAATAATAATAATAATAAAGGAAGGACGTAAGGGGCCGAAGGTATTCCACGGAAATTTTTTCGCTCCTACAAATCCAAGTAAAATCAATAGTTTAAAGACGTAATCCAGAGTATAAGTATACTGAATAGGTGCATACTAGGTAGACACTTGTATTATAACTATCTGTTGCAATATTTTTCACAAATATACGGACAAATAACCATTTTGATGATGGCAAGTTCGGACATCAATAGTGCTGATGTCAGCCATATTAAAAACCTACCAGAGTCATACAAAAACGCAGTGAAAAACGGTCTGATGGCCAACAATCAGGTTGAAAATCCCATGAACCCACACGAGATACTTGGTTCGGTTAAGCCAGTTTTCCTGCTAGAGAAAGACCTGTTTGGTGATGTCAAACCAAGCATAGGTCAGTTTCTCAACCATGTTGAACTTTACAAATCCATTGATCATATTGTTAATTCTAGGAACCTCAGAGGTTTGCAAAGGGTAAAAGGGATGTGGCGAATTTATCCCGACTCTGAAACTGACAGAGACACCTTAATAACAAAGGGACTGGTTTTAAGGAAAAAACTTTTGAAAATCTATACCCGCAATCCTAATTCAAAGGTATACGATCATGACAATCCTCATCACTGGCGTGTTAGGGTCAAGAACATCCCATGCTCTGCTGAGGATGGACAGATTATGAGGGCAGTAGAAAATCTTGGAGGGACAGTCCACTCATTAGACAGAGAGCGACTCAGAGTGGACGGTTTACTCACCAACTGCCAAACAGGAGACAGGATATTATACTGTGAACCCATGGAAAAGGTCTTGCCTAGAACTCTTAAAATTGGTAAATATATGGCCGTTTTGTTACACAAAGAACAGAAAACTGATTCATCTCAGCTCACATGTAACAAATGTCTACAAACTGGGCACGTGCTCAGAGAATGCCCAAATGAGTGGGTATGTACAACATGCAACAACCCAGGACATAAGAAAGCTGAATGTCCAAATTTCGAGACCGTTATTGCCCATGCTCAAGAACATCCAGTCAACGTCAATAATGCTAGCATGCATGAATCTGAAGATTCAACAAGTGAAAATGAAAATACATCTGAACTTAAAACAAATACTGAAAAGATGGGAACCACCAACCAGTCTCCGTCTTTTATGCAAAATTTCAATGTGACAAGCGCAAGTTTCAGCTATAATGCTTCAAATAAAAAGGATGCAGCTCTCTTTATGAACGAACCTGAACACCAAGGCATTTCAGCATCCAAACATAACAATGAAATTAAAAAGGCAAAAGCTAAAAAAAAGTCTGGCAAAAAAACCGGTACACAACAACTTAATAAAGACGAGGACAATCCTAATCAATCAACATTGTTCTTTCACTTCCAAGGAAACAACAATGTTGGAACCCCTGATGGACGCAAAGACAAACGCGCAGCAACAACACCAACTGACCAAATTCACGAACGAACATCAAATATTCAGAAACCAAAGGGACACTAACTATCATCCAGCTCAACTAAATGTATATAAATTTTATAAGCATTAAATAGTAAAATTATATACCTATTTCCATGAACATTTGTATATATTTACTTTTTTTCTGTGTTTTTATTTATAGTGTAAAATACAAACAAAAAAAAGAACTCTTTGTAATAATAGATTGTATGTGTCCAACTGATGTTATGGTAAACATAAACAATGTTCTCATTTTATGTTTTTTCATGACTTTTATTTATTATGTTAAAAAAAAAAAAAAAAAAAAAATACGATATAATTTAGATTATATGTGTTTGAATAATGATATCGAAAATGAAAACTACTTATCCTCTATACATATTGTATATTGTATTTGTGTTGATAAGAGTAGTACATGTATATTAACCAATCAAAAAGAGAAATATGACACAAAACTAGATCATATGTTCTCAATTGATGATCATGATGATGTAGAAATAGAAAACAGTGTAATATGTAATTTATCTTATATGTATGTTTATTCACAAAATACCAACAAAAACATATGTCTGAAAGAAACAGATAATTTTAAAACAAGCATTAAACCAACAAAAAGAAAAAACTTTTATTCACTAGTTAACAAAATGAAACGATCACTAGTTCTACTATCCACGTCATTAGGCTGCATTTGTTTAATTCGGTTCATCACCAAAATGCTTTTATTACACGTAAGCACTGATTGTACAAACAAATCTTCTATTTTCTGCAATTCAAACAAGAATAATCGGAAAATGTACCAACCACTTCATATTCCTACGAAATTGCAAATATGGTACGCAACTATATGTAGTATATCACCATATACCGCATCACACACAGGAAGTACGAAACGAATTGCACTCATATATTTTTGCACCATACTATCAAGACACACATATTCCACAACCAGCTATGCTAATCATTTTGACGCAGTATATTCACTTGAAGTACAGATCCATATCTTATTAAAACACATGATACACACATGTACAGCAGCGTTAAGTGAACATTTAAAAATCTCCAAAGAATTCTACACAAAAAGATATCATTTCCAGGTTCAAATGTATGGAAAATTTAAGACGTCATCAAAAACTGTTAAGAATATATTTCATTGGATCACAGTTATAATGTTGTTGAGCACTCGAACACTCCTTATTGAACAATTCAAATATCTGAAAATAGAAAAAGTAATTTCTGAAAATCAAGCTCCTATATACATTTACATACAGGCACAAGTACAAAACTGTATTATTGTAAAAAACACATATTATAATGATACATATATATTATATATACTCATGCATTACTACTATTATACGTTTAGTCATAGTTGTATTGTATACAACAAATTAAAACAGTTTGTTATGATGTATATCTCTGTAGTAATCTTTGCTAATACATGTATAGTTCATTATTTAGATGAGTAATAATTTAAATATTTGCTCCTTGAACTGCCAAGGGCTAGGAAAAAAAGAAAAGCGAGACAGACTATATATTTGGTGTGAAAATCAAAAATGTGACATCTTGTTTATTCAAGAGTCCCATTTCACCGATAAAAACATAAATGTAATAAATAGTGAAACTAAATGTAAGATATACCATAGCTTTGGCAATTCCCTATCCAGAGGTGTTTCAATTTTAATTAAAGAAAACATAAATCACAAAATAATAAATGAAATAAAAGATGAGGAGGGCAGGTTTATTCTAATTAATGTAGAACTTGATAATAACATCTTCACTTTAGTTAATGTTTATGCACCAAATATACAAAGAAATAGAAATTCTTTCTTCAAAAAAATAAACAAACTAATTGAAAATAATAGATTAGGCATTTTAATACTTGGAGGGGATATAAATGAAAGTCTGACTGAAAACGACAGAAAAAGTACAAGTACACAAAAATTTAATAAACCTGTAAATAGTTTGAAACAATTAATAAAAAAACATAAGTTAGTTGATATATGGAGAGAAATTAACCCAAACAAAAGACAGTTCACCTGGAGAAGGAAAAATAACTTTAACATAGCAAGCAGAATAGATTATTTTCTTATTAGCTCTGATATAAGACCACATATTACAGCAGCAGATATTAGACCCGCTGCTATTTCTTACACTGATCATCAGGCAATTTCATTAAAGCTAAGACACAAAGCACACAGTAGAGGCCGAGGTTTCTTTAAAATTAATAACAGTATATTGAATGACACAAAATATCAAAATCTCATTAATAACTTAATTCAAACTTATAAACAAAAAATACTTACTACGGCTGTAGATCCTCGAGTTAAGTGGGACGTTTTTAAAGCCGAAGTAAGAGACATAACCATTAAATACTGTAGGCAAAAACAAGCTGAAAATAAAAATGAAATAATTAAATTAGAACTGTCATTAAAAAAATTGAACGAAAATGCAGAAAACTTACAGGATAATAATGTTCAAAATAGAATAAACAATGCTGAGAAAAAACTAGAGAACCTTTACATAAATGAAGCAAAGGGAGCTCAGGTTAGATCACGTGTAAAATGGACAGAAGAAGGAGAAAAAAACACAAATTTTTTTATAGGCCTTGAAAAATCCAGACAAACTCATAAAAATATTTCTGCACTTACGAATGAAAAAGGAGAAATTATAACAGATTCATCTGAAATTTTAAAGTTAGAAAAAAACTTCTATGAAAATTTATATAAAAGTACAAATCCTAATGAAAATGAAATAAAAAAATATATAACAGAAACAAAAGTAGATAAAACTCTTTCTCATGAGGAAACTCAAAATCTAGAAGGGGAGCTTACCATAAAAGAATGTACAGAAGCTATTAAATCTATGAAATTAAATAAATCACCGGGCATCGACGGGATCAGTGTAGAATTTTATCAAACCTTCTGGACAAATTTAAAAGAAATTGTTGTTAAAGTTTTTAACACATGCTATCAAAAGGAAGAAATGAGCACACTACAAAAAATAGGAGTAGTCTCTTTATTATATAAAAAGGGAAACCCACTTCTTTTAGACAACTATAGACCAATTACTTTACTCAATGTTGATACAAAGCTTATGGCATATTCTTTAGCACAACGTCTTAAACCAATACTAACTAAAATCATCCATAGTGACCAAAATGGTTACATAAAAAATAGATATATAGGTTTCAACATTCGTCAAATTCAAGACATAATAGACCATGCAGAATACTTTAATATTGAAGGAGCATTGCTCTTCATAGATTTTTCCAAGGCCTTTGACTCATTGGAATGGCCATTTATGTATGAAGCACTCAAGAAATTCGGCCTTCCAAATCCTTTTATCAAATGGGTTAAAACTCTGTACAAAGACATAACGGGTTGTATGTTAAACAATGGGTGGGTCTCATCACCTGCAGAATAAGACAAGACAACAACATCAAAGGTTTTCAAATCAAGCTAGATACTAAAACACACAGTTTAAAGATTTCTCAATTAGCTGACGACACAACACTTTTTCTAAAATCAAAAGATGAAGTACGTCACACTCTTAATATTATTGAAATCTTTGGAACGCTATCAGGTTTAAAATTAAATAGATCAAAAACTGAGGGCATTTGGTTAGGAAAATTAAAACATTGTAAAGATAAGTTTGAAAATATAACATGGAATAAAGGACCAATAAAAAGTCTAGGAGTTTATTTTGGAACAAATCGAGCTGAATGTGATAAGCTGAATACTGAAAAAATAATACAGAAATGTGACAAATTAATAAGTAATTGGAAAAAAAGAAATCTTACAATGATAGGTAAAATAACAGTTGTAAAATCTCTTTTTATACCTAACCTTACATATTTAGCTTCAGTCACAAACCTACCACATGAATTTATTCAACAGTTTAAAACTATTATCTACAATTTTATATGGGATGGTAAACGAGAAAAGGTCAAACGAACCACCCTTAGCAAAAATACTACTGAGGGAGGGCTTAAAATGACAGATATAGACAATTATATAACTGCACTACAAATAGCATGGATAAAAAGACTTACTGCAGATGATTTTGCTAACTGGAAAGTAATTCCGACATTTTACTTTAATAAATTTGGTGCTAATTTCATGCTACTTTACATGAATCTAGACAACATTTACTCAATACAAAACCTACATAAAACTTTACCAAAATTCTACTTAGAAATTGTAAAGTCTTGGTTCAAAGTACAAAATTTAAATAATACCAAACTCAATATGAATTTTAAAAACATTAGACAACAAATCTTATGGGGAAACAAACTGATAAAATTTCAAGGAAAGTGTTTAGTTTTTATAAATTGGATAAAAGAAGGTATTATATACGTTAATGATATAATAGACCAAAATGGTAATATCTCTCAAGAAATAATATCTAATAAAATATCCTCAAAATCCAATTTAATGTTTGAAATTTCAAAACTTAATTATGCCTTACCAAATGAATGGCTCAAGGTACTTAAATCAGAAAAATCAATAAAATCAAAAGTAAAAAATAAACTTAACCTTTGCATCAATACAAAAGAAAAAAATAAGATAATAATTTTACAAGTAATGGAAACAAAACAGATATACACACACATTAATAGTGGAAATGAAGACACGCCTCCAGGTTTCTTTAAATGGAAACGTGTCCTAAATTTAGATTCGTTAATTCCAATTAAATCAATGCTTAACTTTATATTTACTTATTTAAAAGATAACAGATTAAAAATATTTAAATGGAAATTGCTGCATCATATCCTTCCTTGCAAACAATTGCTTTTTCAATGGAAGATAAAAGAAGACAGTAAATGTGACTTATGTAATGTAACAGAAGATTATAAACATTTTTTCCTAGAATGTCATTACTTTAAAACTTTTTGGGAAAAGATCAAAATACTATTAAATAAAGTTAAAATAGGTCATCATATCCTAAACTACAGAAATCTCATTATAGGATATAAAATCGGTGATATCAATTATTATGATATAAATCTGTTGGTGACACTCATTACATTTTTTATCCACAAGTGCACTCACAGTTCAAATTATAAAACTACAAATTTTGATGTGTATGCCCTGTTCAAAAAAGATTTTTTGAACTACTTAAATATTTCGACACTTTCAGGTGGTAAACATGGTAAAATTTTGAAAGAAATAAGCTTATACATATAATTATTATTCTCGCATATATGCTATATGCTAATTTATTCAGCAATACATGTGTCTATATTAGTTAATCTTAAAACCACGTGTTGTAGACTTCGTCATGATCATGATCAGTGATAAAGATTAAACCCCTACTATTCTGACGCATCCTTCATTTAATATATCACATACTCATAAATAAATATACTTATATAATGTACTTCAATTCGTAACCAAGTATGTTCACCTACATAATTAATATACAACAAACTGCTTCGACTGTTAATTTGCCTCCATCGTGTAATCCTTGATCAATAGGTCATGACCAGGTCAACTAGCATATATACAGAGTCAAAGCGGTTCACGAATGTATTTTTTTCCGGAAAATAATTTCTGTAGTAATCTGTATAATCTGTATACACAATATTGTAACATGTAAATCTAACCATTTATTATTATTATTAATAATTTACTGAACAATCTCCCTGTTTGTTCAGTAAAACTAACGCTTCAGGGATGCCCTGTCAAATGCTGTAGACATGGTATTAATTATAACAGCAATAGTGCAATAAATCAGATTTTAGATAAAAAAAAAAAAAAATAATAATAATAATAATAATAATAATAATAATAATAATATAGGGTTATTGCATGAATATTGCATGTTAACTTTGGGGTAATAATAATAATAATAATCCATTATAGGTCAATGTACGGCCTTCAACACGGAGCTTTGGCTCATACCAAACAACGTGCTATAAAGGGCCCCAAAATTACTAGTGTAAAACCATTCAAACGGGAAAACCAACGATCTAATCTATATAAAAAACGAGAAACGAGAATACCAAAATGCCTACATTTTTTAACAATATATTTTCTAAAAAAATGATGTTTCGTCACATTAAAGCATCTAAAAATAATTATTTAATGACTAGAAAGTTTTGATGCATTAGTGTGTACTTATTTACCAAGTGTAATGACCTTCTGTAACACTTCCTATACAGACATGTAGTATGCATGGACCGTACGTGATTCTGTTACTTTTAACATAGAAGATATCTTTATCTTCACTAACCTACTGACTACGCTATATTTTCAGTACATCATTATATATATAGCGAGGGTTAATATTGTATATTTATTGTTTTACGACGACACATTTATGACCAGATTGACATTTATTTCTGTGTTCCAAACACATTTGAAAAGTTTTGATGTATTGTTTTTAATTCATTGCTATTGCGAAATATGTATTTATAAGGTTAGAAAATCGTTTCATTGGTGTAAAAGGATTATGCAATATGTTGGGTTTTTTTAAAGTACATACATCGTTTTTTGGCCAGTTTAAATTAATCCTATTTATTAATTGTACTTTTACATGATTCAGGTTTTTTCAAAGCTGACATGATGAACTTTTAAGGTTCTACGATAGTTGTTCACCTAATGTAAAAATAAATGAGACTGAAGGAAATGAAAATATTAGAGATTATGTAGATTAGAAGACCTCAATATCAAATGCGAAACCAATACAATGGAAATCCATTTTAGCTACTTCCTTTTATTCTATGTTTTATCGAAGAAACATGCAAATAAGAAATTATTTATTATTTTTTTGTTTTATTTACGATATACATTGTGTGCATTTTTTTTATAAATGCATTAGATATTAAAAATACAAACTAAAAAAAAAGAAGATGTGCCATGGCCTGTAGAGTAAGACAAAATTCTAACATTTAAAGTTTCAAATTAACCTTGATGAAAAAAAAACAGAATAAAAAAATGTCCCATTAGCTGATGACAATACACGCTTCTAAAAGTTCTAACAATGATATTCACCAAGCATTGAACCTAATAGAACTATTTGGAAAACTTTCTGGTTTAAATCTGAATAAATCTAAAACAGAAGGTATATGGTTAGGAAGACTTAAACATTGTAAAGACAAAATTGAAAATTTACACTGGAGCAAAGAACAAATCGTAAGTTTAGGCGTCTACTTTGGATTAAATAAAAATTAATGTGACAAATTAAATATTGAAAATACAATGAAACAGTCAAACAAATTCAAACTTGATTGGGAAAAATAAATTTGACAATGATAGGTCGAATAGCTGTTGTTTAAGTCACTTATTTTACCCAATCTTACATTTGTAGCTTCGGTTGTTTCGATACCCCAAATCTACATAAAAGATTTAAAAAAAACGTATATACAATTCTATATGGAATAATAAACAAAAAGGGTTAAACGTTTAACACAAATGGAGGTCTGAAAATGACAGACATTGATAATTTCTTTAATGAATTACACTCTTCATGGGTTTAACGATTAACGGCGAAGGCATTTGCTAATTGGAAAGTCATTTCAACATATTATTTCAACACATTTGGTAAAAACATCCTTACATTTTCATATGATGTCAGACAACATTAAGTCATTACCGAATTTAAGTAATACACAACCCTCAGTTTACTTGAACATAATAAAGAGCTGGTACAAAGCAAATAATACACTAACAAGAAACACACCAATCACAAACTTTAGAAATATTAGGAAACACATTTTGTGGGGTAATAAAAATATAAAATTTAAGGTTTATGTACCCTTCTGTAGCCATTTTTGTACGAACTTTTCAAACTTCAATTGTATCAAAACTACAGATATAATGAATAATAGAGATAGGCCATTTTGTACATATTCCAAGGGGAAACTTGATGCAAAGCATTATTTTTTACTGTTTCATTACATTTAATAGAAAAAGAGGACTTTGTGGCAAATAAATCAAGATTTTTTATAGAAAATCCACAGCCTTTATCATTGTACTCTCATATTTGGCAATTTGATGACTGAAAGATATAGCATTATTGCATGCAGTGCTAGCATTGATTTCTTTAAAACAAGTTTATAAATGTAGTTATTGGTTAAGACAAGTATAAATATGGCCAAAATCAAGTACACCTTTTAGGGTGCGCTCGACTTTAGTGACTCAGCACGAGGTGTTTTGGAATTTACAGGTTTTTGTAAAAAATAAACACTAGCACATCATAGAAAATCAAGTAAGTAATTTATGTTTCAAATTTTATAACAAAAATCTCTGTATTAAAGGCTGTGGATTTTCTATAAAAATCTTGATTTATTTGCAACAAAGTCCTCTTTTTCTATCAAATGAAATGAAACAGTAAAAAATAATGCTTTACATCAAGTTTCCCCTTGGAACATGTACTAAATGGCCTATCTCTATTATTTATTATATCTTTAGTTTTGATACAACTGAGGTTTGAAAAATTCGTACAAAAATGGCTACAGAAGGGTACATAAACCTTAAAGGGAAATGTTAAGTTTACCTAAATTGGATAAAATTTTAAAAGTTAATAGAAACATTCAAAATTACAATTTTCTTCTCAATTACGAAGTATTTTATTTCAAAAACACCATTTTCATAAGTTTTTAATTTATCTAGTACATAAGTTAAGCAGAAGAATTTGATATCAAGTCGACGACATGGGTATCTTTCAAGTTGGATGTAAGAAATGCATAACCTCCGATTTTTTATTTTATTTTACCACGGACGGAAACATATCGATCTATTTGTTCTGTAATTTTCGTGTCTGTCCTTTCATTATGTGACTCGAGAAAAAATTCCAAAAAATGGGTAACAATTATATCGAAAAGTGAAAATCGAGTGCACCTTTTTATGTAAGAGCGTGTTTGAGTTAAATATTTTATCTTGAAATCGTGCAAAGCAAAAATATTTGATACATCATCTCGCTTCAGATTCTATAATTTTTACCTATCAAAGCTACAGGTTGACTTTATAACATAAAATAATCACAGTACTAAACGATGAAATATATGGGTAAAGTGAAATACCTATCTAATGAATCACAAAAACAGAGTAGATGTGTTCGAATAGCTATTTTTTTTACTGAAAGTACTTGACAACAGTATTACAAGTTGGATAATGAAAATGCGTATCTTCGAAAAATTAGATTTTTTTGTCTGTGATAATTAGGGTTTATAGTCTTCAACCAATAAAAAAATTTAGTCTGCCCTTCCACGAATTATTTAATTATAATTTTTTTAAATGTTTATGCATTTTCGAAAATTCCACCCGACAACCGATCAGACAGTAGTTTTAAGTTGAATCAATGCAGCCAAGATCATTAACTTGGGCTCATTAACTAGTTGATACATTTGTCTTTTAAAATACAACTGACATATAAGGATCGTAATGCTGCAATGTGGATAAATTTATCGGTTTCCGATAGAAGAATTGGCAGCGCGTCATCCTTACAACGGCTTCCATTTCTACGATTGTTAGTATGAACTGGCGTAATGGGAAGATAATTTTGACGAAGTAGAATCCAGACTGCTGAGAGCTATTTCAAAGCCACTAACAACTATAATACAATAAATCATTCATCTAAAACTAAATTATCAATCAGTACACATCCAACATCCAATGGATTTAGTGTAATGAAAATAATAATAATAATAATAATAATAATAATAATAATAATAATAATAATAATAATAATAATAATAATAATAATAATAATAATAATTATAATAATAATAATTAATAATAATAATGTTCCGGACCATATGAGTATATGGACCATACGCGTATGGTCATGACCATATGCGTATACTCATATGGTCCGACCGTACGCGTATGGTTAGACCATATGAGTATTATACTCGTTTGGTTATTAACGGGCCGGACCATATGAGTATTTGGACCGTATAGGTATATTTTTTTTCAAATTACATTATAAACGTTTTAATAATGCACAAACTTTATCTAACAAAAACAGTGGTGGTTACATGACAATTTGTTAATTTTATAATCCAAAAACAACGTAAAAATTAAATATTGATGCCATAGTTAGTTTTCATCGCTAGTTACATTCTTGCATGTAGGTTTGGAGTGACATTCACTTCCACAGGGTGTCATAGCTTTTTTGCATTTGCAAGAAATTTGTGCAAGATACTTTACATTTACACCTTTTGTTTGCGAGTTAAAAGGTAGCCTTTTTGCAGCTGCGTACAGTGATAACGAGGTCTTTGGCCATTTTGATGTCTACGGTGTTTTTAAGAAGCTCTAGATCTAAATTATCGTAAAATGACTGCAATACACCATATTCACAAGACAACTTAAATAAACTATGTTACTTTCCGGTGACTTCTGGTGTAACAGTTCATTAAGATTTTTTAAATTTTTTTTTAGTCGACATATTGCCATTCACTCGTAATAACAAATCGGTAATGACAATCGGTAATGACCATCGGTATGACATGTTTTTATTTTAAAGGAGTAGGTCCGGTAAGGGCCGATTTTGGCCTTAAATTTCAGGTTCATCTGACGAAAGATTTTGAACACTTTTTAAACACTTAAGTGTCTATTTCAGTTGATTCGATTAGTTTATGTGAAATATTTTAAATGATTTACTCATTTAAAACGCTTCGATTCTAGCTTAAATATGAAAAATCGATCAAATATGCCAAAAAATGTAACTTTTCAGATGGTTTTTGTCAAAAATGAAAGTTGCCGCATCCGTGTTCATCCTCAATCTTTATATACGTTATGTATTATCATTTTTCAATATTAAGAATGAACACAAATGCGGCCACTTTCATTTAAGACGGAAACCGTCCAAAATTTAACTAAAATGCTAAAATTGTGAAGATTTCAGTAATTTAGCATGACTTAATGATGCTAGTACCCAATATATGTGCATTATATTGTCAAAAAAGCCATATTTATGTAGCAGAAGCATTTTACTTTCCAATAACTAACTAAAAGTTTACATTTTAACAATTTTGTAAAACTGCTATATTTTGGGGCCAAAAAGTGGTCTTACTGGACCTACTCCTTTGACGATTAAGTAAAATTAACTATGCGAAACTTCTTATTTTTATCTAGCCTATAATTTAATTATAATATAATAATAAAATTACCAATATGATAGCGTCTTTTTAATGAACGGTCATACCATGTAAAGAGTTTAAAAGTATTAAAAGTAAACTGAAACAGAGTATTAATAACCCCGACCATACGCGTATGGTCGGACCATATGAGTGTATACCCATATGGTCATGACCATACGCGTATGGTCCAAATACTCATATGGTCCGGAACAATAATTATAATGATTATGATTTTTAGTTTTAACAAATGAAACAGTTCAGAGGTCGGTATACACAACTCTCCTGAAAAAAGCATTGAGCAATCAAAGGTAAAACAAATAAACGGTCAATTATTTAAAAAGCCGAAGATTTTGAAAAGCCGTAGGTTTTGAAAAGCCGTAGATTATTATATTGAAAAGCCGACGATTTTAAAAAGCCGAAGATTTTGAAAAGCCGTAGATCTTGAAAAGCCGTAGAATTTGAAAAGCCGAAGATTTTGAAAAAGCCGTAGAATTTGAAAAGCCGAAGATTTTGAAAAAGCCGTAGATTTTTGAAAAGCCGAAGATTTTGAAAAGCCGAAGATTGTAGAATTTTTAATAATCGGCGGGATTGTCAAAGCCGGAGATTTATTTGTATCAATGTATTTTTAAGGGGGGAAAAATAATAATAATCGGGGGGTTCACTGTTGCTTTCCATACAATACATACATTTTTAATCATTTTTATTTGTGAAAAAAAATGTTCCGTAACATTAAAGCGTTTAAAAATAACTGTTTAATGAATAAAATATTTTGATACATTTGTACGTACCTATTACCAGGTATAATGACCTTCTGTAAAATCACTATACAGATATACAATGTGCATGTCCCGTACGTGATTTTGTTACTTGAAGCATAGAAGATATTTGTATCTTCACTAACCTACTGACTACTCTATATTTTAGGTACATTATAATGTATAACGAGGGTTAGTATTGTATTTGTTGTTTTATGATGACACATTTATAACCAGATTGACACATATGTCTGTGTTCCATAAATATTTTATAAGTGTTGATGTATTGTTTTAATTCATTACTTTTGCGAAATATATATTTATAAGGTTAAAAATTTGATCCATTGTTGTTAAAGGATTATGAAATATACGGTTTTCAAAAAAAAGTGCATGAATTGTTTTTTTGGCCTGTTAAAATTGTTCAGATGTATTCATTGTTTTTCTAACAGGATTCAGGTTCTTACATTTTGAGTTTCTACTATAATTGTTCACCTCCTGCTGTGAAAAAATGAGACTGAAAGAAAACATTAGAGGTTATGTAGATTTGAAGACCTCAATATCAAATGTTGAATCAACAAAATGGAAATCCCTTTAACTTCTTCATTCTATTCTATGTTTTGTCGAAGAAACATGCAAATAAGAAATGATATATGTATTTTTTGTTTTATTCACGATATACATTTTCATATAAAAAAGAGTTTTTATGTATGCATTATATTTATAAAAAAGAAGATGTAATGGCCAATGAGACAACTCTCCACAAGACACCAAACTGACACAGAAATTAACAGCTATAGGTCACCGTCCGGCCCTTAACAATGTGCCATGTCAAAACAGAGTATTCAGCCTTTAAAGGGTTTAGAAGTGACAATGAAAAACAATTCAAACCAGAAAACTAACGGCCTTATTTATGAAAAAGAAATGAACGAAAAACAAATATTAAACACATAAAAAAAACGACAACCACTGAATAACAGGCTCCTGACTTGGGACAGGCACATACATAGAGAATGTGGCGGGGTAAAGCATGTTAGTGGAATCCCAACCCTTCCCCTAACTTGGGACAGTGGTGTAACAGTACAAAATAAGAAAGAACTATAATAATCAGTTGAAAAAGGCAGATGGATAAAAAAAAAATACTACTAATACAAGTGAACGTGGCCGGGTTCTTGTTCATCCCAACAAAAAGTACAGATCTGAGAGTAATCGCGATTTCTGACTGCTAGTTCAAAGCCACTAACAACTAATACAAAAAATCATGCATCTTACAATTTATTACCAATCAGTACACATTAGTGTAAAGACGTCATAAACAGTCAGAGACAAAACAGGACCTTGTGAAATATCAGGATACAGGTATAGAAAGATTGTAGATCCATGAATGTGTATATGTATATAACAATGATATTAAGATAAAGGAAGATGTGGTATGAGTGCCAATGAGACAACTATCAATCCAAATAACAATTTATAAAAGTAAATCATTATAGGTCAAGGCACGACCTTGTCTCACACCGAACAACAAGCTATAAAGGGCCCCAAAATTACTAGACAGTTTAAAACCATTCAAAGAGGAAAACCAACGGTCTAATATATATAATAAAAACAGAAACGAGAAACACGTATACATTGCATAAACAAACGACAACTACTGTACATCAGATTCCTGACTTAGGAAAGGTGCAAACATTTGCAGCGGGATTAAACATTTTAATTATATCAAACCTACTCCCTTTTCTGAGACAATAACACATCACAGCATACAAAAGCACACAATAAAATATCAATTGGAAGGCTTAACTCAATCAAAAAACGTAAATTAACACACAATATTATGAACAAATAAATTTGTTCTGCGATGCCTGAATGCAAATACATAGTTAATAAAGTTATTAGGGATAGATATGCTATATATTTAAGGTCAAAAGTAAATAGACAAGTTTAAACAAAGCTATGGTAAGATACCACTGTGAAATATTTAACAACTTGAAGAAAATCCTCACTTTTGAAAAAAAAAATGGTTTCATATTTAACACAGGTATATAAAAATAATTTTGTCGTTACGTATACTAAATCGTCCTATTTGGGAATACAAAGAAAGTTCTATAATATAAATAAACATAATCTAGCATTTGGTACATATGGGGTGAATATCAACAATATAACTATACAATTAGAGCTCGATAGCACTTCCTGTACAGATTTAAGAAGATATTGAACAATTTTGATGTTCATAGTACGAAGAATTTAGTTATCTTTTTATTTACTGATAACAAAATCAATATTAATACCAATAAACAAAATATTAAGTGATCTAATTGGGGTCACTGTGTTGAATTGGTAACCTTTTAGAATAAGTTTATTTAAAGGATCAATAAGTTTACAAATTCTAATTTCTTGGCACGGTAAACAATATTTCAGTAGAAATGTGGATGTGCAATTCAGTTTGAGGTAACTAAGTTTAAAATTTTCTACAGATACAACCAAACTTCAAACCAAATCTTTATATTTAAAGAATGTATAAAAGGTTTTAAGTACTTTGTGATAACGAAATCCCATGCTTAATAATTTACCAGTAATACATGGATTATGTTTGTTCTAATTGAAAACGTTACAACAGACACGGGCATATCGAACAAGTTGTGAAATATAAACACCGTAATGTGGTGCCAAAGGAACATCTACATTCAAAAAGGGAAAATTAACAATCCTTTTTGTCGTAAATGTAAGTGTGTGAATATTGCGGTTAAAAACTAAAATATCTAAATCTAGGAAAGGACAGTGATTACCTGTTTGATATTTTTATTTAACGTAAGTTCCTTTATGTACATTTTCGCAGTATATTGAGAAAATTCTTAATTATTTAACGAAAAAAATATCATTCAGATTACGGTAGATGTCAGTTTTAGTGAAAGTGTATCATAAAACGTTTTCGGTTGCCATCCTCTTTATGATATGTTAGATTCTTGTGACTTTAATTAATATATAAAGATAGATACTGTTATGGATGATCACACACTTATGAAATAAATGATCTAAATCCTTATCTATGTAATGTCTAAAATCGTCCGAAAACTCCTCTCTCTCTTATTTTGTGGTTTCTTTCATTTTTTTTATAAAATAAATTAATATTTGATAATTGATCGTATAAATGACATCCAAGCATTTATGATGCATGATTACAAATGGTTTACTATGTGGTATGTAATCAGTCTTTTTTCAGTATAAAAGTAGGAACATTTTACAGAGTCAGCACAGGTTATATCTAGCTCATATCCTTAGGTAAGTTTTCTGATATCTTACTAGAATTGTCTGCTTTTAATTTTCAATATCGTGTTTGACTTTTATGTTTATGCTTTGAGAAATCAAGGCACTAAGAATCCATCAAACACTGTTATAAGGGAAACACTATCTTTTTATTCGATAGTTCATTTTAAATGAAAACTATCTAAGAAAGTCAATCACCAATTTCCCCCTTAGGGATCACGTGCAAAGTCCCGCTATTTGTTGATGTAGATTGATTTATTTTTTTATACTTCGTATATTCCTTGTGTTTTAAACTTTCACTTGTTTGGGTTTTTTTTTTTGTCTTTGGTTTTTGTACATTAAGGGGTGGATTTCCGGGAGCTTGAAAGAGAATAAAAATTCAAGAGAATATTTTCTATTTACATAAATATTTAATGAATTCATTCGAAAAGCTCATATCCACTTATGATATATCAATGTATATTTTGCTCTGTTGAAGTTTATTTTATAAACAACCCGATTTTTCCATGTTGGTTTATTTATCTACGACACCTTTTCTTTATATACAAAATTGACAATTACCGAATACACGGTTGGGTTTTTTTTTCAATCTAAAGATACAGAATTTACAAAAGCAGGACTTCGCTTTTAATTTTCCAATAGTTTTGGTTATTTAATGTTTTAAATTTGCATAAGTCTGACGTAAAGCAAATCTTTGTTTTATTCACGTATTTGTCTCTCGCGCAACTTAGTAGACTTGTCCTTATTCAGTACACGCATAATGATAGGAAATCAAGTTATCTGTGGTATTTGTGTATATTCTTTGCATCAAAAATTTATGATATATTTTAATGTTTTTCTTGTAGTACAGACGATCTATACCAAAATGTATTTCACATTAGCCGTCGTTTTGCTGACTGTCTTCAGTTCTGCCTACAGCTCTGGCAAAGACTCATATGGATATGGAAGCGGGTATGGCTCTGGATATGGATCTGAAGTACTACTAGGAGGTGGCGGTAGTGGATATGGTGGTTATGGACTCGGATCCGGTGTTGGATCTTTGGCTGTTCTTGGTGGTGTATCCGGTGCTGGATACGGACCAGTAGGTAAAGGCGGATACGGCCTAGCACCAGTTGTTGTCAGTGGTGGATACGGCTCTGGATATGGCTCTGGGTATGGATCCGGAGTTGGATCTGCATTCCTTTTAGGAGGTGGCGGTAGTGGATATGGTGGGTATGGACTCGGATCCGGTGTCGGATCTTTAGCTCTTCTAGGAGGTGTTTCCGGTGCAGGATATGGACCAGTAGGAAAAGGCGGATACGGACCAGCACCAGTTGTTGTCAGTGGTGGATACGGCTCTGGATATGGATCCGGAGTTGGATCTGCAGTCCTTCTAGGAGGTGGCGGTAGTGGATATGGTGGTTACGGAATCGGATCCGGTGTCGGATCTTTAGCTGTTCTAGGAGGTGTTTCCGGTGCAGGATATGGACCAGTAGGAAAAGGCGGATACGGACCAGCACCAGTTGTTGTCAGTGGTGGATACGGCTCTGGATATGGCTCTGGATATGGATCCGGAGTTGGATCTGCAGTCCTTCTAGGAGGTGGCGGAAGCGGATATGGACCAGTTTCAGTCGGAGCAGGATATGGACCAGTCTCAGTAGTTTCCGCTGGTGTCGGAGGCGATTATGGTTACGGAAAAGGATCAAAATATTAGGTATGTATCCGTATGGAAACACAATATAAATAAGTCCGTTTCGTCATGTTTTTTTAAGGAGAAATAACGTTAAACTAGACTAATCCGTCCTAGTATCTATAGTGTATAATGTAAAAGGTCATACTAAAGCTTTGACTGTAAAAGTATTTTTAACATTGCAAAAGCATTTTTATCAAAACTAAGAAGACAATGAAAACTGACCATATCAAAGTTAACATTTGAGCAAACTTTTTTTATGATTGTAAAAGAAACATTGATCATAACAAAACGCTAAACACAATGTTTTTTTTTATAAATAAATTTAGGATAATACTGTAAGAAAATCTAGTATAAGTATTATAAATTGCTTTAAAACCTTTAGTTGTGACGATTTGAACCGATTTGTACATCGTCATCAGGAAAAAAAACAAAAAATATATTGATTCTATTGAAATATAGATTGTCACGCTATTTTTGACTGGATGAGGACTTTTGGCAATTTATTTCATGGGTGACTTTCACCATTAAACTTAACCTTGCGCAATAGCAGTTGAGGTTTCAAGTGTTTTATCTTTAAAAAAAAAGAAGAATTGAAATAGAAATATTTTAATTGCAGAGAATCAAAGCCATTACATATTTCTATTCATTATGTTTTATATTTGCAGAATAATTGATTATTTACAAGATCCCCGAAGATAATGACTCCATAGTACTTTCAATGTCAGGAACCGTCCGTTGTCCGTGTAAACTCACTCATTACATCGGTCGAGGACTTTACTACAGAATTATATAGATGAAGTTCATTAATAAAGATTTGCCTTCGAAATAATTACAGATTGAGAACTTATTTATATTCCAAAATGGATCCTAGTCGCAATGTTGAAGTTATGCATTTGAAACTTTTATGGATGGAATCTCTGTTTGGGTTCACCGTTATTGGATATACGTTTCACAAATGACGACGGACATTCGTTTTCTCGTTTGAATTGTTTAACATTGTCTTATCGGGGCCTTTTATAGCTGACTATGCGGTAAGGGCTTTGCTCACAGTTGAAGGCTGTACGGCGACCTATAGTTGTTAATGTCTGTGTCATTTTGGTCTCTTGTGGACAGTTGTCTCATTGGCAATCATACCACATCTTCTTTTTTTATATTTTCCAATTATCGTAATTACAATCCCATTCTCAATCCCAGTCCTGCAGTATGACATATAGATAAAGGCAGATGTGGTGTGAGTGCCAATGAGACAACTCTCCATCCAAATAACAATTTAAAAAAGTAAACCATTATAGGTTAAAGTACGGCCTTCAACACGGAGCCTTGGCTCACACCGAACAACAAGCTATAAAGGGCCCCAAAATTACTAGTATAAAACCATTCAAACGGGAAAACCAACGGTCTAATCTATATAAACAAAATCACCGAATGGTTTTTATCATTTGTTGTCGATTAGCAACACGAGTGGTACTACTTTTTAAGCAGGATCTGCTTAGCATTTACAAACACCTTTGATATCCAAAACCCCTCTCCAGATTTTTTTATTTTTATTTTTTTGTTGAATTAGAGCTATTCAATACTTTTTCATGATACTTGTAGAATGTTAATTTTCTTTCTGTTTTTTACATGTCGTTATCAATTTGTTTCCAATTTGAGAGTACAAATATATTTTCTTCAGCAACTCATTTACTACTAATCTTATTTACCACGAGTAAAAGGAAATGTTAGGAAAACGTGCCGTAACAGCAGAAAAAAAAAACAGAATTTCGAAGGTACCATACTACAGTCTTCTACAAACAATGAGGTTTGAACACTTTAATATGGAGCTCTCAAAACCATTAAATATAGAATTGAAAACAAAGATAGTAGGAGATGGAAAGGAGAAATAAAATTGGTGTCAGATCACTATCTTTTGATAGAAAGCAAAAACATAAAAAAAAATGCATTTCAAAATCAAATCATACATGTACAAAGTGGCGAAAATAGATTAAATTTTTGTCAAAGAGGTAAATTTCATTTCCTTTGTAAAAGACAGACCAAACGAGGCTGATTAAAAAAAGATAGATGGTTGTTCCCTCCTAGGACTGATATATTTGCCGACATATACATTGTAACACCGTGCATGCCGGACATTTTCTCTCACTTGCACACACTGTTGTATCTTATTTATTTTTAAATGATTTAATTTTGGATGTAACGCGTCTTCTGATTGACTGACAGTGTTTTGCTTATCAGCTCATAGACATAATTTTGTTATGTGACCGTGACGTCATCAAAGTTTTTCCAAGGTTTACTCCGGCTTAAAATGGAATTCAGAATTAAATGAAAATAAAATGACAGTAATATATTTTCTGTCTATTCGAAATAACATAAAAAATTGTGGTGTTATGCCTTCATAGACAAAAACAATATTACAGTCATTCCTTAAATGTATTAAACATTTTTTTCATATTAAGGTTATGAATCCTGATCTTTTTATCAATTATTTCAATTGATTTCAATTTAACTCGTAAAGCAAAGCATAAACGCAACTTAATTTCGAACATTGAAATTAATCATTATAATGATTATTCGGTTTCGCTATACAACATATTCCATATCTTATAGGAGAATGGCCAACGTAGATAAAAGTATCTTGTCTTAGGGAGGGATAAATCCTACTTTGTGAAGGATCACTCTGATATCAAAAAGCAAACAAACAAGTCCAAACATAGCCATGGCAAGACACCACTGCGAAATATTTAACCCTTCGAAAATACTCACTTTAGAAAAAAACCGGTTTTAATAATACAGGTAAATCTTGAAGTTTATACAAATTTAGTAAGAAGAAGTGAAAAGGAGTAGGTCCGGTAAGGGCCGATTTTGGCCTCAAATTTCAGGTTCATCTAACGAAAGTTTTTGGACACTTTTTAAACACTTAAGTGTCAATTTCAATTGATTCGATTAGTTTATGTGAAAGATGTTGACTGATTTAGTCATTTAGTCATTAAAAACGCTCTGATTCAAGCTCAAATATGAAAAATCTATCAAATATGCCAAAAAACGTCACTTTTCAGATGGTTTTTGTCAAAAATGAAAGTGGCTGCATCCGTGTTCATCCTCAACCTTTATATATGTTTTGTATTATCATCAAATACAACGTACATTTCAATATTATGAATGAACACGAATGCGGCCACTTTTATTTTAGACGAAAACCGTCTAAAAATTAACCAAAATGCAAAACTTTTGAAGATTTCAGTAATTTAGCATGACTTAATGATGCTAGAACGCGAGATTTGTGCAGTGTATTGTCAAAAACAGCTCATATTTATGTAGAAGAAGCATTTTACTTGTCAAAATATAGCTTAAAGATTACATTTTCACAATTTTCTAAAACTGCTATATTTTTGGGCCAAAAAGGGGTCTTACTAAACCTTCTCCTTTATATAAAACAGTATGTGTCTTTTTACTAGTAAGTAAAGTCTTAAACGGTTATTCTGATGTTTTAACATCGTCCAAAAAATACATTACTCAAAAAGCCAACAACCCGTCCAAAGAGCAGATAACCGCCGAAGGCCACCAATGGATCGTTAACACAGCTAGAAAATCCCTCAGTTTTAGCTGGCCTCTAACTAAAAACAGTACTAGTTAGTGATAATGGACGTCATACTAAACAGCGAAATATATAAATGAACTAAAATTAAAAATCATACAAAACTACCAAAGGCCAGAGGCTCCTGACTTAGGACAGGCGCAAACATGCAGCTAGGTTAAACATGTTTTGTGAGATCTCAACCCACTCCCTATATCTCTAGCCAATGTAGAAAAAACAAAAACACAACAATACGCACAGTACATCTCAGTTTGAAAAAAATACTAGCAGTTACTGACATGCCAGTTTTAGACTTAAACATTAAACTGATTGAAAGATTATGTCTTCATCATATGAATATCAAGTACAATCCCTCCCGTTAGGGTTATAGTATCAACCCATGATAAAATATATGAGAACATAACCCGTATCTTTCAAACAACTGGTATTAGAATAAATGTATTTATTTCCGATTCAAAGACTCTATTAGCGAATCAATATATTAAAGCCAAAATATGCCATCTTTAATGACCTGACAATAGTATCGTAACTATATCCCTTCTAAATAAGTCTGTTTAAAGGTTTTGTTAGGATATAATGCGAATGCCGACATTTTTGTGCTTTGAAAAGAATGGATTGAAACACCTGAATATATAAGGTGTACCGAGATTATCAAATACTGAATCAGATTTTTCAGAAGTAAAGTCGAGTGTAATTAAGGACAATTAAATACTGTCGGAATAATGTCGAGTCGAATGGCAAATTTTTGTATGTTTGTTATATGCTTTGTCTAAATGCCCTTTTGTATTTCTTTGTAACATATCTATTTGTTTTTATGTATTTGTTGTGGTTAAGATTATAAAAAAAAGTATCCATAATAAAAAAAATGCCTGTTATTTAATTGAACATGAATCAAGGTATCTTTTGTGATTTGTGTTTAATTGATGTTTTGGTACTGATAATCTTTTTACATAGTGTTTTATAAGATTGATTAGTGATTGTTTTACGCTGCATCTTTAAAAAACAATATGTTTTCTTAAGAATTAGGATACGATATCTTACGATACAAATATTAAAAATGTTGTTCGAAATGAAAATGTTAAAATAGACATTTCTTACTTCAATTTGAATAGTATCGATGCTCGTTAGCTGTTTGGTTTCCATATATATTTTGGTTGGTGTGGCTTCCATATACATTTTGGTTGGTGTGGCTTCCATATACATTTTGGTTGGCTTGGCCTCCATATACATTTTGGTTGGTGTGGCTTCCATATACATTTTGGTTGGCTTGGCTTCCATATACATTTTGGTTGGTGTGGCTTCCATATACATTTTGGTTGGCTTGGCCTCCATATACATTTTGGTTGGTGTGGCTTCCATATACATTTTGGTTGGCTTGGCTTCCATATACATTTTGGTTGGTGTGGCTTCCATATACATTTTGGTTGGTTTGGATTCCATATACATTTTGGTTGGTGTGGCTTCCATATACATTTTGGTTGGTGTGGCTTCCATATACATTTTGGTTGGTGTGGCTTCCATATGCATTTTGGTTGGTGTGGCTTCCATATACATTTTGGTTGGCTTGGCCTCCATATACATTTTGGTTGGTGTGGCTTCCATATACATTTTGGTTGGTGTGGCTTCCATATACATTTAAGTTGGTGTGGCTTCCATATACATTTTGGTTGGTGTGGCTTCCATATACATTTAAGTTGGTGTGGCTTCCATATACATTTTGGTTGGTGTGGCTTCCATATACATTTTGGTTGGTGTGGCTTCCATATACATTTTGGTTGGCTTGGCTTCCATATACATTTTGGTTGGTGTGGCTTCCATATACATTTTGGTTGGTGTGGCTTCCATATACATTTTGGTTGGTGTGGCTTCCATATACATTTTGGTTGGATGGCTTCCATATACATTTTGGTTGGTGTAGTCTAACGTTTGATTTTGTTCGGTTTTAAACAAAGGAGGATTTAGGAGGGGCAGGGGGTCCGGGCCCCCCTTTTTGGGTAAATATTTGGTTGCTTATATAGGAAATCACTGAAGCTTGGCTGGAGCGTGTCTCCTCTTAGGCAGTCAGAGGGCCCCCACTTATGCAAATTTCGTGATCCGCCTCTGTTAAAGTCAGCCAAATTTTTGAATTGACCCTCATAACTATTTGATAAATGCTTAAACATAAAGTGGGGTTCGTGCGGTACCACGGAGAATTGTGTCTTGTCCACAATTTTGTATTAAAGCAAATAAGCTTTTATCTGTTCTAAAATTTGCTTTATTTAAACGCCCATTATTTTCAAGGAACGAATAGGTATAAGAACTTTCGCTTACTTATTTTTGTTCAGTAACAGTTGATTCAATTGTTTTTAATCAAGTTTGCCCTTTCTGTCACATGTTAAATCTGAGTTGATGTAAACAAAAAGGTCTTTCGTTGCCCGATCTGCCCACAACCGGTGGTTATTGTTTATAAAGAACTCGTTTAGTCGAGTTTGAGGTCTGCTACGATTACCATGTGAACTACATGTAAGTCGTCATTTATCAACTCTTTTATTGAAGAAAATCTATTTCAAAAACTGTTGATGTTAAGATATGCAAATTGAAAATTACTGCAATGTTTGATGTGTACACCTTTCAGCTCGTCAAATATGTTTACTCGACGTCCTCAATGCTGACATCGGAAATGTTGTTTCTATTAATTGACCAACAGTGTGAGATTGCTGATGTGTTACATGATGATGTTAATAATTTGAAGTACGAGTCAGTAAAATTTGGTAGTCAGATTGTGCAGCATTCACAATAATAATGGCGCATTTTATAAAGTATTTTGTACTTTTGTACAAATAAATTCGTACACTTTTATGAATCAATTACTCGTATGCTGATTACATTTTACCGGCTTATTAAAATAGATACATGGATGTTTAATTTGACCTGGATTATAATGAATGTCACCTATCTATAACATTGCTAAAATAGGAAAACACTGAGATGAACTTTGTACTTTACGTTGTATCCTAGTTGTCGTTGTTTGTCAGCCTTATTGTGTTTTCAATCAACCCTCATTGTCACTTCTATATGTTATTTAATATATGAAGCAGACTTAACAATATCTGGTTTGTCCTTTATCTCAAGTGTCATAGAATAGTTGGGTTCAATATTGGCACCAAATTTGGAGGTATCCGGTGAGATTACATCATCTTTATAGCGGAAAGTAAAGTGACAACTTCTTTTCTTTCTTCCTAAGAAGTTTCAGTATAGAGTCATCATCATTAGAATACAGAAACAAGTCAGTAAGAAGATGGATCAATTCGTTTTCTTTTGAAAGCCGATTGTTTGTTAAAAAACAAATCCTCCAAACATAGCAAATATGTCGTCCAGCAAGAAGTCAAACATCTTGATAATGTTAATTTTAAAGAATTTTTTGTCTGAATCTGAGTGATTTTGAACAAAGCAGAATTTATTCCACCCTAAATCAAGATACTTGTATCAAAGTCGGCATTTCCTTTTTTTTATGAAACAAAGCAATACCAACTCTTTCAATTTGTCTTATTTTTTGGAACGGGGAATGCTTGTGAAAAGTGTAGAAAATTCCAATATATAGGTTCACAGTAACTAAGAAACCCAGCACTGATTGCTGATAAACTTGATATTTTAATGATGTAGGAAAAGTTTTTGTTAACAAAAGTTTAAATTTTTCGAAAAACTAAGGATTTTCTTATTCCAGGCATAGATCTCCTAAGCCGTATTTGGCACAACTTTTTTGGAATTTTGGATCCTCAATGCTCTTCAACTTTGTAATTGTTTGGCTTTATAAATATTTTGATATGAGCGTCACTGATGAGTCTTATGTAGACGAAACGCGCGTCTGGCGTACTAAATTATAATCCTGGTACCTTTGATAACTATCTGTGGAGCACGTGGAAGACCCAGCAATATACCGTTGTATGTAAGGACACTTATTTATTTTAGGTATCCAAAACAGTTATCGATAATCCAGTTTAAAATGACAAAGTCATTGACGATTAACAGAACAAAATCAACTTCATCAATTTAAATGAACGACTGTATTAAATTAAAGTGTTTAATTCAATAAAACTGGCTGAGTGTTTTTTTACGTCTCACACCGAACATCATAGATGTATTTTGACTTTCGCTAAAGTGTTGAATTCAATGACACTAGGATAGTTTTCTGACGTTTCACAACGATAAACAAATCAAAAATCTTATCACACACTGAACCACGATTTTATTTGATGCAATGCTATGAGCCTTGGATAGTACTCTGACCGGATGGACATTTAGTCGTACACTAAAATGTGAATGCGATAAAACTTTGTTATTTTCGGACGCCCAACAACGAAAATCAAAGGAACATTTCAAATCCGTTTTTGTGTATTTAAAAACAAAACTGAATCATATAACAGATATCGTCAATATTACTTAATTTTGAAGATCCTCGTAACGGGTAAAAGTAACACGAGATTTTATAAAATAAAAATACTCATCATAGATACTGATATTAATACGTTGTGCGCCTGATGCGAGTTTCATCTACAAAGACTCTCCAGTGACGCTGGAATCAAATAGTTATCTTTTTTAACATATGGTCAATTATTTTAGAATCATTGAGATTCCAAAACATTTAGTTTTGCCAAATACAGCTAACATTATCCATTTCTTGCGTAGAAAATCCTTAGTATTTCGAAAATTTCAAACTTTAGTAAATAGTTTATTTATTACTGTGACCATATTATTATTCATTTTTTTAGCCAATTTCAGCAGTTTCGACTTTTTAACCTATGAATTTAATATCAGTACATTTATTTATGTTTTTCCTGTCGAATGACAAATTTCACACATCTGCTAGTCATTTTAATAAGTGCATTTTGAATTTCC
The DNA here is from genome assembly GCF_963676685.1 of Mytilus edulis. Lineage (NCBI taxonomy): Eukaryota > Metazoa > Mollusca > Bivalvia > Mytilida > Mytilidae > Mytilus > Mytilus edulis. Next base: position 70,958,863 of record NC_092356.1, read on the forward strand.
ATTTTTTTTATTAAGATAATGAATTACCGTACACCTAAGACAACTAACAGTAGCCTACATTTGATATTACTGAAAATAAAAAAACCGCATTGACAGCAAAAACCTTTAACACAAAAAAATATACATTATCTAATTTCATGCAAATATAAATGATGAAATAAGCAAAATTATTATACATCATCGTTTCTTTAGTTCTTCTTAATGAAATGTTGAGGAATTGATCATTTGAGGAACATCAAAGGTCAGAGGTGATGCAATCATGATGCATTATTATGAATGAATTGACTTTGTGGTTAGTAATCAGTCTTTTATTCAATTGAAAAGTTCAGTATAAAAGAGAGAATATTTGATGGTATCAGCACAGTTCATATCCAGCTTCAATCGTTAGGTAAGTTTTTCTGATTTCTAAAGAAAAGGTTGTCTTTTGTTTTTTGAAACATTTAACTTAATTTTGAATGAAGGCATACTTTTGTATTCCTTTAAAGGGTTGCTAGTTCTATTTAATGTAAAATATGCTTGCTGTTTGGTGTCAGCCAAGGCTCCGTATTGAAGGCAGTACTTTAAAAAAAATTGTTTATCAATTACACAATATATAAAAGTAAACCATTATAAGTGAATAGTATATATTTTGTTATTAGTTTCAAATACTTTTATAATATCAGCATAAAGAAATTGTATTTTTCTAATATCAATTAACTCAGTCACTTATTCAACTCATTTGATAACGTGTTCATGCAACATTTAGCTTTTCCCTTAAAGATATGTTTTCATTATGGGGTTCATTCATATATGCGTTTATAGACAAAATATGTCAATACTGAAAATTAAAATAAGGATCCACCAAGAATAACTACTTCTTCGACCAATCTGGTTTGCAAAATATTTATGTGTTCGTGCTTTTTGTAAAACCAGACATAAAGTATTTATCTGATAAAATGCTACATATTTTTAAACATAACTGAGCACATGCAATTATTTAACTTTATTTTCATTTGCATATCCGTTTTAGTATGTTATAATTAAACCATGATAATTAATATCAAATCGGTGCACCATTGGTATTAACTTCATGCATTCGTTTTTAGAACTGTTTAATCTTTAGAAAGTTATCTTTACGTTTATACGTAATACAAATTGGTCACACTAATGCATAAAGTGCATAAATGAAACTGACTTTTACAAATATTTAACTGATTTGACATCATTTAATCATATAAATTTTGATGATTTACATATTTTCTGAAGGAATCTAAACATGGAACGAACATGTTTTCAATATTACATCTAAAAAAATCTTGTAACAATATGGACTTTAGTATTTTTGTCGAAAGGAAAATCAACAGGAAATGCCATTTAATGCGTCAATTTTGAAAATGCAGTGTTAATTGCATACTGTTTGTTTATCTGTTGTTTTTGCTGACGTTGTATACTTTTTCAATATCAAACACCTGTCCTAAGTCAGGAATCTGATGTACAGTAGTTGTCGTTTGTTTATGTAAGATATACGTGTTTCTCGTTTCTCGTTTTGTTTATATAGATTAGACCGTTGGTTTTCCCGTTTGAATGGTTTTACACTAGTAATTTTGGGGCCCTTTATAGCTTGTTGTTCGGTGTGAGCCAAGGCTCCGTGTTGAAGGCCGTACTTTAACCTATAATGGTTTACTTTTTAAATTGTTATTTGTATGGAGAGTTGTCTCATTGGCACTCACACCACATCTTCCTATATCTATATACAGTGTATCAACCATAAAAGTCACATTGATTTTCATAAATGTTGAATTCAGAAATTGACCTATCGTTTTAAAATTTTTCTATCGTTGAAGACCGTATGTAAATGTCCTCATTTCCTTTTTTAATGAAATATTGCAAAAAGCAAAATAAAAAAATTCCAACTACAAAAAATAAATTTGAAAAGTCCGTAATCAAAACGGAGAGTTTGTAATCAAATTAAAAACCCTAAATTATTTTGAGCCGTTATAAATGATATGGCATGATGCATCGAATTTTTTTAAACAAGGAATTTCTTCATAATAATACAATCCGTTTTGCTAATTCATGTTTAAAGTTTCGAAATGGTTTAGCATCCGGCAAAACTTTTATGTACTATGAGTGACATTCCAATAGCACTAAAATGAAAAATATGCAATACTTTCTGCACAACTAAAACATTAATAACGCATTACTTCTTTTCTTTGCAGTACAGACGATCCATATCAAAATGTATTTCACTCTCGCCGTCGTATTGCTGACTGTCTTCAGTTCTGCCTACAGCTCTGGCAAAGACTCATATGGATATGGTAGCGGATACGGCTCTGGGTATGGATCCGGGGTTGGATCTGCAGTCCTTTTAGGAGGTGGCGGTAGTGGATATGGTGGTTATGGACTCGGATCTGGTGTCGGATCTGTAGCTGTTCTAGGAGGTGTATCCGGTGCTGGATATGGACCAGTAGGAAAAGGCGGATATGGACCATCACCAGTTGTTGTCAGTGGTGGATACGGCTCTGGGTATGGCTCTGGATACGGATCCGGAGTTGGATCTGCAGTTCTTCTAGGAGGTGGCGGTAGTGGATATGGTGGATACGGACTCGGATCCGGTGTCGGTTCTTTGGCTGTTGTAGGAGGTGTATCCGGCGCTGGATATGGACCAGTCGGTAAAGGCGGATATGGACCAGCACCAGTTGTTGTTAGTGGTGGATATGGCTCTGGATATGGATCTGGATATGGATCCGGAGTTGCATCTGCAGTCCTTCTAGGAGGTGGAGGAAGCGGATATGGTCCAGTTTCCGGAGGTAAAGGCGGATACGGTCCAGCACCAGTTCTTGTTAATGGTGGATACGGATCTGGATATGGATCAGGAGTTGGATCTGCAGTCCTCCTAGGAGGTGGCGGAGGCGGATATGGACCAGTTTCCGGAGGTTATGGCTCAGGAATCGGTTTGGGTGCAGTTATTGTAGGAAGCGGATCTGGTGCTGGATATGGACCAGTCAAAGGAGGTAGTGGGTACGGTCCAGGACCAGTTGTTGTAAGCGGTGGATACGGAGCAGGATACGGATCTGGATACGGACCAGTCTCAGTCGGAGCTGGTTACGGACCAGTCTCAGTTGCAGCTGTCGGTGTCGGAGGTGGTTATGGTTACGGAAAAGGATCCCAATACTAAAGTATGCATCAGTATGAAAATACAAAATGCAAAATGCAAAGTCTGAATGAAAAGACTTGTCAATATGACGATTTAGAATTGTTGTGTCCCTTCTTTTTATGATTTGCAATGTTATAAAAATATTAACTTATTTGACAGTCTTAAAAAAAAAATCAAAGTTACTGAATAAAGGCAACATTAGTATACCGCTGTTCAAACTCATAAATCCATGGACAAAAAACAAAAACGGGTTAACAAACTAAAACTGAGGGAAACGCATTAAATATAAGAGGAGAACAACGACACAACAATACAATGAAACACACACAGAAACGGACCAAGCATCAGACAAAATCCCACGATAATAACAAATATAACAAATATAACATTAAAACCAAATACATGAATTTGAGATAGACAAGTACCGTAACACGTCTTGTCGCAATGTGAATTTACACTCAAAAATAAGAGAAAACAAACGACGCAACGTTAAAATGTAACACACACAGAAACGAACTATAATATAACAATGGCCATATTCCTGACTTGGTACAGGACATTTTTAAAGGAAAAAATGGTGGATTGAACCTGGTTTTGTGGCATGCCAAACCTCCCTCTTTTATAGCCATGTGAAATATAACATTAAAATGACAACTCAACACCACAGGACTACAATATAAATAAATTGGAAAACACAATTGACAAAGAAACACAGCCAACAAAAGGCAACACTACGAGGAAAATTCAAAATACGGGTTCAGCAGTCATTTACGTTGCACCATGCCAATCAGAACAAACAAAAAAAGCACAAAAAGCACATATCAAATTAACCAACTACGTTCATTGATTACTATGGTTGTATTATATGTATGTATGTTAAATCAACCCATTTAGGATTGAATTATTTTAAGTCCTGTGACCAAATGGCGGAATTACCATGAACTGTGATATAGAATCGACCGTTTGACGTCAGAATGTAAACGTCATACAGGTAGAGATATAAACTAATTTTGTCGTTCAAAGTATGCAAAAATTATAATAGAACAATATCAAAATGGCGGGATGTTTAAAGTACAGAGCTACGTCATATGTATCAAAGAAATATAAAAAGTCACACGGACAAAGCACACTAGCATAAACGATTTTAGAAAGTGTGTTGTCACAAGGGATGAAAATAAATATAAAAGGACTTTATTTCTGATTAGCTTGTATTAGTACGGGAATATTTTTACAGTTCACAGTCGTTGAGCGGTCGAGTCTTCCTTACTAGAGATTTCCTAGCTATTAAAAAATGATTGATTTAGAACATTGTCCAATTGATAGAATGGACTGAAAAACATACAGAGACATTGATTCTATTGTGTTTTATATTTTCAGGTGTAGTGATTATGAAGAAAGTCCCTAATGATAATGAATCCATAGCATTATGACAACAGTTCTTGGTTTTTTGTAACATTCCCTCATACACCAAGGGCTGTATCACATAATCATAATTGTATAGATGAAGTTCATGAATAAATGTAACCCGCAACAATTAATACTGCGTTTCCTTTTTTATATTCTACATTTGTCGTAAGTAGCATTAATGAAAAGTATAGAAAAAGATGAAATCAAAAGCTAGAGCACACCAAATAAAAGGATTACAACTGTCATATCGCTGACTTGATTAAGGCATTGTCGTATGCAGAAAACGATGGATTAAAAATGGTTTTCATAAATCGAAAATGAAATGACACAGATATGGCTAAAAGGGAACATATCAATAGTACAAAAACACAAAAAACATAACTTCCCGAAACAAACTATTTGTACCAGCATTAGAACATGCCTTATCAAGTAGAGTACCTTTTTACAGTAATTATTGCATACACAATATTTCAAATGCGATTTAAATATCCCACACTCTTTTTGTAGTTCCTGTGACCTTTATCAATTATATTACATGGCTTTGATGTCCTTGCATCACTTAGCCGAAAGTAATACATATTAAAGAAATTGAATAAAACCTACAACCCTGTTACAATTTAAAACAAATTCCAAAATATGTCATGATAAACGTAAAATCACAAAAATACTGAACTCCGAGCAAAGTTTAAAACAGAAAGTCCCTATTCAAATGGCAACATCAAAATATCAAACACAACACACGAATGGACAACAACTGTCAACATCCTGACTTGGTACAGGCAATTTCCGTAGTTGAAAATGGTGGATCAAACCTAGTTTTATAGTTAGCTAAACCTCTCACTTGTATGCACTCCTATACAGTTCCATAATAATGACAACGATATGTGATAAAAAAAGAACAGAGGTAATAGGTAAAAATGACAAAAATACGGTTTCACTATAAAAACAAACACATATGTAAACAAACATTTAACATAAAACAGATTATTTAGATTTGTTAAGAATTTACCTGGAAGATTTACATGTAAGGGTCTTTTATATCCGACTATAGAGTAAGGATTTTTGAAATTGTTCTCCTTATGTTCATATCAATGTGCTTAACATTTACCATTCGAAGCATAAATCTATGTTAAGCAATGTTGCACATACGTCTTAATAATTGGGATGTTTTGAGTAAAACAGCGTTGTGTGTTGAGTTGTTTGTGATAATTTATTTGATAGAAAAATAAGATATAGTTTTCAAAATTATATCAATTGTCCCAAGCTATCTGGCAATTCGCCGTTTCAGAATCTAATGCATTCTGGGTAACATTTTCAAAAGTGTACACCAAAACGTTGTGATTGGTTTAAAACGTACTCAACAATGGAAATGCATCCAATGAAGTGACGTCATTTTGGTGTACGAACAATGAGATTACCCATAGTCCTATAGTTTTTTGGAAAGGAGAATTGAGTTTCAAATGTTCCATCGATTAACAGCATTTTTTTTTTACATTTTTTATAGACTATCCGAATCTGAATTAGCCTTAGATCTTTCAAAGTTTTTTATTCTTTTTAAGCTGACAGGTTGTCATTTTCTGCACTATACATTTCAGACGATATTCTCTATCTATTTATCAACTATGTATCTATCATAATTTGGAAGACATTGAAGATTTGACCAATCAAGTGCAGTTTTAATGGACAAATACTAGCTCTTATAATTTAATCTTTCCTAAGATATCATATAGGGGTCTGTTTTACCACGAAAATTAATGGTTCTCATTTGGAATAAGAGACTTTAGTAAGACACTTCTCCACTTATTGAAACGTTCTCTGGACTAGATGCTCAGACACTACGATTTCATAAAATGGAATGGTTAAAAAAAAGTATTATTTTTATCCGTATACATTTAGTTTATGAACGTATTATTCGTGTGATTAAGAAATTAATCAATTAGAATTGAGAAATCGTTCAGGCTTTGACGATTCTATTTGAACAATTTCTTCAAAGACGACATTTAATCTGAATGCCCTTTTAGAACTATAAAAAAAAATTATGTTCAATTTGTTAATTTTTTAATAACTTTATCATGTTTCCGTCGAAGCATTATTGAGGTTAACATGTATTTCTTTTGTGCGTTAGTAGTAGGAGTTAAATATGATTAACTGAACAACTCAACAGTTGAAATTAAAAAAAGAAAAGTCACAAAAATACTGAACTCAGTTCAAAACGGAAAGTCTCTAATAAAATGACAAAATCAAAAAGCTCAAACAAATCAAACCTAAATAAAGGCAACAGTAGTATACAGCTGCTCAAAACTCGTAAATCTATGCACAAAAAACAAAATCGGGGTAACAAACTAAAACTGAGGGAAACGCATTAAATATAAGAGGAGAACAACGACACAACATTAAAATGTAACACACACAGAAACGGACTAAGCATTAGACAAAATCCGATGAGAATAACAAATATAACATCAAAACTAAATACATGAATTTGGGATAGAAAAGTACCGTAGTACCTAAGGATTACTACTGTCATTTTCCTGACTTGGTACAGACATTTGTCTTATTAAGAAAAAGGTGGATTGAACCTGGTTTTATAGCAAGCCAAACCTCTCACCTGTATGACAGTTGCATCAAATTCCATTATATTTACAATGATGCGTGAACCCAAAAGGACAACAGATTGATACTGTCAAAATCTGATTAAAAGATAAAATAAGTGACCCCGCCATATAATGTGTATGTCTATCTTGTGTTAAGTGTTTGTAAATATGCTAATTTCCTTGATTGCTAATTGTCATGTCTTTTGGTTCAATGTATAAACATTGAACGACAACAATATGTGACGTATATAATGTTCTGACGTCAGACACGCGAATCAATTAATGTGTTTGTAGGTAGATGTTTTTGTGTTCTGTTAATTTGTTCCTTTTAAAATTGTTACACGATGATGACTGCTGTACCCATATTTTGACTATATTATTTAGTATGTCTGTTTAGAGGTTTAGCGTTATAAAACCAGGTTTATCCACCATTTTCTACATTTTAAAATGCCTGTACCAAGTCAGGAATATGACAGTCCTTGTCCATTTGTTTTTGATGTGTTTTGTTATTTGATTTTGTCATGTGATTATGGTCTTTCCGAATGGATTTTCCTCTAAGTTCAGTATTTTTGTGATTGTACTTTTTTTTGTATGTTTATTGATCTTGTCGAGGGTTACTTGTTTAAATTATTTGTTTTTTGTCTTTTAGGGAATTTGTTTAGCTAATTATACGTAATGGGTTTTCATCATTGCGAGAATGCCTCTTCTCGATAATTGTCTCATTAGCAGTCTCTTTTTTGTTTTGTGATTCATTTAGAACGGCTTTGCAATTCAACATATACAGAGACTGGACTTTGTATACCCTCGTTTTGAAGCGTCATTTAGCAATGACACTAACATTGTGTTTTTAAAACATCCTCAAAGATAAAATGCTTATAACTTGGGTATGGCAGATGTTTCAGTAATAACACATCTCGTATCACTTGAGCTTATATTATTATGCGTCCTCACTAACAAACTAATTTCTACACAAGAAAATGCCTGTACCAAGTCAGGAATATGACAGTTGTTATCCGTTCGTTTGATGTGTTAGAGCTTTTTGATTTTGCTATTTGATTAGGGACTTTCCTTTTAGAATTTTCCTCTGAGTTCAGTATTTTTGGCATTATCAAAGGTTATACATAGTCTTGATTACACGCAAAATAAATAAATATTTAACGACATGGTGCTAGCACAGGTTTATAATATTAAAAATATTAAGAAATGAGCAAATGGAACAGAAAAGATTAAATGTTATTAGTTCTGAAAGGGCTTTCAGATTGAATGTTGTCTTTGAAGAAAAAGTCTGAAGTTATTTCCGATTCTGATTGATTAATTTCTTAATTACTCGAATAATACGTTTATAAATCTGAGCTTTACGGATTAAAATGATTTTACAATTCTATTTTATTAAGTCGTTTTTTCTAAATGTCTTGTTCGGGAAACATTTCAACAATTGGAGAAATATATTATTTAAATGCTCTCATTCGGGAGGAAAACAATAACAATAACTTCTGTGGATTCATTTATTTTCGTGGGTACAAATTTTCGTGGATTGAGGAAAACTTACATATTCGTGGATATTTAAATTCGTGGTTTTGGCAAAATCTACATACTTTCCATTAACAAAACTTGTATTTCGTTGATCATTTAAATTTGTGGTTCTCCTTTTTCCACGAAATTCACGAAAATTGGTATCCAACGAATATTAATGAATCCACAGTAATCAAAAACTCAAACTTTGGGTCACTTTCGATGGTATTAAAAAAGCAATAGTAGTATAGTGTTGTTTTTCTGTTGTGGCGTTGTTCTCCTCTTATATTTAATGTGTTTCACTCAGTTTTAGTTTTTAACCTGGATTTGTTTTTTTTCTCAATCGATTTATAAATTTCGAACAACGCTATACTACTGTTGCCTTTATATACCACTGTTCGAAATTCATAAATCAGTTGAGAAAAAAATGGTGGGTTGAACCTGGTTTGTGTAAAAACTGACTCTGTATATAATCTCACTAACGCGAGAAAAAGTTAATACACCAGCTAGTATTTGTCCCCTAAAAATGCACTTGATTACTATGGATTCATTTATTTTCGTGGAAACCAATTTTCTCGGATTTAATTCGTGGATATTTCAGTTCGTGGTTTTCTAAAAATCTGCATTTAATCATAAACCAAATTTGCAATGAGTTGAACATTTGAATTCGTGCTTTCCCAGTACCTACGAAATCCACGAAAATTAGTATCCAACGAATTATAATGATCTAACAGTATACAGTTCTTTATACACAGCCAAATTTTGCTCACGTGAATTTCACGTGAATCTCATTTAACGTGAATTTCACATGAATTTCACGTAAATTTCACGTGAATTTCACATGAATTTCACTTTAACTTTTCACGTTAATTTCACGTGATGAGATTTCACGTGAAATTCACATTAAATTTTCATGTGAATTTCACGTGAAATTATTTCACATGAATTTCACGTAAAAATTTCACGTGAATTTCACGTGAAAAAATATAAATGGTGTCTAAGTTATAAAACATTAACTGAAAATCAAAAATTTTGTCAACATCTCATACCTTGTATTATATGTATCATATATTCCCTGGGAATCTTTATTTAATTTTAAAAATTCTAATTTCACGTGAAATTCACGTGAATATTTCACGTGAAATTCATGTGAAAATATTCATGTTATATTCACGTGAAAAATTTCATGTTAAATTAACGTGAACAATTTCACATGAAATTAACATGAATCAAAACCCGTGAAAGTTATGTTTCATTTTATCTGAATTAAACCATGAGTTAATAAGACAAATTTAAATTTATTGAGTTAAATTTTTGCAATATGAGAAACAAATTCACCTGAATTTTACACATACTATTATTCATTCCAATTTTCTTTTTGCAAAATTGAATCATTTCAAAGCTGTTATTTTTGTGTCTCAAGAAGTACATAAAAGAAGGGCATAGAATCAATGTAAATGATTAATATTTATCCTTTCTTAAGCATGAATTACCTCCCTTGATAATGGGTTAGATGCAACTACAAAAACATTTTGGTTTTGAATGATATTTTCTATCACTGTTTATATTTATCTCTAGTAGAGTCATTAAATTGGAATTTTGTAAACATGTGTATCTCTTATTTGAATTTCAAATTCATAGATGCGTATATTATATTGATGGACTAATTGATTTACTAGTAATATTACTATAATTATTAATTACAAAATGTAGTAAATTTAATTACTTTTACACATCTTAAGTCTTCTTTACTTTTATACTTTTAAAAAATGTTGAAGGTGACTCCAACTTATGAAATAGATTACTCACTCACAGTTACTGTCATGAATTTTTTACCTCCCATAATTGCAAAGAAAAAAAAGGGTAATATATATATATATATATATCATTTACCTCCAAACATGAGTTACAGGGGCGGATCCAGCCATTTTAAAAAGGGGGTTCCTAACCCAGGACAAAGGGGGGTTCCAATTACATGTCCCCATTCAAATGCATTGATCGTCCAAAAAAAAGGGGGAGTTCCAACCCCCGGAACCCCCCCCCCCCCCCCTTCTGGATCCGCGCCTGAGTTATCTCCCTTTTTGACTGTGCATAAAACTTTTCTTCAAACTAATAAATGTCGAGAAAATGTGTGAGCAATTTGAATTGCACATAACTTTAACATTAGGACATGTGAATAAAAACAGTAAGTATACAGAATTCTTTTTTAGCTGCACTATACTTTGTTAATAACTTTATGTAAATTTAAATGTTTATTAATTTCTTAAGAGTATATTTAAAGTGCAGTATAAAACTGCTATGCTTTTACAAATGTAAAAAATGTTTCATTGACAACATGCATTATAAAAGTGGTGAATGTTAAATAACTTGATCCCTCACCCAAATTAAGGAAGTAAAATATTATATCAGGGATTATATGTGTATTGACTAGATAGCAATTTATTTGTTTAAATTGTACACTTTACAAATAATCCATACTGTTTTTTATACTGTAAAAGATTTCTCAATTTTCCTTAAGAGTTGATGAGTTGTCCGGGTTTATCAATTAATGGGGAAAATTTAAACTAAAACATGTAAAAAGCTTTATCTTTATTTAGTTTTTATAATTTTTGGTATTAAATATTAGGTATGTTTTAAGTACTTTGTTTAGGATTGTCCCTATTAACTCTGGAAAAAGGTTAATGTAAAATTTTGAGTGTCCCCCTTCTTATGGAAATTTTGTCCAATCAATGTAGGAAAATAGTTACAGAAAAAAAGGCAAAGTAAATAAAGTTGCAATAATTGACTTTATTATAATGAATAAATTTATGGTCTTTGATATACATAACGTAACGGTACCCAAATTGCACCGAGTACCCAAATTGCACCTATTTAGCAAAACTAGCAGCGAAAATCTTACAAGATTTCATAGAGACTAAACAATTTGTATTTTTATGATTTAATACTAAGCACATCTAAACTATTTAGATATGCACAAAACGTTCACAGTATTTATCAACAGATGAAGTATTTACTGAAAAAGCAAAATGTACTGAAACGTCGCCATGCGACGTCATCAAAACGTCATCTTTTTAAAATGAGCAAACACAATATGTTGCAAGTATCCATTTAAAAAATAATGAAGAGTAAGCATGGACTAATATCCAATTGTTCAAAATATTTGAAGAAATTAAACAAAAGCTCTGTTATTAGACTTTTGACGATGTGAATTTAAGCATGGATGCAATTTGGGTACTCCTCATTTCAGAATCATTGATGGTTTGGAGGTCAGTTTAGACCAATTTTTCTATGATTCCATATGGAATAAAAATCAAATTGGTGTATCTTGATAATAAAGAAGGATACGGCTACAAAATAAACACAGAATGGACATTTTTGTCTTTATCATAAAAAAAACGTAGATGAAAAAACTGTCAAAATAGGTGCAATTTGGGTACCGTCACGTTAGTGTCTTACAATGTAGATGGATTAGGCTGTTTATTGTCTGCTATTTGGACAGGTTGTTGTCTCTTTGACAATTGTTTCCCACTTCAATTCCAAAATTTTATGTATGTTATGAAAACTTATTGACTGACAGTAAAATAACATTTCAGAGGCAGATTGAGGGGGGGGGGGGGTGCCCCCCCTTTTTTTCGGGAAAAAAATTGGTTGCTTATATAGGGAATCACTGAAGCGTGACTGGGGCGGTCCCCCTGTTAGGCAGTCAGCGGTCCCCCACTTACGAAAATTTCTGGATCTGCCCCGGTATTTGAAAGCTAAAAGCTAAATGTGTGGTAAATGATTGCTAACTAGACAAGGCTGGTTTATTTCTCATTGAATTAAAGTTAAAACATTTTTCTTTATATATATATTATTTTACATAATGAAATCACAGTCATAATCTGTGATTATGCTAACTAATATAACAGTCCCTTAGTCATTTAATTGAAACTATAGTTAAATAAGTTATTATATTTTATAAATGATCATAAATATTAAAGGGTTGTAAGGGTTGTCCATGTGGAGGTGCTCCTTTGTAAAGGATGCTTATAAACAAAATAATTTGTTATATGTTCCAAGAATTTGTATAGTATATATTAAAAGAATGGGGATACCTTTTTTTTACATGGAGAAATGCTTCAATTTGAACATCAGCAAAATATCCGCCAATCTCTAGTCCGGATTCGGATTTTTAAAACGCTTGAAAGATTCAGATTATGACGCGTTTTGAAGAGAAGGACGCAGTCGATTGTCAACAACAATAGCCTAGTACTTGTTTCAACTAATTTAACAAGACAACCAATACCAAGGAGCTATGAATATTAATAAAAACTCGAGGATATACTACAGGTAACTCAAATGATTTAATAGTACAGGAATAAACAGAAATCTGCAATGACTGAATGTTTTCATCTTCGAGTTTGGTATACATAGTGACTTACATGTAGTTGACATGATTCACGTTCGCCCAAGTACCTGTTCGCCCATGATCGATTCGATCTGATTTTTTTTATATGTTGTCTACTTGCATAATGTTTATTTTTTTAGCAGAGTATGGCAAAGAATGTTGAAAAATTCGGCGAACATGTGTAACGTGACGGTACCCAAATTGCACCTATGTTGACAGTTTTTTCAACTACGTTTTTTTATGATCAAGACAAAAATTTCCATTTTGTAGCTGTATCCTTCTTTATTATATAGTAACACCAATTTGATTTTCATTCCATATGGAATCATAGAAAAATTGGTCTAAACTAACCTCCAAACCATCAATGATTCTATAATGAGGAGTACCCAAATTGCATCCAGGCTTAAATTCGCATCGTCAAAAGTCGAATAACAAAGCTTTTGTTTATTTTTATGCCCCACCTACGATAGTAGAGGGGCATTATGTTTTCTGGTCTGTGCGTCCGTCCTTCCGTCTGTCCGTCCGTTCGTTCAGGTTAAAGTTTTTGGTCAAGGTAGTTTTTGATGAAGTTGAAGTCCAATCAACTTCAAACTTAGTACACATGTTCCCTATGATATGATCTTTCTAATTTAATTGCCAAATTAGACTTTTGACCCCAATTTCACGGTCCACTGAACATAGAAAATAATAGTGCAAGTTTCAGGTTAAAGTTTTTGGTCAAGGTAGTTTTTGATGAAGTTGAAGTCCAATCAACTTCAAACTTAGTACACATATTCCCTATGATATGATCTTTCTAATTTAATTGCCAAATTAGACTTTTGACCCCAATTTCACGGTCTACTAAACATAGAAAATGATAATGCGAGTGGGGCATCCGTGTACTATGGACACATTCTTGTTTTCAAATATTTTGAACAATTGGATATTTGTGGTTGCTTACTCTTCTTTTTTAGCTCACCTGGCCCGAAGGGCCAAGTGAGCTATTCCCATCACTTTGCGTCCGGCGTCCGTCGTCGTCGTCCGTCGTCGTCCGTCGTCCGTCGTCGTTAACTTTTACAAAAATCTTCTCCTCTGAAACTACTGGGCCAAATTTAACCAAACTTGACCAAAATCATCATTGGGGTATCTAGTTTAAAAAATGTGTGGCGTGACCCGGCCAACCAACCAAGATGGCCGCCACGGCTAAAAATAGAACATAGGGGTAAAATGTAGATTTTGGCTCATATCTCTGAAACCAAAGCATTTAGAGCAAATCTGACATGGGGTAAAATTGTTTATCAGGTCCAGATCTATCTGCCCTGAAATTTTCAGATGAATCGGACAACCCGTTGTTGGGTTGCTGCCCCAAAATTGGTCATTTTAAGGAAATTTCACCGTTTTTGGTTATTATCTTGAATATAATTATAGATAGAGATAAACTGTAAATAGCAATAATGTTCAGCTAAGTAAGATCTACAAAAAAGTCAACATGACCAAAATGGTCAGTTGACCCCTTAAGGAGTTATTGCCCTTTATAGTCATTTTTTGTCAATTTTTCTTGAAGTTTTGTTATCTTGTACAAAAATCTTCTCCTCTGAAACTACTGAGACAAATTTAACCAAAATTGTCCACAATTATCATTAGGGTATCTAGTTTAAAAAATGTGTTCGATGACCCTGTCTGCCAACCAAGATGGCCGACATGACTAATAATAGTACATAGGTTAAAATGCAGTTTTTGGCTAAAATCTCAGAAACCAAAGCATTTAAAGCAAATCTGACAAGGATAAATTTGTTTGATAGGTCAGAGTCTATCTGCCCTGAAATTTTCAGACCAATCAGGCAACCCGTTGTTTGGTTGCTGCCCCGGAATTGGTAATTTTCAGAAAATTTTAGAGTTTTGGTTATTATCTTGAATATTGTTATAGATAGAGATAAAGTGTAAACAGCAATAATGTTTAGCAAAGTACAAGCTACAAATAAGTGGATATAGCCAAAATTTACAATTGACCCTTTAAGGGAGTTACTGCCCTTCATAGTCAATTTTAACAATTGATTTGTATTTGTTTGTAAACTTTTACCAAATGCTTCTCCTCTGAAACTGCAGTAGTCCCAAAAAAGGTCCTGCCCCCCTCACTAATGAACATATACTTGAAGAAAAACAAACATTTATTCCTAATGATAGCGTTCCTTTGTTTACATTGAAAATGATGTGACAACTATAATCCCTAACATCAAAAATGTTTCAGTATTTTGGTTTCTTTTCAACAGATTCCAAAGTTTGAATGTCAAGTTTGAATTCTAATAATTTATACAGACTTCATCCCCTTTACAGGTAATGTGTGCCTCATATTATTGTTTCAAAACTTTAATAGAATAACAGACACTTTGAGAGCTAAATTAATCAACAAAAACAGATCTTAGAATTGATTGATAGTGTTCAAAATATAAATTAACTATTAAAAGATGTTTTTCTCATTAAAAAAATATAGTTCTTCATTTAATATATATATTAGAAGTTTAGGATTTTTTTTTAATTTGATCGTGTCCCTTGTTCTCATTTCCTAGAATAAACCTACTTTAAAGTATTGGTTTTGAATTAATATACAAGAAATTTATTATACTAAAAGTAAAAATATTACTTGATACAAGAATAAAGACCATGTGTTCAGTGTCATGAGTTTCAGTCATCATATTTGTTGGACTTTGTTGTTTAAAAGTTTTTTGTGGTAATAAGATATAGCAAACAGGAAGTCTTCAATGAAAAGTCAGAATACTTCCTTTTTTGGTGGGAATCTTGAAGGTACAGTATTAAAAGTTTGCTCAAGTTTAAAACTATAATTGGGACACACAAACTGCTTTGTATTTTCAGATAAAATATAGATGAATAGGATCAATATAGTTTAAAGAAAAATCTGATTAGCCTGCTAGCATTCTAAAATTAGAATGTAAATAAGCCCAAAATAAAAATGACCATGAAAGGGAAGAAAACATTATTTTGCTGTCAATATTTATTTAACTGTGTTATCATACAACTAAATTTATCTAATTTGCAAACACTTTTACTCTCAATGTTTTGCATGCATGTTCTCAACAATGATCAATGATGATGTCTAGAAAACATTCTTGTAAAAGAGAAGGATGAAGCTAAAAACAAGTTTTCAATGGAAATATTAAATTCATTAAAAATATTTAAACCATATGTGTTTTGTTTGTTGGAATGAGTAATGATATACTTTATTTGTAGTTCTATAGAATAAAAATTGAAACATTTGTTATTGATTAAATCAGGAACATTTGTATTGACAGGACTCGAAACTACCTAGTTATAGCAGATTCTATGTCCTTTCACCGTTAATAAATCATGACAAGAAACAGAAACAGGCGTGTAAAATACATACATGTGAACCTCCCGACGGGAGTATATTTCATGAATATCATTTCTTACTACTGTACGGGTGTAGTTGACACCTGTGTTAAATTTTACCTGTAAATCAAAGAAGATGTATAATTATATGGCTTCACTTGACAGCTTGGGTGTCAAACATACTGGTAATCAACGATGTTTACCTCTGGCTAACTGCCGTTGTTTAATAAAAACTTTGAGTAATACATTTTTGTTACTTCCCTTTGTTTTATCCTGTTTTCAGTTATTTTGCTTTTAAAAATGTAAATTGTAAAAAGACTATAAATGATTAATATTTTAATCAAATAATCATAAAAGGACGGTAATTAAATGAATTTGAATGTTTTGGGACAAATAAAAAAATATAAATTTATAAATTATTTTAGCAATCTAGACTTCCTTTCAAGGATTAAATTGAAGTTTATATGGTAAATCTGTCTATTTATTATGTTATTGGACCATACAATATGTACATTTAGACTGAAAAAAAATCCTAGTTAGTTTACTTCCTATTAAAACTTTGGGATTGAAAATTTAAGATGTTAGTTTATATAAGATTTTATTGTTTAACTAGAGATAGCAAAACATTTGCACTGTTTAAGTTTTTTTAAGTTTTCTAGAAATATGACTTTCATAATGCTTAAAAGCCATGCAGTACTATTGCTTTTTTAATTAATTTATGATGTTGCAAATATCCGTGTAGAGCATATTTCTTTCTTATTTGTCTATAAAGTTACCAATGATAAGGAGATGGAGTCATGAATACAAATCTAAACAGATTATGAGATAAGATAAATAAATATAATGATTTATTTGCAAGCAGTGAACAATCATTTATCAAAAACAATAAAACAAGAAACAGATTCTTAATATTTTATTTCATTCAAATAGAAAGGCAATAAGGGTACTATGAACATATTACAATTTGATGGAAATTTGAAGAGAAAACACAATTTTTACATCATACAGTTACATTTACGACAAAATTTATGTCGATAAAAAACCTCCTGATCTGAGTCCTAATCTCCTGACCAAAATTTCCAAATCTCCTGATCTGAGTTTCACAGTCAATCACATGTATGAAAATATGTTCTCTCTATTATCTGAATTATTTCTAAAAATATCAATAAAATGTCATTCAACTTATGTAATAAATGATGCAAGTGTATCTCATTGTAGTTTGTCACTTCAAATTTGTCATAATAGCATTCATGTCATCAGAATGCAAATGGGGAAATAAAAAAATTGTGCCGATGGCATTGCCAATTTCTCAAACCATTAAAAGTGGGTCTCACTCTGGTCTAAGCATGACACAGGATTGACATTTTTTTGTAAGCATGACAAATGAATGGCAAATTCAACAATTGTGGATTTTACCCACCATTTTTATGGCCCCGCAACAAAGTCTGTAATTTTGTCTTTCTGTAATTCCGTCATTCCGCAACATACCATTATACGTTTTGTTCCGCTCCACTAATTTTTGCCGAAATTACAGGCTTTGGACTTTGAGAAATTGTTGAAAATCACAGTTATACCGACTGTTTTTCTAAACGCCTTCAGATATGGGGCTAATTTTTGGTATGTTAGTTAACTATGATGAGCTACAGATCAACTTTAAGTTTCGCTCTGCTACACTAATTTTTGTCAAAAAAACAGGCTTTGGACTTTGAGAAATTGTTGAAAATCACAGTTATACAGACTTTTTTTCTAAACACCTTCAGATATGGGGCTGATTTTTGGTATGTTAATTAACTATAATAAGTAACAGATCAAGTTTAAGTTTTGCTCCGCTCCACTAATTTTTGCCGAAATTACAGGCTTTGGACTTTGAGAAATTGTTGAAAATCACAGTTATACGGACATTTTTTTTAAACACCTTCAGATATGGGGCTGATTTTTGGTATGTGAGTTAACCATAATGAGTTACAGATCAAATTTACGTTTTGTTATGCTCCACTAATATTTGCCGAAACTACGGGCTTTGGACTTTGAGAAATTGTTGAAAATCACTGTTATACAGACTTTTTTTCTAAACACCTTCAGATATGGGGCTGATTTTTGGTATGTTAGTTAACTATGATAAGTAACAGATCAAGTATAAGTTTCGCTCCGCTCCACTAATTTTTGCCAAATTACGAGCTTTGGACTTTGAGAAATTGTTGAAAATCATTGAAAATCACAGTTATACAGACTTTTTCTAAACGCCTTCAGATATGGGGCTGATTTTTGGTATCTGAGTTAACCATGATGAGTTATAGGTCAAGCTTAAGTTTTGTTCCGCTCTGCTGATTTTTGCTGAAATTACGGGCTTTTGACTTTGATAGATTATTGAAAATCACAGTTATACAGATTTTTTCTCTATTACCCTCCAGATTTTGAGCTGAATTTTGGTATGCGAGGCTACCATCATGTTTGTGTCCACATGTGTGTTTATATTGAAATTGCAGATTTTTCAACTTTTTGGGACGAGGCCATTCGTGTTGCTTTGACACATCTGCTATCAGTTAATACAAGTTTGGTGACTATTTTTAGGCTCTGCCCCTTGGTCATGGTCCAGTGACTTTGAATGAAGTAGCAATTTATATTAAGTTAGTTTGATAAGAGCTACATGTGATAGATCAAATTCAATGATATTTTGTATGAGGTTGCAAATCTATCATTACACAATGCTATTTAATATGACAAATTTAAAATGATTTCGCAAGACTTATGGATTTATGGATACA
Organism: Mytilus edulis; assembly: GCF_963676685.1. Lineage (NCBI taxonomy): Eukaryota > Metazoa > Mollusca > Bivalvia > Mytilida > Mytilidae > Mytilus > Mytilus edulis. Next base: position 70,978,009 of record NC_092356.1, read on the forward strand.
TGTCAGTTTTCTGACTATTTTGACACAACATTGACAAGTGACTTTGAATTAGTAAAATTTTCTGTGTAACTTAATTAGATTAAACAAATTTACAAGAACATAACTGTTTTGAACACCAATTTGTATTTCTTATTTAAGATGTCAACTTCAAACTGATGTACACATACATATGAATGAGCGTAAGTGCATTAGGTTATCTTATTTAATTGAAACTTTGTTTACTTAATTTAGAAAGATAGTTATAATAAATTACATGTAGATGGAATTTTCAACAATACTGCTATATTAAATATACAGGAATGCACCAGTAGTATCAATTTCTCAAACCTTTTTTGTATATGCAAATAAAAACACAACATATTTATATTGATCATGATTAAAAAAAAAAAAAGGGCATAACTTAACTTTCCCTTATTTAACCAAAGGCAACATGTTTAGCAATTAGCTATAATTGCACTTCGATATATATATTATTTTATCCCACTACACTGTAAATGAAGCATATCAGTATTCTAGATATATATATAGGTATATCTATAAAAAAAACAAGTGACAACTCTATGACAGAAAACACATATGATAATCATGATATATATAAAGGTACTATGTCTACCCCAATCATATTAGCTCTCATTATGTAATTATTAATCTAGTCTTTCTTTTTTCACATTATGCAATTTATAACATTTTGTCCTCATTATTGTACATTATTTGCATATGTATTTATAGATTTTTGAAGATGCCAAGAAGAAAAAATTGGAGGGCAGCTGAGGCTAAACGTGGTGTGAAAAACCCAAAGAAACAGACACTGACGGACTTGACTTGGGATACTGGACCCATTAACAGTACAAAATCTGACCTTGACATAGGTGATACTGACACCTTCAACAACAGTAACTCAAATAACATGGGGGATACTGACCTCCACACAAATATAAACAACAGTAACTCAAATAACATGGGGGATACTGACCTCCACACAAATATAAACAACAGTAACTCAAATAACATGGGGGATACTGACCTCCACACATATATAAACAACAGTAACTCAAATAACATGGGGGATACTAACCTCCACTCAAATGCAAACAATAGTAACTTGAAACTACTTGAAAAATCTGAATTGAATAAACTTCAAATATCTGAACTGAATATACTTGAAATATCTGAATTGAATAAACTTGAAAAATCTGAATTGAATAAACACAAACAATCTGAATTGAATCAAAACAGTAACAATAACTGTGCAAATCAAAACAGTAACAATAACTCTGCAAATCAAAATAGTAACAACAACTGTGCAAATCAAAACAGTGACAATAACTGTCTAAAAGAAACTTGTCACATACAAACAGATATTCTGTCAAATGAATCAAACAATAGTTATGCCAAAAAAGATTCTCATTGTTTTATCCAAACTAATCTGTTGCAAGACCAAAATGAACAATTTAAAACTGATTCAGAACAAGGAGTATCAAAATATTACAATTCTTTTAATGCAAACTTTATTAAATTTGGAACTTTTGACCAGTATGCCACAAAATTTGTTGATCAAAGCAGGGGAAACCAATGTACTTGTAATTGCTTAGTTTTCTTATCACTTTCTTCTTTAAATTTTGATTCAAACACACTGAACCTGGATTACATTTTGAATAAAGGTGATGAAATTTACAGGAAGCATGTTCAAGAATTAACAACACAGGGATTATTTAAAAATATGCTCTTAAATTTTGATGAAATTCCTGTCAAAATAGAAATTCCTGAAGGGATTTTTATAATTAACAAACAAAATATTCTGTTTGGTATAGCTTTACAGTACCAAGAGTTGACTGGATTTCTCACATTACAAGAAGCAATTCAAAATTGTATAAAGCAGTCGAACAAATTTCTTATTATGATTGGAGCCATATGTTCAGCAGTTTATTATTATAATCATACATACTATTTTTTTGACACTCATTCTCATTCAGAATGTGCACTGAATAATCCATTAGATTCCTCTGGCAAAAGTATTTTGATTGGATTTGCTGACTTACATGACCTCCTCAGTTACTTGTATGGTTTTTACACCAGTTTACAAATTGATTTAGACTCTCAATTTGAAATTTTACCTGTATGTATCAGTAATAAAGATACTGACAAAGATGTCACCAAGCAGATTAAGAATTACTTTGAGGATCAGAAACTAAGGAACACAAAACAAAAAAAAGTTTCCTACCAGTATATGAAAGTACCCAAGTTTGTATATATGAAAAACTACATGCAAAAAAGAAGAAAAAAAAACAATTCAAGGAAAAAGAATTAAATGCTAAAAGATATTCAAGAAAAGATAAGAATTACAGAAAAACAGAAGCACATAGAAAGAAGTCTCAGAGAGATAATTCTTATATAAGACAAATGGAAAGACAAAGAGAACTTGCTGCTAAAAGAGAGGCTAGAAAGGATGAAAATTATAGAAGGGCTGAAGCAGAAAGTAAGAAGTCTCAAAGAGATAATCCTGATTTAAGACGGATGGAAAGACAAAGAGAATTTGTTGCTAAAAGAGAGGCTAGAAAGAATGAAGATTTCAAAAAAACAGAATTTGCTGCTAAAAGAGAAGTTAGAAAGGATAAAAATTATAGAAGGGCTGAAGCAGAAAGTAAGAAGTCTCAAAGAGATAATCCTGACATAAGACAAATGGAAAGACAAAGAGAACTTGCTGCTAAAAGAGAAGTAAGAAAGGATACAAATTATAGAAGGGCTGAAGCAGAAAGTAAAAAGTCTCAAAGAGATAATCCTGATTTAAGACGAATGGAAAGACAAAGAGAACTTGCTGCTAAAAGAGAGGCTAGAAAGAATGAAGATTTCAATAGAAGAGAACTTGCTGCTAAAAGAGAGGCTAGAAAGAATGAAAATTTCAATAGAAGAGAACTTGCTGCTAAAAGAGAGGCTAGAGAGAATGAAAATTTCAAAAGAAACGAAACAAAAAAGAAAAAAATTGCCAGACAAGATGAAAACTACAGAAAACATGAGTCAAAACGAGACTTCCACAGAAAACAAGAATATAGGTCACATCCAGAAAATTTAGAAAATGAGCGTTTGAAGAAACAAAGTTCAAGACAGAAAAACCTAGATATAGACAGATGTTATGAAAAGACAGTCAAAAGTACTAAAAGAAAAAACATTGATTTTACAGATCATGAAAAAGACCTCAAAAAGAAAAGAACTCACGGTATAACCCTTGATACCTGCATAAGAAATTTTAAAACAAAAATTAATGAAGGTCCTACATATATATGTACTTCTTGTCATCAAACTTGGTTCTGTGATTCTGTAGTTAATGCTAAAACTATTAAAATGAATACTCCTGCAAACATGTCTCATTGTTTTACAAATTTTAAATCTGTACAGCACATAGAATGGATATGCCACACTTGTCTAAATGCAATTAAAAGACAAAAAATACCTCGCTTTGCAATAGCAAATAAGATGGGATTTCCCCAAAAACCAAAAGAATTAAATTTGTATCCCTTAGAAGAGAGACCGTTATCATTAAGAATTCCTTTTATGCAGATTCGACAGTTGCCTAGAGGTGGACAGTTATCAGTTAAAGGCAATGTTGTAAATGTGCCTGTTGAAGTTCAACCTACAATAAATTCACTTCCTCATACATTAGAGAAATCAGGAACAATATCAGTTAAACTGAAGAAGAAGCTGGAATTCAAAAAGTGTGATTTTAGTGAAAATGTGAGACCATTTGCTGTCATTTGTGCATTACATTATTTGATGAGAACAAGTGAATTGTACAAGTCTTCTGGAATAGAAATAAATGAGGATTGGATTACAGAAATAGCAAAAATAAATGAAGAAGAAATACCAAATGAAAAAAATAGTACAGAACAAGAGGATAACCAAGATGAAAATGATTCAGAAGATGACTCGGATCATTTCAGTGAAATAGATGAAAATGAAACACATGTTGGTAATACAGATACACTGTTAGATCACATTCCAGACGACAATCCATTATGTGATGCAGGTTTAACTTTTGCTCCTGGTGAAGGTCAACGACCAATTAGCCTCTATAGTGATCCTGATGCAGAGTACTTATCTTTTCCAACTATATTTTGTGGTCAAAGAAGGCCAGATAATAAAGACAGGTCTGTTTCTGTTCACTATACTGATATTGTCAAATGGGAACTAAGGTCCATGGATAGGAGAGTAGCACAGTCTGTACCAAACATTTTTTTTAAGTTGAAGAAAATTCAGTTAAAAAACATAAGTGATAAGGTCAATCTTGCTCTGAGAAGGTGTCAATCAGAAGGAAAAAAATGGACAGCAAAAGATGTACTCAATCCTAACACTGTAAATGATCTTGTAAGATTAGATGAAGGTTATTACATCTTTAGAAGTTTAAGAAACTCTCCAGTATACCTTGAAAAGAGGAAAAAAGATTTGTTTGCAATGATCAGACAATTGGGTCTTCCAACATGGTTTGGCTCTCTTTCATCTGCAGACACTAACTGGAAAGATTTGTTACGAATTCTAGGAAAATTAAATGATGGCAAAGAGTATACTGACAAGGAATTGGAAGAAATGGATTGGAATCAGAAATCTAAACTTGTTCAGAAAGACCCTGTGACATGCTCTAGATATTTTGATTATCGTGTCCAACAGTTTATGAACTTAGTGTTGAAAAGTGATCATGATCCTATTGGAAAATTGACAGACTTTTTTTATAGGGTTGAATTTCAACAGAGAGGTTCACCACATATTCATATCTTGATTTGGATTGAAAATGCACCAGTATATGAAAGTAATTCAAATGAAGATGTTGTAGCATTTATTGATAAATATGTCTCCTGTTCACTTTCAGAAAATGACACTAGTTTAGTCAATTTACAAGTTCATAAACATTCTAAAACATGCAGAAAAAAAGGTCACCCAATTTGTCGTTTTGGTTTCCCCCTTCCACCTATGAAAGCAACAGTAATCTTAGAGCCTTTGAAAGAAAATGATGACATAGAAAAGTACAAGGCTATATATAAAGAAATACAAAACGAAATTAATATACTTCACAATTCTGAAGATATAGACCAGATGACATATGACATGTTTTTAGATGATGTGTTACAAATGAATGATGAAAATTACATAAAGGCCATAAGAAGCAACTTGAGTGGTCCAAAAGTTTTTCTCAAACGAAAACCATCTGAAGTCCGTGTTAATGGTTACATGAAAACTGTGTTGATAGCTTGGCAAGCAAACCATGATTTACAGTTTGTTTTAGATGCATTTGCATGTGCAGTGTATATTGTTTCATACATAAGCAAGTCACAAAAAGGTATGAGTGCATTACTAGACCAAGCAGCAAAAGAAGCACGACAGGGAAATTTAGACTTGAAGCATCAAGTAAGGCACATTGGGAATTACTTTTCAAATTCTGTTGAAACAAGCGCACAAGAAGCAGCATACTTAACACTACAGATGCCTTTAACAAAAGCAACAAGACAAGTTGTCTTCATTAACACATCTCCACAACACAAAAGAACTTTCCTTCTAAAACAATCATCAGCCCTAGAAAAACTAGGCCCACACTCTACTGAAATAGAATCAGACAATGATATTAAAAGATACTCGCGTAGACCAAAACAACTGGAGAACTGGTGTCTAGCAGACTATGTATCTCAGCTTGAATTGCAGTATCCTAAAAACTTGGAATCCTCAGATCATGAAACAGAACAGCAAGAAAATGAGTCTGAAAGTGAAAATGAAGAGACAAATGCAGATGTTATAGAAGAAAACAATAACAAGATCAACATAACACTGAAGAATGGTATTAGAATATACCAAAGAAAAACACCTAAGGTTATAAGATATGTTAAATATAATTACAAGACTGACTCTGAAAACTTCTACAGAGAACGCTTAATGTTATTTTATCCATGGAGAAATGAACTTTCAGATTTGCAATGTGGACATGAAACATTTGAAAAAATGTACTTGACTGTTTCAAGACTATTAGAAAAGAAAGCTAAGCAATATGAAGGAAAAGTAATAGATCTAGAGAAAGCTATAGAAGAGGCAGAAAATGATTGTAATGAGAATGATCAAATAGCACCTGCCACACAGCAAGTAGAAATGGAAGATGCTGAAATAGGCCCAACAGAATCAGAACAGTATGTTCATTTCAATCCAGATAGACCAACAGAACATAGACTGTATGATATGTCTCGTGAAGTTGGAATTGAAGCAAGAACAGTAGAATTGACAAATCATGCCAACAGAATAAGTGAGAGTGATTATTTTGATTTGATAAGATCTTTGAATAAGAAACAATGGGAATTTTTCAAACATGTTGTCACATGGGTTAAAACAAAACATGAACCATTTTATACATTTTTGACAGGTGGAGCAGGATGCGGAAAATCTGTAGTTGTCAGAACAATATTTCAAGCTTTACACAGACACTTATGTTCTATTGAAGGTGAGGACCCTGACGATATAAGAATTCTTCTTTGTGCTCCTACTGGAAAGGCAGCTTACAATATAAATGGTCTGACTATTCACAATGCTTTCCAGATACAACCAAATAAAGGACTTGACCAGTCACTGTCATGTGATGTTCTCAATACACTCAGAATGAAATACAGAAATTTGTCTCTGATTTTGATTGATGAAATTTCAATGGTTGGAAACAAAATGTTCTCTTTACTGGAAAGAAGGCTGAAAAAAATCAAGGGAAGCAACTGTTCATTTGGTGGCGTGAGTATCATAGCTATTGGTGACTTTTTCCAACTCCAACCTGTATTTGACAGCTGGATTTTCAATGATCTAAGCAAAGGATTAACAGCGTTAGCTCCTAATTACTGGAAATTATTATTTTCTTTTCATGAACTTACTGAAATAATGAGACAAAAAGATGATTTGGAATTTGCTCAATTACTAAATAGGTTGAGACAAAATCAGCTGACTGAAAATGATTTTGCAGTTTTAAATACAAGAACTGTTTCAATCAGTGATCCATCATACAGAACTAATGCTACTCATTTGTTTGTTGAAAATGCTTTAGTGGATAATTTTAATTTACAATACATATCTAAATTAGGCTCACAAAAGGTTAAAGTTAAAGCAGTTGACACAGTTTGTGGGGATTTACCAGCATCTGTAAAAACAAAATTACTTAGTTCTTTACCAGAAAAACAGTCTGATACAGCCAATCTTGCAAAGGAAGTGGTATTAGCAATTGGGATGAAATATGATCTTACAGCTAATATTGAAGTCACTGATGGTCTCACAAATGGTTCAACTTGTGAACTTAAATTGATAGAGTGTAAAACTAAATCTATAAGACCAAGTATCATATGGGTTAAGTTTGAGGATGCCAGAATTGGTGCTAACAGTAGAAGAAAATATTCACACTTGTATGGAAAAGATGTTGAAAAAACATGGACTCCAATGTTTGACATTAAAAGGTCATTTACTTATAAATATAAGACCTTTGAAAGAATTCAATTTCCTCTTCGTCCAGCAGCCGGAAAAACAATTCATAAATCGCAAGGAGACACATTACAAGAAGTTGTTGTTAGTCTGAAATCAAAACGTAAAGGGAAAATACCACATATTCACTATGTTGCGCTAAGCAGAGTAACATCTTTAACTGGATTACAGATATTAGATCTCAATCAAGAGGCAATAGCTGTAGCAGAGTGTGTTCGACAAGAATTACACAGACTAAGGACAGATGCAACTCTACAGTTGTGCTTTAAGCCATTGTATAATTTATCAAGTAACTATTTTAAAGTAGTTTTCAACAACTCAAGGTCTTTGCATGCTCACTTTAATGATATAAAATCAGACCCTAACATCTTGGATGCTGATGTTATTGGTATTGCTGAATCAAGACTTGTTTCAACAGATGAAAATGATGATTTTCATATACCTGGTTTTGAACCACCAGTTCGATTAGACCAAAAGCAAACAAACTTTAATACAAGACCACCTCATGGATTGGTATTATATTATCGAAATGATTGTATTCTTCACAATACAGTCACTTTCTCAACTCCATCTTTAGAGTTTGTTATAGTAGACATAATATCACCCAGCAAAGGTCTTTTTCAGGTTGTCTTTGTTTACAAAGCACCAATCTGTAAATTGCAACAACTAAAAGATACTTTCCTTGCAAACCTTCTTCCTGATGTGTATTTAAGACATCCAAAAATTATCTTAATGGGAGACTTTAATATTGATTTAAACACTGGGAATACTTCTTTTTTAAAGTTCATGAGAGATTCATTTTGCTGTTCACAAATTGTGTCTAAACCTACTACATCTTATGGTACATTGTTGGACTTAATTTTCCTCAATTTTGATAGTAAGGTAAATTTTGAAACAGATGTTCTTGATTCCTATTGGTCAGATCATAAAGTCATATATGTAGCCATTGAAACACAATGATCCAGTGTAATGATTATTTTATATGCCGAAACCAGCTTTGCTTGAAACAATGAAAATTAAACCCGCTGAAAAACATGACACATTTGCGGTTGCTGAAAATGCAACCTCAAATGTGCAGGAGTGGTTTTAAAGGAAAATGGGTTTCCACTCCAACAGATTTGCCTTTTCATAAGTAGGAATAGAAATGGAGTTGGCTTCAAAACTTCTGATATCCAGTATTACCTGTATAGAAGAAAGCTTCTTTACAAAGCTTTCTTCTTTATAGGTACACTGGATTAACGGTAGCAGAGGTAACGAAATTTGAAACTGTGTTGCTTTGACTTCCATAAAGCAGAAAGGCCCTTGGTGATTGGTCAACCATTTTGCTATGGAAGAAAAGTAGAATTCCATTTATTTCAAGTCAGTAATGATTGGAGATATCAAATTTTAGAACCTCTACTACCTGAATGCTTATTGTATCAGTGGAGAGCTATGTGCACTTCGCATGTGAACACTCCTGATATTTACTTGTTATAAATGTATATATATAATTCTTGAAATATTTATTTTTGAATACAATCAAAAGCCATTACTTTAATATAGATGTAAAAAGGGAGTTTTGAAGACCACAAGTTCCATACCTCATTTCTCTTCCTACAAAATGATTAAATTTAACTGGCTGTTTGATGAACTATGATTAAATAATCAAAATGTTTATGAATGTTGAAATCCTTGCTGTTATGTACATATATTCATTGTAATTTTTCATATAGATAACTTTATACAATTTACAATACTGTTATTCACTATATATATATAATATACTAAACATTTATCATGATTAAGTATGTACAGTTTACTTTTTGTAATGCCAAATTAATCTATATATTTATCTCATCCAATATTCATTGACTTTTCTGTTTAAGAAATGCTCTCATGTTCATATCAGACATAATAAATCAGTTTCTGTACAAATACCACATGATTTATTATAATATAAGTACTTGGAGTTCTCCAAATTGAAAAACAATCCATAAATCCAACATTTTTGATTTCTTATGATTTCATGTCTTATTCTAAGTACAGGTTTATCAATATGTGTAAATCATTAATTCATGCTAAGGGTTAAATGTTGAGGGGAAAAAATCAAATATTGCATTAGTTTGTCATTCTACTCAACTCTGTGGTTGCTTATACATTTGATAAATATGTAGAAGTCATTTATAAAACAGAAACTAATGAACAATTCATGTAAACATTTGCTTCATAGAAAAGAAATTTGTGAACATTTGCTTAATAGAGAAGAAATTTGTGAACATTTGCCTATTAGAGAAGAATTTGTGAACATTTGCTTAATAGAGCAGAAATCGGAAAATTTGTTTAACAGAGCAGAAATTTATGAACATTTGCTTAATAGAGCAGAAATTTATGAACATTTGCTTAATAGAGCAGAAATTTGTGAACATTTGCTTAATAGATAAGAAATTTGTGAACATTTGCTTAATAGAGAAGAAATTTGAGAACATTTGCTTATAATAGAGAAGAAATTTGAGAACATTTGCTTAATAGAGAAGAAATTTGAGAACATTTAATGACTGTTTTATAATATGCAAAGTAAATTCAGTAAACTAACTGCTGAAGAAAATAAGAATTATATAGATTGTTTCAGTTCTTGTTATATTAAAATCATTGTAACAACAATTAATAAACGTATGGAGTAAACTCTAGAATCTTGCATTAAAGCAAATCCACCAGAACTGATATAAATAAAGTTTAAAACAGAGATACTATGGTACAACTCAGTATACCATAAATAGAAAGAAAACAAAAATGACAAATACTTTGACAGATAGTTGTTAAATGTTCAAGAGGAAATAAATTATATATAGAATCTAGACTTTTAAGTTGAAAAAAACTTGAATATTCTTCTCGACAAGTCTTTACAAATTAACTTCAAGTTATTTTGAAAGTCAAGTTATGGAAACAATAATCATATCATAATACAATCGCTGTGTTGCTTTTTATATATACTGTTTTTACTTTCATATTTTGACTTTTAAAATGTGTTGTTATAGAATGTAAATATTGTTCTATAAGTGAACTGTTTTAATGCACATATATAAAAAAAAATGTGTAAGACAATGAATATTATAATGCATTATTTGAAGTATTTGATGTGTTCAAATTTTTCATAATAAACAATTAATTTTGATGTATTTTTATTATTTTTCACACCCTATTCATTTTTGAAATTAATAAGAACAAAACCTGCAGAAGAGAAAAAAAATGAGTTGGAGACAAACATGGTCACAACCTAAAAATGACAAACAAATAGCAGCTTCACACATATTAGAACTACTATAAAGGTCGTCTCTATTTAAGCTAGCAAAAACTTAGTTTTCTGTGTCTACCTTCTTGTTCAATTCAAGTAATACCTATTCATTTTAAATCTTAATTTAAAGATCAGGTCACCACTCATATAAGAGTATAATCTTGGGTCCAGTAAAAAGATTGATACAGTTGATCTGTTTTCATTCTCCATAATGATCAGTAACTTTGCTGTCATAACCAATTGAACAACTTGTATATGATGAACATGTCAAAAAGTTTTCTTGATGATCCTTGACCAGTAATGATAGCGTCTGGCTTATATACAAAATGTAGTCCTGGTACTGATGATGAGTTTATATAGAACAAATATATAGATATGTATGTCCATGAGAGAACAACACAATACTTGAAAAGTGTGTTTTAGACCTCAAAACTAAAAACTAGTTGAAAGTAGTTCAATCACAAGAAAGATAAGATTTTGGTTCACAAAGTTTCCTTTAATAATAAGTATTATTGTTATTTCATGCATCAATTGTCAAAAAAAATCTAAGGTGAGCGACACAGGGTCCTTGGACCCTCTAGTTTTAAGAAATGGATACTTGTAACATATTGTATTTGCTTATTTTAAAAAGATGACGTTTTGGTACATTTTGCTTATTTTAAAAAGATGCCGTTTTGGTACATTTTGCTTATTTTAAAAAGATGACGTTTTGGTACATTTTGCTTTTTCAGTAAACACTTCATCTGTTGATAAATACTGTGAATGTTTTGTGTATATCTAAATATTTTTATGCCCCACCTACGATAGTAGAGGGGCATTATGTTTTCTGGTCTATGCCTCCGTTCGTCCGTCTGTGCGTCTGTCCGTTCGCTTCAGGTTAAAGTTTTTGGTCAAGGTAGTTTTTGAAAAAGTTGAAGTCCAATCAACTTGAAACTTAGTACACATGTTCCCCATGATATGATCTTTCTAATTTTAATGCCAAATTATAGTTTTGACCCCAATTTCATGGTCCACTGAACATAGAAAATGATAGTGCGAAGTTCAGGTTAAAGTTTTTGGTCAAGGTAGTTTTTGATGGTTAAAGTTACATCAACTTGAAACTTAGTACACATGTTCCCTATGATATGATCTTTCTAATTATAATTCCAAATTATAATTTTTACCCCAATTTCACGGTCCACTGAACATAGAAAATGATAGTGCGAGTGGGGCATCCGTGTACTATGGACACATTCTTGTTACATAAAATGTATATTTTGAAAGACATGCACAGTATGAAATCATAAAAACACAAATTGTTTAGTCTCTAGGAGATCTTGTAAGATTTCTGCTGTTATTTTTGCTAAATAGGTGCAATTTGGGTACTCGTTGCAATTTGGGTACCGTTACGTTATTGCTGCAAACGAAAAATTATTTTCCCTTTAATTTTGTTTAAGTACTTATCTTTATTGATATTTGTTTACTGTTACAATTCATGCAGTATTATAACAGAGACATATATAATAAATAAACTGTCTGTTTGTTGTCTCTTTGACATCATTCCACATTTCTATTCTCAATTTTATCAAAATACAATGTACTTTTCATGTTTTACAATTCGTATACATTGTACATGTATGTACATCATTGTTTTTACTCATTTTTGACTAGTTTATCAAAACAAAACGTAATTTACGGTCTCACTAATTAGCGACAAGAAGAATATGTGTTTATGATTCAAACCGATGCTACATTGTACATGTAGTACTACATGTATCTTATCTAAATATGATTAACTCAAAGTCATATATATATAAATAACAAAACACTTGCAGTTTAATATCACATACATGTGTACATGACACAGGACAATAGTTATCACATACATTTGTACATGACACAGGACAATAGTTATCACATACATTTGTACATGACACAGGACAATCACTGACAAGTTTCAAGACTTGCTAGCAGTAACTGAAAACCAGCACAAATATCTAATCTGTCGTACACTCTTATTCTGCAGTTGGCCAGTTTGCTGTACCTCACTTTTTACATTAGATACCATTTAACGTCATATCATAAGGAAAACAATTGTGTTGATTTCTCTTAATCAAACATATTTGGATAAAAATTTATAGAAAAAGAAATTTCATTGTTTGCAAAACTCTTTGAATAGTATTGGGTCCACATGCTAAATACTGTTTTCTTCCTGCAGCAATATAACAAGGAATGGACAGAGGAGTTGACTATTGATTATGACTGATACTGGAATGAAGTAACCTACATGCAGTGTCCAATGACTCCATACCTGACAGTCCATTTTTACATGTACATAAAATGTATATTGACAGCCAATGGTAAGTATTAATCTTCATCATTCATGTACATGTGTATATACAATGATGGTATGTGCATCTCTGAGACTTGCATTTCGCTGTTGTGTGGCTTCATTTCTGACCAGAGACTGATAATTATTAGATTATCCTTTATTTTAACTTCAAATATTATGTACTAGTCACTACATATATGTACTCAATGACTTGCATTCATTTAACTTGTAATAATTATGATGCAGCATATTATCATGATTAAGATGCAGCATCCAACAAAAAGTATGTATTTTAATTTTTTTTAGCTCACCTGTCCCACAGGGCCAAGTGAGCTTTTCTTATCACTTGATGTCGTCCGTCGTCTGTAAACTTTTACAAAAATCTTCTCTTCTGAAACTACTGGGCCAAATTTAACCAAACTTGGCCACAATCATAGATGTATCTAGTTTTAAAAATGTGTCCAGTGACCCAGCCATCAAATCAAAATGGCCGCCACGGCTAAAAATAGAACATAGGGGTAAAATGCATTTTTTGGCTTATAACTCAAAAACCAAAGCATTTAGAGCAAATCTGTCATGGGGTAAAATTGTTTATCAGGTGAAGATATATCTGCACTGAAATTTTCAGATGAATCAGACAACCTGTTGTTGGGTTGTTGCCCCTGAATTGGTAATTTTAAGAAAATGTTGCTGTTTTTGGTTATTATCTTGAATATTATGATTATTATAGATAGAGATAAACTGTAAACAGCAATAATGTTCAGCAAAGTAAGATTTACAAATAAATCAACATGACAGAAATGTTCAATTGACCCCCTAAGGAGTTATTGTCCTTTAAATTTCTAGTCAATTTTTAACAATTTTCATAAAATTAACTAACATTTCAAGTTGGTCCAAATCGGGGTCCAAAAATTAACTTGTTTGATTTCATCAAAAATTGAATAATTGGGGTTCTTTGATATGCCAAATCTAACTGTGTATGTAGATTCTTAATTTTTTGTCCCGTTTTCAAATTGGTCTACATTAAAGTCCAAAGGGTCCAAAAGTTTGATTTTAACAAAAATTGAATTCTTGGTCTTTTTTGATATGCTGAATCTAAACATGTACTTAGATTTTTTATTATGGGCCCAGTTTTCAAGTTGGTTCAAATCAGGATCCAAAATTATTATATTAAGTATTGTGCAATAGCAAGAATTTTTCAATTGCACAGTATTCAGCAATAGCAAGAAATCTTCAATTGCACAGTATTGTGCAATAGCAAGAATTGTGCAATAGCAAGAAATTTTCAATTGCACAGTATTGCGCATTAGCAAGAAATCTTCAATTGCACAGTATTGTGCAATAGCAAATATTTTCAATTGCACAGTATTGTGCAATAGCAAGAAATATCTAATTGCACAATATTGTGCAATAGCAAGAAATTTTCAATTGGAGTTATCTTTCTTTGTCCAGAATAGTAGTTGAATCAACTTGAATCATTGTTTTATACAATATACAATGTATATATATTCACTTTTACTACCAACTAATAAATTAAAACAATCTTTACCATTCAGTGATAACAAGCACTTTATTTTACATTTTAATATTTTATGATGTATTTAAATGAGTAGTTATAATTATTGTTGCAAACTCCATTAGAAATTTGAATTGAGATCAGTTTTGGAAAAAGGGAAAGGGGGATGTGAAGAAAAAAAATGGGGGTGGGGGGGGGGTCAAATTTTTCTCATTTCAGATTTCATAAATAAAATTTCTGCAATCATTTTTTTGAGAGGATTAATAATCAACAGCATAGTGAATTGCTCAAGTGCAAAAAAAAATATTTGAAGTCTCATTAGACCACATTCATTCTGTGTCAGAAACATATGCTGTGTCAACTATTTAATCACAATCCAAATTTAGAGCTGAATCCAGCTTGAATGTTGTGTCCATACTTGCCCCAACCGTTCAGGGTTCAACCTCTGCGGCCGTTTAAAGCTGCGCCCTGCGGAGCATCTGGTTTTTATTTGGAAAACATTAGTCAGATTCAGGGCTTATATTTATAATAATTAATGGAATTTAAATTTTCAGAATTACACATTTGTTGCTCCCAAGATGCAAGAGGATTTGAAGTTATACAATGAAATGAATGGATGAATTGATTAGAAATACATGTAGATGAGACCCTACAGCTACAGTACATGTAACTGGTATGTATTGGTTATGTAGTATTTGTAGTCAAAATGGTATGACAAAAATGCTGAAATCTGCAAATTTAAAAAGGAGTCGACGCAAACTGACAAAATAAAAAACCAACTATCAATCAACAGATCAAGGGAAAAATTAATCTGCTATATATACATGTAAAATGTATGGAATAGGCATGTAGTTACATTTATTTACCCCTTTAATTTTCAGTCCATGTACAGTGTAAATTTATGAGAATAGAATTTTATATTCTGGATTTCATAAGATTCAATTCTTATTACATATAAATATACCCATGTGTTATGCTTGTAGTTTGAGGAAAATAAATTATCAAAATAGCTTGACCAAGATTAAAAAATTACTGATATCATGAATTTGGTATTTTTAGCTCACCTGACCTGAAAGGTCAAGTGAGCTTTTCTCATCACTTGGCGTCCGTCGTCCGTAAACTTTTACAAAATCTTCTCCTCTGAAACTACTGGGCCAAATTTAACTAAACTTGGCCACAATCATCCTTGGGGTATCTAGTTTAAAAAATGTGTCCGATGACCTGGCCATCCAACCAAGATGGCCGCCATGGCTAAAAATAGAACACAGGGGTAAAATGTATATTTTGGCTTATATCTTTGAAACCAAAGCATTTAGAGCAAATCTAACAGGAATAAAATTGTTGATTGGGTCAAGATCTATCAGCCCTGAAATTTTCAGACGAATCGGACAACCTGTTGTTTGGTTGCTGCCCCTGAATTGGTTATTTTAAGGAAATTTTGCAGTTTTTGGTTATTATCTTGAATACTATTATAGATAGAGATAAACTGTAAACAGCAATAATGTTCAGCAAAGTAAGACCTACAAATAAGTCAACACGATCAAAATTGTCAGTCAACCCCTTAAGGAGTTATTGCCCTTTATAGTCAATTTTTAACAAACTTTCGTCATTTTTTGTTAACTTGTACAAAAATCTTCTTCTCTGAAACTACTAGGCCAAATTTTAACCAAACTGCGCACAATTATAATTGTGGTATATAGTTTAAAAAATGTGTCCGATGACCCCGCCTACCAAACAAAATGGCCGACGGCTAAAATTAGAACATAGTGGTAAAATGCAGTTTTTGCTTTATATCTTTGAAACTTAGACATTTAGGGCAAATCTTTCAAAATCTAAATGTCCATCAGAATAAGATCTATCCCCTCTCACAATTTCAGATGAATCCGATAACCCGTTATTGGGTTGCTGCCCTAAAATTGGTAATTTTAAGGAAATTTTGCAGTTTTGGGTTATTATCTTGAATACTATTATAGATAGAGATAAATTGTAAACATCAATAATGTTCAGCAAAGTAAGATCTACAAATAAGTCAGCATTATCAAAATTGTTAGAGGACCCCTTAAGGAGTTATTGCCCTTTATAGTCAATATTGAACAACTTTTCGTCATTTTTGTAACTTGTACAAAAATCTTTTTTTCTAGAACTATGGTCCAAATTTAACCAAACTTGGCCACAATCATTCCTAGGGTATCTATTTAAAAAAAAAGTGTCTAATGACCCCGCCTTCCAACCAAAATGGCCATAAGTCAGCATGATCAAAATTGTTAGAGGACCCCTTAAGGAGTTATTGCCCTTTATAGTCAATATTGAACAACTTTTCGTCATTTTTGTAACTTGTACAAAAATCTTCTTTTCTATAACTATGGGCCAAATTTAACCAAACTTGGCCACAATCATTCCTAGGGTATCTATTTAAAAAAAAGTGTCTAATGACCCCGCCTACCAACCAAAATGGCCGACATCAGTAAATACAGTAACAGGTGAGCGACACAGGCTCTTGAGAGCCTCTAGTTTGTCTTGTCTGCAACTGATTGTATGGTGTAGTACATGTCTGTCTGGGCATGGTTAATCTTACCATGACCTGATATTCATTATGATGGTTCATTGGTAAATATTAAGTTTCATATTTTAGTCTGTTTGTTGAATGTTGTATACTGTATATAATCAATTAAGATATCAGCTATATTTGGTGTAAGCAATGATTGTAAGGGGCTAAGACATGTAAGAAGGGGGCTTGGAAATGATGAGATGTGTTTTTATAGGCACTAAGTATACTTACATATACAGGTTATGTGTAGTACACATACATGAATAGAGTTTGTTTTCATAAGAAGTTTATTATAAAAATTTAACATGGTACGATTGCCAATGAGACAACTATTCACTAGAGTCCAAATGACTAAATACTGCTAACTATAAATGATCATATGTACAGCTTGAAATCACCAATAAGAAAACTGATACAGAATAGCGAACTATAAAATGTCCTGAAACAGGGTTTTTAAAAACCTGTGTTTTATGAGTATTGCCCAGCCCAGTGGGAGATACTGGGAAAACCCAGGTTTTACTGGGTAAATCACCATAAAATCACCAATTGATCATGTTAGAGCTTAAAATACAATACAGTTTTCTCCTAATTGTAAGTTTGGTAAATTATTGAAGATTAAATTGATGTTATCTTTTTTGCTGGACTACAATACAGAAATAAACATTACATGCTGATTTTATTATATTACAGGAACTGTAGGAAGTATTCCAAGAGTATGATTGCTAAGTATGCATAACAGGATTTTATCATTGGAGCAACATCCAAGGAGGATAAGTGGAAATGTATGAAGGAATCCTTGGGTACAAATATCAATTATATGCAGAAGTGGACTCTTAAACATTATTAACAGACATGGTAGTCAAGAAATTTATACCATTACCAACATAACTATTGTGTATATTTTTCCAACCATAAGTACTTTCAGAATACAATACAATTCAAACTCAGATTATTGTGTCAACATACAAAAATGTACAAGTTACATTTAAAAAAAATGAAAATGCATATGGGTCAGAATTTACTGTCATGGAATTTGTGTTACATCTGACAATTTCTTAAAATGTATAGTCAATTAAGATTCAGAATGAATAAAACATAAAACGGAAGAAAACTTGCATGATGATGATATAAATAATTCCAATAGAATTCCACTTTTTCTGATGCAAGTGTTTCTTATACTAAATTTCAGTGTGATTTTTGGTGGACATTTTGTTGAATTTATCGTGTCCGTAAAAATCATGTGGTTAAAAATACGTCTCAGTTGATTGTATCTTTCAAATACTCTTTGCTATATGAATATTAATATCAATAAGAGGTGTTAGATAACTATTTTATGGTGCTTAATAGGGTATACATGTCATATTAAAACGAGAAAATAGGTTATATTTGCAGAAATTGAAGATGTAACATTTTGTGTCATAAATGTTACATCCAAAAAATGTTACTTAAAACAGCTTTGAGATGTTCCCTGTCAAAAACATGCAGATCTACCCGGAGATAAACTGTTCCAACATTCGGGTATAATGTTTTGCATGGACGGTTTTTCCTAGAAGTACTTCAAATACGCAAGTGTTGGACATCCATGAAAATAGTGTCAATTTGTTACATCTTATATACAACACTAATAAATTAAATAAAAGAGAACCAATTAACATAATAGCAATATTCAATTGATGTTTTGACAAAATTTATGACATAATGTCATACTAATGTATAACCATATTCAACACATGCAGCCTTTTCAACTTTCAATGGAAGAAAACAAGGTTGCAAAATTGAAGGAAGTGCAAACCTATGGAACGCCAACACTGTCTTATTATGCCCATTTTTCATTATATGTTGTGCATTTACCTTTATATGATGTGCATTTACCTTTATATGATGTGCATTTACCTTTATATGATGTGCATTTACCTTTATATGATGTGCACTTGTCATCATATGATGTGCAAATATCCTTATATGATGTGCAAACATCATTATATGATGTGCAAACATCATTATATGATGTGCAAACATGCTTATATGATGCGCATATATACTTATATGATGTGCAAATATACTTATATGATGTGCAAATGTACTTATATGATGTGCAAACATTCTTATGTGATGTGAAAATATGCTTATATTATGTTGTAAGATCCTTATATGATGTGCAAATATAGTTATATTATGTTGAAAGATCCTTATATGATGTGCAAATATACTTATATGCTGTGCAAATATACTTATATGCTGTGCAAATATACTTATATGATGTGTACATATCATTATATGATGTGCAGTTTCCCTTATATTACGTGCAAACATCTTTATATGATGTGGTTGTGTCATTATATTATGTGCTTGTAATCTTATATTATGTGGTTAGGTTTACTTCATTATATGATGTCGAAACGTCATTATATGATGTGCTTTCATCGTCGTTATGGTCAATGAACATGATTACGATTAGAATGATTACTGTCTACGTCATAACTGATTCCGATCTGCGTCTGCGGAGTAACCGTTACTACTAATTAGGATCAAATCTGTTGCTACCGTTTGGAAAATGGTTGAGACTTGAGATAAACCTTAGCATGTTAGTACCTCGTTTTAAGATGCAAAAACATCACATCTGATATTGTTGGAAAATTGTAAAAAATATATATGAATTGCAAAGTTTTGTTTAAATCGCAAATCTTTAATAATAAACATACGGAGTCTTCAATACGGTTAAGGTTATTGAATTGAGCGGGGTAAAACATGTTAGCGGGACCCCCCCCCCCCCCCCCCTAACCTGGAAAGTGGTATAACAGTGCAACATAAGAATAAACTAGTTCCCTGAAGTCGCAAACGATTTTCATACTTCAGTACTTTGATTATATATGTTCTTGTCTATACCTTACAAGAAAAGATTTCTCTATTATTAGTTATCAAGATAATAGCCAATAAAACAACAAAACTCTGAAAAGCCAAAACTACCCAAAAAGTACCTTTACTATAGAGTATATTCAGACACATTGCACTATTTGTTTTTTTTTAAATCTATTATGTTTCCAGGATAAACATAAAATATTAAAAGCCGCTGCCGTAAATCTTCACTTTGAAAATTCAAAACACCACTCTCTATATGTAAGAGAACAACAGGTCTCAGTAAAAAATAAATAAATGCAGACTGAGTGTTTTAAGTTCATTTAGACACCAGATTAAAAACGCTCAATTCTCTGGTTTTGTTGGATTGATACACACCTTCAAAAATTTGAAGGCTGAAATGTCATTGGCTGATGTAATATATACAAGGACAGAAAATAAAATGACGTGTTGTCAGATCCTTGTATCCAAAGCTGAAACAGATGATCTGTACATTATATATTAATAAATAAATGTGTTAGACACCGACTCTAGTTTGAGGGAAGGAGCACGTGTATTTCCTTTTTCGAAATTAAAAAAATAACAAAAAACATGGTTTATTTTTTTTTAAGTTTCATCATTGTTTTATTTTTCCTCATTTTAAATAGAAACAAACTATTTCGCTTCCCTTCTGAAATAGATAAAATCTCTTTCAAGAAATTTAGAATCAAACGTTTAAAAAACAACTTGCCCCCACCCTCACATAAAAATATCAATGGTCGGTAAGTTAGCCCTGTTTAATTGAGTCTAGAGGTGAATACTAGTATATGAGCGGCTTCCCACGAAACCTTTTATATTGCGGGTTACTGCATGTCTAGTGGTGGTACTTTCGTCGTAGTATGTTCGCCTTGAGTGAGAGAGGTCGTGGGTTCGAACCCCGGCCGGGTCAAAACCAAAGACTTTAAAATTCTTATTTACATGCTGCTTCCCAGCTAATTATATAAGCACGCGGGATTAAGGATTAAGAGCAAAAGCTGGTCGGCTCGGAATCAGAAAAATGTGTCCGGGTAAGGTGAAATACATGTCTTCCTTCGGAATGCTTCCTTTTGAACTAGCATGTTAAAAAGTCCGGCTCAGGGTGTCGGTCTAGTACAAAACAGGGTTAATATTCATACCACATTAAAATTGAGAATAGAAATGGGGAATATGTCAAAGAGACAACAACCCGACCAAATAAAAAAACAACAGCAGAAGGTCACCAACAGGTCTTCAATGTAGCGAGAAATTCCCGCACCCGGAGGCGTCCTTCAGCTGGCCCCTAAACAAATATATACTAGTTCAGTGATAATGAACGCCATACTAATTTCCAAATTGTACACAAGAAACTAAAATTAAAATAATACAAGACTAACAAAGGCCAGAGGCTCCTGACTTGGGACAGGCGCAAAAATGCGGCGGGGTTAAACATGTTCTTGTACGAATATGCATATATCAATTTGCTGCTGGACCTCAAGAATCCACCCATAATCATCTATAGTTGAAACTGTGAAATATATGCACAAAAAACATGATAAAAAGCTGCACGTTAATGTAATACACCGAGTTCAGGTTCATTCCATAACTCCTTTCATCCATTTCGGGTGAAAGTGATGGGCGCTGGGTGGTCGAGTGGTTACATTGTCATTTCGTGGCCTTTTATAGCTGAATATGCGGTATGGGCTTTGATCATTGTTGTAGGTCGTACGGTGACCTTTACTTGTTAATTTCTGTGTCATTTTGACCTCTTGTGGAGAGTTGTCTCTTTAGCAGTCATACCACTTCTTCTTTTTTATAAGTAGTCGAACTGCTGTATCACTAGCATGTCAACCCTTAGGTGTGCGATTTCAAATCCCGCACGTGGCAGGTAAGCTCGATTCCAATCTTAATTGACCAGAATTGTATGTTTTCCAAACGAAGGTCAGGGGGTCTCTCCGGGCACTTCTGCTTTCTCCACCAATATAAACTCACCGCCACGAAATAGCATGAAAGTGTTGAAAGTTGCGCGAAATAACAGTCAATCAATCATCCATACCGGTATACTTATGGCCTCTAAATCTATATAATAGCAATGTCAATGTATGACATCAGTATACAGAGATAAAAATAATAACTATTTACAGTATATACAAAACAAGAGAGAGAGAGGTTTCAAAATTACTAAGCCAGCTGGAGGACAAACGCACGTGTTTATATATTTTTTATTAACGAACAAGCTGAAGTTGACATTTTACAGAAATCTTATACATCCTTCCTGTTTTCAAGTTTTCGTACATGGCTTAAAGCCTTATCGGATAAATGTTTTTTGTCATATTGAAATTTCCCGTTTTAGTAACAACAATACCCAAATAGTTATATTGTTTTATCATCTCAATGTTAGTATCATTGTAAGAAAATCGGAGATTTTTTGGCATCCGTCCAAAAAAAAACCTCACTAAGACTTTAATTTTGACAACTTTCCTTTCAAGTTCAAAGCCTTACAATAATCATGGAAAGCATTGAGTTGAGTCTGCAGGTCCTGTGCTGTTTCAGCCAACAACACCGTGTCATCTGCAAACAATATAACAAAACACTTAAGATATATTTCTAATTCTCTTTCCAGATCTTCTGGTATAGTTCTGTTAAGTCATGTAATATTTCTAGTCACTAAGAAATTATTTTAGTCAATCAAAAGTAAATAAAATAGGAAAGGTGATAAGTTGTCTCCTTGTCGAACACCATTGTCACAAGCAAGCAAAGTATTCCGAATTATAATTACTATCGTGTATCATCGGTACAGCGGATATAGCTTTGTAGGTACTTCGAAGCATGAAAAACTATATACCGTACATTCATTTAACTATGCACCGTACAGAACGATTCATGTGGTCAGCTATTCACAACGCTTCTTGTCGGAATAAAATATCGAAAAATAACATATGTACAAAATATTTCAATGCCAATTATTGAAACAGCTATACTTATTACGCACAAACAGTGGCCTTCTATCAGAAAAAGAGTTGTAATGCATTAGAATCATATCGGATGAGACGAGCGCCAACTTCTTTGACAAGTATTTGCACATGTTTTTAGTAAGGATTCTTGTTTTGGGCAAATAGTGAGACTAATCACCAACCTACGACCAAAACATTTCTTAAAACAACAAATATGTTTAGATTGAAGTACACATTGATATAATGTAAACAAAACAAAGATTTTCGTACCGTGTCAGAAGAAAAATCGATCACGACCCCTTGGTTAGTACCTATATCCGCTGTACCGATGATACAAGGAGACGCCAGCGAGTGGGCAAGTGTTGAAACAAAGAATGATGATACAGTAATAAGGTGGACACAGTAATGACAAAGTTAATGCTTTTTATTCTATTTTTTGTTAAAGAGACGAAAAAGAGGAACAAAATGCGAAAGACGGGCGTCACCCCATTCATCTCGGTTGGAAAATAAAAATATTAAATACCCTAAATTGGAAAAAGTGTGGCAAAGTGTGATTTTCAGTGTTTTCCCCCCTTTTAACTCAATAACTGTATCGTCTACGTAAAATCCGTTGCCATTACCGAAAAGGATCAAAATAAGTACCACAAAGGTAAAATCCGATCTAATTGGACGAAAAATTAAATCTAAAACACTTCATCAGGAATCAACCCCTTATATCTCAGAAATCGTTAACGCTACTCCAAATCTGTTGACATACTAGTACTAATGTTTCAGAATTTTATTAGCAATTAAAAAATCTTTATTAAAATAAGTTGAAAATAAACAATCTGTATATGCCAATATGTGCTCATTGTTGAATACCGTATGGTGACCTATAGTCATTAGTTTCTGTATGTTTGGTCTGTTGTGGAGAGTTGTCTCATTAGCAAAGATACCACTTTTTCATTTTTTATAATTTCCCACATAGCCATTTCGCATTTTGTGGGCACTACGTCGACTAAGCTTGCAGTCTTCGAAATTGGGTATTTTCTCACATAATTGGCGTTTTCTGTGGAAAAAAGATTGGTTCAAAGACAAATTAAAAGTCCTATCACACATATTTCCGACTTGGTATGGTTGTAGAGGAGTTGCGACTCAATGAAATCGGTCTACTCCTTTAGTAGCACAGATTATATGATATACTAGATGTAATATCATTGTACATATTCAATACTACATTATACATCTTACCATTTACAGATTAATATTATTCAATAACATTTTATAAAACAAACCATCTCGCCATAGTATGCACCAGTAGATAATTGTATAGCTATTGTTATGAAATATTTTTGAAACAGACTGTGATTTCAATGGTGTCTTTTGCAATAAATAGAAATAAGCAGATGTGGTATGAGAGCCACTGAGACAACTCTCCATCCAAGTCATAATTTGTAAGAGGAAACAATTATAGGTCATAGTACGACCTTCAACACGGAGCCTATGCTTAAACCGAATAGCAAGTTATAAAAGGCTCTTATTTGTTATCATTTTCTCCACAGCCGGAGATTTCTTCAACTAGCTCCTGTATCAACTGATTTTAATCTTCAACCGAAATGTTTGAAACGTTGATTTTGTTAAATTGCTTTGTCTCATTTTCCCTATAAATTGCACTTTCGCTAGCGATAGACACATATTTGAGCCGGGTTAATAATTTACAGAAGCAGATCGGAATCAGTTATGACGTAGACAGTAATCATTCTAATCGTAATCATGTTCATTGACCATAACGACGATGAAAGCACATCATATAATGACGTTTCGACATCATATAATGAAGTAAACCTAACCACATAATATAAGATTACAAGCACATAATATAATGACACAACCACATCATATAAAGATGTTTGCACGTAATATAAGGGAAACTGCACATCATATAAGGATATGTACACACCATATAAGGATCTTTGCACATCATATAAGTATATTTGCACATCATATAAGGATCTTTGCACATAATATAAGTACATTTGCACATCATGTAATAATGTTTGCACATCATATAAGAATGTTTGCACATCATATAAGAATGTTTGCACATCATATAAGTATATTTGCACATCATATAAGTATATTTGCACATCATATGAGTATGTATGCACATCATATAAGTATGTTTGCACATACTATAATGATGTTTGCACATCATATAAGGATATTTGCACATCATATAAGGATATTTGCACATCATATAAGGATATTTGCACATCATATAAAGGTGTTTGCACATCATATAATGACAAGTGCACATAATATAATGACAAGTGCACATCATATAAAGGTAAAAACACAGCATATAAAGGTAAATGCACATCATATAAAGGTAAATGCACATCATATAATGAAAATGGTCATAACAAGACAGTGTTGGCGTTCCATACAAACCAGACATTAGTTACATCATGTACATGAAATATTTCAGTTATATTTACCACATAAATATACATGTAATGAAGGATTACTGTGATTAATTTTGTTATTTCTAAATCTGATATCATCAAGATTGTTAACCTGACAAATTTGGTACGCTAAGTTTGATGTAAACAGATTTATGATAGATGAAGAATGGTACAACCATTTCGCTGCAATAAGTCCGTGTAGAATATGGTTTCATTGTTACACCCTTGAATTGTTTGTCAAAATTTAGGCTAATGAAAAATTCATGAATAAAAGTAACCCAATTTACACACAGAGATTAGTTCACATTGCACCACAAATATAATACTAGGAAAGGTCCATGAAAAGATAAGCTAATATAGATACTGCAGTATCTGGTGTAACACTGAAACTAAATAAATTTTTGATGTAACAAAGACAACAAATTTGAAAAATAGTTTATAATAAAAAAAGTATGAGGACCCAATTGGATTTAGTCAACTTTTTTTCATCTGCACCATGCATTTCTGATATCCTGTAACCTTTCACCAAAAATTGATTGCGGTATATTCAGAAACATGACAAGAAAACCGAAATTGTGTCCTGTTACATCCATGAGTTTAAAAGTGAAATTTCTTGAATATGGTTCAAAATTAGACAGAATACTGCTAGTATTTAATCTGTATAGAGATAATGAACAGACTTAACCCTACACAGATGTTAAATTGTTCATAAAATTTCTGAAAACCAGTATTTACAAGAAGTTTTGGAGTCTGTGTTACATCATTCAATGAAATGAAAAAATGCCACTAATATCATGTTGCATGAACAAGTTATCTTTTTGCATACAGAAATGGAAAGGCCTTGATCCCTAGGTTTAATTTACAGTGGCCTTTTCATTTTATGAGTAGTTTTAAATTTTCTAAAAAGACAGTTTTGGATGTAACAAAAATTTCATGACAGTAAATTCTGACCCATATATCATGTATATGTTTTTAAAATAAATTTTATATAAAAAAATGAAATAACAATAATTTTTAGCTTTATATTGTGCAGCCAAACTTGGAAATCTTTTAATGGTATATGCCTATATGAAAAAAGAAGTAATGGTTGTAAATTACAGAGAGACTTTCAATAAGGTACATTTGTATATCAGCTAGCCTTTGTTTCATAGAACTTTCTATTTTAGTTTATTAATACAATGAGATATGAGGTATACATCAATCAGACAGTAATAAAACAACAAAAACACCCGAAAGGCATTTAGCTATAGGTGCTAACATGCAGTCCTCAACAAAAGCCAGGTGTCTAAAAGATTTGCCATGATCTATTGAATTGACCAGAGACTATAAACAATTACAATATGAGTCAAGAGCTGCCATCAACACCAAATTCTCTGAATAATTTTCTTTTAATTAAGATGAGATTATAGACAACCACTGAAAAGGTTTCTGATTTTAAATGGGTACATGAATATGTGGTGGGGTGAACTAGTTATTTCTTCAAAACCATCTAAAAAAAATTGGCATCTTTTGCAATTAGTTCTTATCCAGAATATGATTGGTTTTTGTCATAACTGATGACCGCACAATATGACTTATACATATATGTATACATTTGTACATGATAAAAATCATTTCAAATGTTATAATACATCGATCAGTGCAAACATCTACTTTAAATGACCACAATCCATAAATCATTTACATTTTTGTTTAAGACAAAAAAAATTGTGGATACAAAGAAAGTAAAATAGAATGGAAGTATGAACACATGACTCAAGAAGAATATTTTTCATGCTTATATATATATCAAAACAGAATTGGTATAAGATTAGAATTGACTTACATGAATAAGCTCAAATCCTGTGAAATATGTGTTATTAAGGCTGAATTCACTTTTATTTCATTTGAAAAGAAGAAGCTCGATTCATGTTAATTTCACGTGAAAAGTTCACGTGAATTTCACGTGAAGGCTCAATTAACATGAATTTCACATGAAAAATTTCACGTGAATTTCACGTGAATCAGTTTTTCACGTGAAATATTTCACGTGAATTACGCGTATAAGCTCGATTAACGTGAAATTCACGTGAATTTTTTCACGTGAAATTCATGTTAATTTTACGTAAATTTCACGTGAACAAAATTTGCCTGTGTAATGTCGACAAAATATGAAAAATAAATAGATATTTGACAGATGAATAAAGAAATTGGTCCGGAAATTTGAGTGCAGAAAATGTGAACTTGTCAGAAAAAATATTAAAAAAAATCCGAGATCCAAGTCAAATTCAAAACAGGGAAGTCAATGGCAGTTGACAGAAATAATACGAAAAAACTGCTACATTGCTTTGTACAAGTGATACAATCAACTCAAATTAGGCAAAATGTTTTGGTAATATTATATAAGAAACAACTCTACAGACAATTCTGTTTTTCACAGAACTACCCCATGTTAATATATTTGTACAAAATCATAGATTGATCATATGAGTATTAACTAAACCACATTAATAAGAAATTAAGGAGCTATGTTATGATTGTGCATTATACACTTATTCACCAAATTTCAAATGGATGTTAGCAATTAAAGGTAATAGAACGACCTTCAACAATAAGACAAATATATACTGTAAAGTAGAATATAAAAAACCATTGCATGTAAATCAATCTTACAGTTATTGACAAATTTCTGACAAATTCAAAAAATGTTTACTTGACTTTCTTTATAAACTGTTTTTTTCACAGGATCGTAGGTTTTGATTCAAATTTTTTAATATATATAACCTTCATCTAAGTGATGTGAGGACATCAAAGACATACCATATACTTAATAAAGATCACATAAACTACAAATTGAATGTGGAATATAGTAATCTCATTTGAAATATTTGGAGCGCAATAATTACCGTAAAAGAAGGTACTATATAATATTTTACCAGAACAATACAATAAGTACTATAATCGATCAGGACGGTTCCAATACTAGCACAAATAGTTTGTAAAGGTAGGTTCATAAACAGGCACTAAACATTTGAATGTCTTTTGTTTCGGGAAATATAGTTTGTTTAATTGTTTTTGTTCGTTTTCTCCGAAAATAGGATACTAAAATTATTTGCATTGAATTTTTATAGGTAAACAGTAGTATACCGCTGTTCGAAACTCATAAATCGATTGAGAAAAAAAACTAAAAGTAATGAATTGAGTTAAAAAAATATATTTTACTATTGTACCAATCGGTTTTCGTGGTATTTTTTCTTCAAAATGACTATTTTAATTAAATATATACATTAAGTTTATACGAACCAGCACAATTTTTGTTTATTTTTCAAATGATTGACTTACAGTAGCTAAGAATACATTAAATTAATGTACTTTTTTATTATTATTTTTTTTGCAGTTTGGAAATACCTCAATCAAATGTATTTCCCTGTGGTTACTATTTTCCTGACTCAAGGCATTTCTGGCAAATGTTCATATGGATATGGGGGTGGCGTGGCTTCTGGCATTCGCCGACTTGGCCGAAGTAGATATGAAGGATATGGACTCAGACCTGGTGTAGGTTCTTTGTTTGTTCTACGAATCAAATCCAGTGCTGGTTATGAACCTGTGTCTGTAAGTAATGGTGGATATAGTCAAGGATCAGTTGCTGTTAGTGGTGGACACGGCTCTGGATATGTTTACGGAGTTGGTTCAACACTCCCTCTAGGTAATGGAAGTGCAAACGGGATAGTTTCTGTAAATAAAGGTGGATATAATCATGGACAAGTTGCTGTCAGTGGTGGACATAGCTTTGGATATGGTAACAGAGTTGGTTCAACACTCCCTTTAGGTAATGGAAGTGTAAACGGGACAGTTTCTGGATCTGGATATAAAGCAAACACCAGCTATAGGGGATACGGTATTGGACCAGTTGTCAGTGATGGATTCGATGGTGGAAACGGAGTTGGATTTGTTAGAAGACAAGGTGGTGGACAAGATGGATTATTCGGTAGTGGACAAATTGGTGGACAAGGTGGATTCGGTGTTGGACAATTTGGTGGACAAGGTGGATTCGTTAGTGGACAAGATACAGTCGACTCTCGTTATGTCGAAGTCAGCCGGACCAGAGAAATATTTCGAGATAGACGTAGTTCGACTCAAACGAACACCGGAAGTTCGACAATCTAAGGGACACAACTCTTGCTAAGCTTGGTAAAGCTAAAATAAATCCGGGTGAATATGGCAAAGGGATCGATATTCTAGTATCAGATCGATGTGTTTGTATGTCACAGTCTTTTATTATTATAATGATATTATTTTTACTTATTCAATTGTTTCAATTAAACAAAAATCCTCTGGCTTTTCCAAGAGTGTAAATTCCAATCGATAGTTTCGTTATTCAGGTCGGTTATAGCTGACAGAATTGTTTATTCTCGGATACAAAAGATTTAAGAAAATTTTGATTTCTATTCATTTTGTTTTATCTCACTCTTTCTTTTCAAAAGAAAATATAACAAGATCAAAGACGCCGTTTGAGTAGTTTTTAGGTGATCATCAACGGAAGCCATAATCCTCACTTTATACACACCCAAGCTCATTAGTGTAAATCACAAATTAAATGTTTTGTTAACATTTTAAATACTTTTTCATGAACATTAACAATGTATCACTAATTATTTATCAAAATTCTATAAAAGATAATCTTAGGTAAACACTCATGGAAATAGCATGTCATAAATCAATACAGTGGTCAATGACCGGAAATTTAATTACACGTGTATTGTCAGATTAACTCTTCAATCCATTTAAATCCCGGAGGTCATGTTTTGACATATGTGTATTAGTTCGAGATAAAAAATGAATTTTGAATGCTTTTGTTAACCTTGGGACCGTAGATTTAGTTCGACTCAACCGAAATTTCGACTCATCCAATTTCGACTCATCAGGAGTCGAATTACATACTTTTGTATGGAATAAAGTTCGGGACCACGTGAAAACTTCGACTCATCCGAAATTTCGAGTCAACCGAGTTCGAGACAACGAGAGTTAACTGTAGATTATTCGGTGGTGGACAAGGTGGATTATCCAGTGGTGGACAATTTGGTGGACAAAAAGGATTCGGTGGTGGACAGGATGGGGGACAAGGTGGATTAGGTGGTGGACAAGGTGGATTCGGTGGTGGACAGGGTGGTGGAAAAGATGGATTCGATGATAGACAAGGTGTTTTATTCGGTGGTGAACAATTTGGTGGACAAGGTGGATTCGGTGGTGGACAAGGTGAATTATTCGGTGGTGGACAAGGTGGATTATCCAGTGGTAGACAAGGTGTTTTATTCGGTGGTGGACAATTTGGTGGACAAGGAGGATTCGGTGGTGGACAGGGTGGGAGACAAGTTGGATTCGGTGGTGGACAATTTGGTGGACAAGGTGGATTCGGTGGTGGACAAGGTGGTGGACAAGGTGGATTACTCGATGGTGGACAAGCTGGTGAACAAGGTATTGGACAAGGTGGATCATTCGGTGGTGGACAAGGTGGGAGACAAGATGGTTTATTCAGTGGTGGACAAGGTGGGGTACATGGTGGTGTATTCGGCGGTAGACTTATTAGTGGACAAGGTGGTGTATTCAGTGGTGGACTCGTTGGTGGACAGGGTAGTGGACTCGGTGGTGGACAAGGTGAATTGTTCGGCGTTGGAGAAAGTGGGGGACAAGGTTTGGGACCAGGTAATGTTTTCGGTAGACTCATTAGTGGACATGGTGGTGCATTAAGTGGTGGACTAGTTGGTGGACAGGGTGGTGGATTCGGCAGTGAATTCAGAGGTAAAAACGGTGGTGGATCGGGCGGTGGTATTAGTGGGGTATTTGGTGGTAACAACGATGGTGCAAATGGTGGTGCATTTATTGGTGGTGGAAATGGCGTTGGTATCCTAGGGGTATTTGCTGTTGATAATGATTCGCTGGTGGAAACGTTGATGGTTATGGTGGATATGGCCGAGGAATAGCGGTTGTTTATCCCGAAGATAGCATTGGATATGGGTTCGGAGTTCGTTCAACACTCCCTTTAGGTGGTGGAAGTGAGAACGGAATAGTGACCAGAGGAAAATATGAAGCAAACAAAGGTCGGATTAGGTACACTACAGAACAAATTGTTAGCGATATATATAACGGATACGATGGATTAGCTCGATATCAACCAAACAAAGGTCGAAAAGGGTACACTATAGGGCCAGTTGTTAGAGGTGTATATAACAGATACGTTGGTAGATACAGTGAATAAGGTAGATTTTGTGGTTACGAAACTGAATATTATTGAACACATTAAGTTATATATCCATATAAAACACATTAAATAATTCAGACGGTTATGTCTTATAAGTCTAGATAATAAAAATATAATGTTATAGTGTTCTTTTGAAATTTTGGATTCTCAATGCTCTTCAACTTTGAACTTGACTTTATAACTATTTTGACATGAGCGTCACTGATGAGTCTTGTGTAGACGAAACACGCGGCTGGCGTACTTAAGTATAATACTGATACTTTTGATAACTATTCGTTAACGGAATGGGTGACAGTATGATGTAAGTTTATTGTAACTTAGCCTCAATGATTCAAATTATCAAAGTTGAAAGAAAGGAAGTATCACCTAATGACTTTTTTTAAATACAGTCAGTTGACGACCGGTTACACACACACACACACCTACACACACACACATACATATATAATTGAAAACAACGTTCAAATCTATGATTGCGTTGGATAAAAACTGAAATTTTTGTACGTGTGCATGTAACTAATTTGGTTTCAGAAGGGTCTAAATACAGCACAATCAACATTTTCCAAATGACCATAAAAGTGAAAAAATATATTTTAACATATTTGACAAGCAGGTCGAACAACTGATGTTCTTAATCCCTGCTATATATATCATATTAACACATGTCGTATTAACATCTTTATATTTCAGGTAAAGAAATAATGAACAAAGTCCCTGAAAATGATGAATCCCTAGCTATTCTATTTAAAGACTACAGCCTTTCATGTATGTAACCTGTCCACGTATATCATTCTAGGACTGTATCACATAAGCATACTTATAGATTTAGTTTATAAATAAAGATTTGCCACTACGACAATCATAATTTTATGATCTTTCTTAAAATGGTCACGTGTTTAATTGAGTATTAATAAAAAGATATGTTAGGAAACTAGAATAAAAAGTCTACACAGCATTAAAAAAGGTATTGTGTATTTGAACAAACTATCAGTTATATAGCGTTATGTCAAGAAGTTAATCGACCAATCATAGATTTTAGATTTAGTGACATGTTTGCGCTTGTCCCAAGTTATGAGAATTTGTATTTCAAATACAAGTACACTTTTTATTAACAGGCCTTCTGAAATCCGCCTCTTGGTGCAAGGTTTTCTTTGGTGGTTGAAACCCCATTGCTGGCTATCGACTGTTTTTTACTCTTTCGTTGGGTTGTTGCTTCTTTAATCAATTCCCAATTTCCATTCTCTATTTTTACAGTATAGAAAATTAAAGAAGGAAATCAAAGTTATGAACGATTTAAACAGGGTTTCTTTAAGTATGCCAACGTCCAATCTATTCAAAAATACCTAACCTACTATAACACATATTAGCACATAACAGATAACACATATAAAATCAACACAACCAAGATATCGATATTCACGATGTTTCTGTGTCTCGACAATCATTCAACATGAAAGACATATGTGTCCTAGCCACTTTGCGATATAAAGAGGCTACTCAGGATCTTTAAAAAAAATGTAGCGAATTTCAAAAAGCTGTAATAAGGGTTATAAAGATAAATGAAAGTGTTGTCAATTCGTTTGATGTGTTTTATCATTTATTATTGTCATTTGATTAGGGACTTTCCGTTTTGGAATTTTCCTCGGTGTTCAGTATTTTTGTGATTTTATTATTTGCAAGATCGTTCCGAATTCTGAATAATTATCTCAGAACCTGGAAGAGAGGTAGGATGAAGCAGGCATTTCGTCTTATATATCAGAGACATGATTCTGAACAGAACCAAGTCAATGATTGTTAACAGGTGTTCGATTTGATGTTGGTTTTTTTTCACTTGATTGCAGATATGTGAAATGTGTTCAAATTGGTATATTGGACAAAAAATCCTTCTGCATATAGACCGTCGCTCACAGTTATATGCGTTTATTGATAAGCCATATATTGCAAGAGATATTGGTAGCTGTTATTTTATCCTGTACCATTTAAAATCAATTTCTTGTACTATCCTGGATATGTACCAATCAGAAACGATATTTGTAAAATGATTCGTTCATGGCGACGTTAACGTGAAATAAAGCTTATAGCGTCAGATTTAGTATTATTATTTTTCTTTCATGGAACGTTAAAAATATATATGGTACAAAAAGTTGAAGTCATGTACATATTAGGTATCTGTTAATTCCAATGTATGATTTAAGGGTTTTTTACATGGTAACGTCTTCGCCATCCAAAGTTAATATAATGCAACCAATTACTTATGAAATTTGTGGCCTTCCATTAAAAAGTAGTATTCAACAATTTTAATATAAACTATCCATGATGTTTTCATAACATTTTTAAATCTCTTACCATATGGCGGCTTAAAGAAAATGAAAAAATATCGGGCTAGGCTTAGTTTTAAATAGTAAAGACAAATACAGTTGCTAAAACTGATATTACAATGTTTTAATACTAGTATGCAAAACCTTCATGAAACATGACTGAAGTTAGTGCCGCAAATAAACATCATATGACCTTGACATTACAATATTAAACAGAACTTTCAATACATTTAAATAATCAAATATTGTCAAAGTCGTAACTCCACTACTAACCGTGTTTTGAAGAAAAAAAACGCATCCATTTTAACCTAATAAGGAACATACCCGGTCCTCACGCGGACGCTTTCAACCAATCACATTCCTAGAAATGTGTAGGAGGTAAGATAAATGCTTTTACAGGTTACGACCATTGTTTTCCCTATAAGTCTTTGTTAAATTTTCACTCAAAAACATGTATAGAACTTAATTTTTGTGTATTTTCATTTCAAAAAAAAATATTTGGCATAAATTAAGTTTTATTCTGTCCAGTACAACAGACACAATTTTACTGATCACTTCATTGTATATATGAGCAAACAATCATGACTGGAAATTAACCAATCAAATCTTCCCTTTTTCACTGTGTACAAAAACAAAGTAAAAACACAAAAATACTGAACTCCGAGGAAAATTCAAAAAGGAAAATCAAAAATCAAAAGGCAAAATCAAATGTCCAAACACATCAAACGAATGTATAACAACTGTCATATTCCTGACTTGGTACAGGCATTTTCTAATGTAGAAAATGGTGGATTGAACCTGGTTTTATAGCTAGCTAAACCTCTCAATTGTGTGACAGTTGCGTCAAATTCCATTACATTGTCAACGATGTATGAACAAAACAAACATACTCAAAGAGTAAAAATGTCAAAAATAGGGGTACAGCAGTCAATATTGTGTTATCATCTTATTATCACTGTAAAAACAAAATATGTAACGAAGAAGCACAAAAAGGCATACATCAAATTTAACATACTCATTTTGCTTTTCTTATACGACTTAATTTAATGTAAAGTCTACCCGTAAAGGACAGAAGATTTTCAGTACTGGTGTAAAATTGCGCGTTTGAAATTCGCACAGGTAGACATAAAAATAATTTTGTCGTTCAAAGTATGACGGCATACATACATGCAGAGTCACGAAAAGTAGATATAACAAAAACAGACTAAACATAAAGTAATAATAATAAATAAAATAATTGCGTGGTTCAAAGTATGACTGGATACATAAGTACAGTTTCACGTCAAATGTATATCATAAAAAACAGACTTAACAGAAAAAGTAGTATAAATGAATAAATAGTTTTGTCATTCATAGTATGTCAAGATCCATAAGTAAAAGAAATATTAATAAATGAAATAATTTTGTCGTTCAAAGTATGAAGTTTTACATAACCAAAGAGTCACTTCAAAAGAATATCTCAAAAAACTAGTTTAGGTAACCATGTAACCTCGTGTTAAAAAAATATTCTACACAAACACCAAATTAAAAAAAAGTTGCTTTGAAATACCCAAGATATACGTTTATGACTCAGAATAATTTTCACTGCAAAGAAATATGGAATTGATTTCTTACTAATTTAAAATTCTTGCGTATGCAACCGAATTTGACGAACTATGATTTTGTGAAATATACCTGAACTGAATTCAAAAAATGTTGACCAATTATAAATAATATGGGTTTTTTTGGTAAAACGTTTAGGTCCTCACTGCTCTTCAACTTCGTACCTTATTTGCCCTTTTTAAATGTTTTGGACTCGAGCGTCACTGATGAGTCTTTTGTAGACGAAACACGTGTCGGCTTAAATACAACATTTAATCCTGGTATCTATGATGAGGTCATTTATTATTCGACGAGGTGAGACATAAAATATCTATACTAATCTTTTCTCACATCATTTTTAGTCTGAAATAACAAAAACAACGAAAACAATACTTTATTTAAAGAGGGTTACACAGTTAGCTATATAAATAATCTTCAATGAGGCCCTTATCATAATTAATTAAACAAAATTTAAACATATACATTGCATACATTAGTATAAAAAGTCAAGCATGGTGATAATGTTCAACACAACTTGATAAACTGTGATGAAAAAATAAACATGATGACATAATCAGTTTTTCATTTTATTTATACAGCTAGGTTGATTTCAATAAATGATCTGTTATTTTGTATTTGAAAGAATTAACATTTGTTATAATTCTTAACACTATTGGCAAATTATTTCACAAGAATGTTCCAAACAAATTATTTTCAACAATTCTGTGTCTGGTTTAGGGAGTATGAGGTTTCCTCGAACAGCATTTCTCAAGGTGTTTGGATTTCTCTCTGAAACATAATGAAACTTGTTTGTAAGATATGATGGGGCATTATTTTAAATGCACTTAAATGTCATCACAAACTTATTCTCTGTTCAACTGTTATCCAGTTTAAGTATTTGAATAAGGGCCAGGCAGTATCGAAAGGGTATGTTTCTAGTATTAATCTATCAGCTCTCTTTTGTAATTGTTAATCCTATTTAAACCCTCACTGCTACAACTACTCCACACTATACAACACTAATCAATTAGTGGCAAGATATAACCATAATAGAATAGTTTTCTTCAGTCTTGATTTAGAATTTTTTTTAAATTTAAAATAGTAGATATAGCTGATTTTTTTAGCAGATCACATCAATTTGGTTTGTCCATGTGAGGAAAGGGTCAATTTTAATGCCTAAGAGACTTTCGTATGTAGAAGATTGTATCATTTGATTGTTAATAGTTAAACAACACTGTAATGTGGCATGGCTCTTTGCTTTGTTCCAATAATCAGATATTTTGTTTTGTTTTTATTGATGAACATATTGTTATCATTGCACCATTCCTCAACACCATGTTAATTTTCTTGTACCTTTGACTGTAGAGTTTGATAACAATTACCAGAAAGATGTAAAAAAAAGAAAAAAGTTGAATCATCAGCATATAAATTAGTGCAACAATTTTTCATATAGATAGGAAATTCGTTTATGTATAATATAAACAGAAGGGGTCCTAATATCGAGCCTTGGGGAAACCATACTTGATATAAAGTTTTTCAGAATGCGCATAACCAATTTGTACTTGTTGAGTTATTTTATTCAAATACGATTTAAAAAAAGAAACAGCAGTATTATCAAGTCCATAAATTTTGAGTTTTATACAGAAAATATCATGATCTACTACTATCAAAAGCTTTCTTTAAATCCAATAGGACTGCTTAGTTGATATTAACGTCAGTTTGGTAACAGTGTTCTTGTCAAAACACAGACTGTGCTGGGTGTAAAAAATTATCTTTTAAGACAGTAATACAAATGCTTTGAAACATGCTTTTTTTAATTTTGAAAAAACAGGAAGTATAGCAATCGGTCTGTAATTTGTAGCCATGAATTTTTCTTCAGCTTTAAAAACAGGGGTTACTCTTGCCTTCTTTAGAACACTGGGTAATGTACTTGTATCTATTATTCTGTTAAAATGTAAGTTAAAGATGAAGTTATGAAAGGAGCACTCAATTCAAAGAATGTTGGTCCTATGTAATTAGATTCGGTGGATTGATTAATGTCAAGTTTGATCAGCTCATTAAATAGGTATTTTCTTTGTGACTGGTGGAATTGACATTTTTTCTTGTTTTGACTTAGTAAATTTCTTCTGTACAAATTGAGTTAATTTTGCATAACCATGATTTTTGATCATACATCTGTCAGTACTCATGTTTTAACATACGATGCAAAAAAATCTTATTAAAACATTTCAAATGTCAATGACATTATTATTTTCAACACCATCTTCATTTAAAACAGGGACGAAAGATCCCAAAGGGACAGTCAAACTCATCAATCGAATATAAACTGACAACGCCATGGCTAAAAATGAAAAAGACAAACAGACAAACAAATAGTACACATGACACAATATAGAAAACTAAAGAATAAGCAACACGAACCCCTACAAAAACTAGGGGTGTTTTCAGGTGCTCCGGAAGGGTAAGCAGATCCTGCTCCTCATGTGGTACCCGTCATGTTGCTGATGTGATAACAAATCCGGTAAATAATCTAATTCGGTAGGTCACTTTCATGAAAGGGAAGGGGATTGTTGCTACGACGTAATGAACATATTCGAAATTATTTGTGAAACGGTTATTCCGTAACGGTCAACCAACTCGTGATGGCGTTCGTAAAAT
Source organism: Mytilus edulis (assembly GCF_963676685.1). Classification (NCBI taxonomy): domain Eukaryota; kingdom Metazoa; phylum Mollusca; class Bivalvia; order Mytilida; family Mytilidae; genus Mytilus; species Mytilus edulis. The sequence continues at coordinate 71,016,180 of NC_092356.1, forward strand.
TTACGAAGGGATAATTTCAACTGCACCATTTGGAACTCTTGGTTTAATAGCTTCCTTGTGAGCAGCAACCCTCTATCAAGAAAATCGTGATAGGAAATGCAAGCATGGGAATATCGTATCAATTGGCAGATGTATACCCCGTATGCAGGTGCTGATGGAATGTTGCTACTAAGAAATGGAAAGTTCACAATTAAAATTCTGAAATCATTTCTTTTGTCGTAAAGCTTTGTTTTCAACCGACCTTCATTGTCAATTTCTAGATGTAAGTCAAGATATGAGGCCGACTTAAATGTATCTGTAGTTCGATGGGTAAATGCGTTACACATAGTCACCAAATTTTGAATTATTTAGTGAAAGAACATCATCTATATAGCAGAAAGTAGAAATAAAGGATATCGCTAACTTCTTATCTTTCTTCCTAAGAAGTTTCTGCATGAAGTCAGCCTTTTATATGGTTTTTCTTGTTTGGATGAGTAAAGACTGTGAATACATTTCCACAAATATTTTAAAGCTTTCGATATTTTACACATCTTTGAATAAAAGCAATTCTTGATTCATTGGTTAGTGTTTTTTTTCCTGTTTCGCCAAATTTTTAACTCGGACCACATTCCTCATCTATCATATTTCTCTCTTATGTTCCTGGCATATGTAAGTTCATAATTGAACCATTTATTTTGTCTGTCTCATTTTACTCTTTTAGTAACAATTGGTGTTTACAAAAATGTATCTAGAATTCCATTAAATATGTCCTACCACAACTGAAAACAGGTATTTAGATGACTTTTATGTTCAATTTTATCAAAAGGTGCAATAGTTAAGTCACTTAGAAAATTTGTCTCATTGATTTTTTTTTTTTTTTTTAATTTTTGTAAGAAATGGAAAAATGAATATCTTTTTTTTATATGAGTGGCATTTTTTCCCTTCTGGATAATGATCACTTATTGCGAAGTTAGCAACATGTGATTCTAGTATCAAATCTTTATTGGTAACATAAACATGATCAAGTAGTGTGATACAATCAGTTGTAACTATTGTTGCTTCTTGAATTATCTGGTTGAGATTATAGGTTTCTAATAAACTTGGCCATTGTTGTCGTTGTTTATTAGGTTTCAAAAATCCTATGTTAATACCACCAACTAAAATAATATCTGGATTATGATAATACTATTGGCTATATAAGTTAAGAGGAAGGGAGGTTTGAGTTCTCAAAAAAACGTTTTTAACCCCGCCGCATTTTTGCGCCTGTCCCATTTCAGGAGCCGGTAGCATTTGTTTGTCGTGTATGATTTTAATTTTAGTTCAGTTACATATTTCGAATTTAAGCATGACGTCCATTATCAATTTACTAGTACACATCTTTGTTAAGGGTCAGCTGAAGCACGCCTCCGGTTGCGGGATTTGCTCGCTGTGTTGAAGACCCATTATGGGTCTTCGACTGTTTTCTTACACTTTCTTCGGGTTGCTGTTTCTTTGACATATTTCCCATTTCCGTTCTCGACCACCGTTTTACTTAAAAGTGCAGAACTAAACTCGATTCGAATACAGTTATAACAAGAATACATTTTCTATGTGTCTTCATATGTCAGTTTAAGGTTGCATTCTTGTAATTGACTGCTCCATAGGCTTACATGCAAAACAGCAGATCTTTTAAAATAAAAAAATAAAAAATGCCACATAGAAAAAACATTTCATGTTCATATTATGTATGTACTTATGCGAAACTGTGATTTAATCGAGAGAAAAAGTGGGTCATGTCACGAAGAATAAAAGGTTACGTAACCCTGAAGTCAAAACATTTTTTTTTCTACTTTCTGTTTGCTGTTTTCACTAGGCCGCACCAATTCCAGTAAACATGATATCCTTCCTCTTTCCTGGATAGATATCCCCAAAAAGATGCAAGATTTATTTTCAATCTATATTTATGTTTCAATTCAGCATAAACCTTTAATCAAACAGAAAAAAAAATGAGTCAAGAAAAAAATTCAGAAAAAAGTGGACTATTTTGTTTCCCTCTATGTTTTGACATGCACCGGAAACTGAAGTTGTAATACAAGACTGGTACCTTTAGCTTGTCGCCCAATTATAAGTTTTACCATATAAATCACAACGGTTAAGTTTGTTATTGTGTTTCCCAGTATTGTGATTGCATACGGCGGTTTTGAACAAGAATTGTATTTCACATTCAATACATTTGTCTCCTTCTTTTTGTGACACTGCTCTTTGTTTGACTTCAGTATATGGTTTTAATGAAATTCTATTCTGCACTTATAACATTTAAATGGTTTAGGATTTCGGTGTTTGTTTGCTGATGAAAAAATTGTCACAGTGGGGACAGTTATGATAAAAACTTCCCATAACCTGTTTCATTTGATCATCAGATATATACTTATAAAAGTCTTGTATTAGTGGCAGCATATCAAGCCTAATTTGTGTTTAACTTTCTAAGAAGCAATTTGTCTTTTTATCTTAAAGAACAAAATCAGATTACAGTAGATTATGAGTGAAACCGTTTGTCTAAGGAAAATGTTTGGACACCGTGTGCTATAAATATGTACTAAATTCACATTTTATCCAACTAATCATGCAGATTTCATTTTCACATTCGATGCATTTTTTACACGTACATTTTCTGGCGTATTAAATTATTATCCTCGTACTTTTGATAACTATTACTTTTTGCAAATATTTTTATATTGATCATATTTCATGATTGAATTTTCGTTTATTATTACCACTCAAAATATGAAACGGTTACTTTTTTCTAATGTATCTTCATTCTGTCATTTATTTATGAACACACAATACGGTTTACTATTTATTTGGTTAAAAGCCTACCTTGTTAAAACTATTTATAGATACAATCGCAAGACATTGAATATTATTATCCCTTATTTCATCAGTATTTATTTTTTATTTTGGAAATCAATCAATCGGGTGTCCTAAGCCTGTTTTTCGTAGGATATCGTTTGTTGCTGTATATCATTGTTTTCATTGTTTTGTACATAAATTTGGTAGTTTTCTCGTTTGATTTGTTTTACATTTGTCATCATGATAGTGTTATAATAAAAGAATAAACCCTTTGCCAACATGACGTTTTATTATTTTTTATTTTGGATGGTTGTACTGTTAAATTACGGTGAAATTATTTAACCGTCTCAAACTCTGGTAAAGAATTGCCTCATATCATATGATCAGATATTTGACTAAATAGTTTTGACGCGCAATCGTTATGTGTTCTGTTATTTGTATAACAAAAAGCTCATAAAAAATTTCAAAGTTAATATGGCTTTTATTTTCGAGCGTTACTTTATGCGAGATTTTCCAGATATATTTGCCATACTATATACACTTAAACACAGTTTTAACACCTGCTACATAGTAACACGAATTTGTTAAAATATTAAGTTACCATTTAATGACAAAGAGAAACAGTACTTGTGCATATATGTATAAAGGAACTATCTCGCATGAACGGAATCACAGATCATCACCAGTCTATCCTGTCTTCAAGTGGAATAATGCAGCTACTTTCTTTACTATTGTTAACTGTACAGATATGTGTAGTGAACAGCTCTTGCTGCTCTAAACTTAGTAAGTGATCATGACACCTATCTTAAAGTTATTTGTTTTATGTGTGTTCTTTCTATGTGACGTCATCAGACATGGTCGGCTTTATCATGGTATCACAATAGGAATTTCAGAGAAGGTCATAATTTTGACCATTGAAGAACTGAGATCAAACGAAACACACGTTGATTAAATAAGAAAATAAACAGGTCAGTAAAGGAATACAGAGTAAGATTTAAAGAAATAAAAATAATCAACAGGCTAGGAAAATTTTATAACCGATTGTGAAACACTTAATTCATCAACCCCTAAAAAGTTGCGGTTGCATCATATCAAGAATACGCATTTGTGCAAAGCAATCGCTTAAAAAATTCCGACAAACAGAAATACATATTTGCTTTTATAATATTTCAAAGATGAAATTTTCTTTTACAGAAAAGTCCATGTTTGACGACTTAATCGGAATGATGATGAAGCTCAAAGGAACAGGTACTTATATTTAATGATATATTTATATTTCAATTCTTTTTATTAGGTAATTCAAATTAATAAAACGTATCTCCCACTTTTGTTATATAAGAATCGGTATAAGACCTTCATACTTCTCTGTTTTTCTATATAACTCTATGTTTACCGCTACGTTCTGTTGATATCCTCAAGTCCAGATTTAACAAGGGGCTAGCGATTAAATACTTTGAGCAATTATATTGATCGGTCAAGATAATATTTCATTGCAAAGATTCATATAATGAGCTGGCTGTGTATGTTTCTATTTTCAGAAGGACATGGAACGGATACCGAATTGAGTCAAAAGAAAACGCCTGCATTCACAGCATACCGGGACTCCGTACAAGATTTGTCGTCCAGGGAAATTGTAAGGTTTGATAAGGTTTGGACAAACAACTTGAATGCATATGATGTTAATACAGGTGTCTTCACTGCTCCAATAGCAGGACTTTATCATTTTTCTGCAGTTGTAATGTCAGAAGCTGGAAAAAATCTATTTCTACATTTATGGCACAATGATGCAAAAACAGCAGCAAGTTACACTCATGGCGATGGTTTCAAAACTGGCACCTTCGATGTTGTGCTGAACCTAGAGAAAAGTGATCGTATCTATATACGATGTAGAGGAAATGACAATCAACGAATCTTCAGTAATGTTGATAGATACATTACCTTCTCTGGTTATCTTATTGCTAAATAAAAAATAATTCAACAATCAGTTAATTCTTTTATCTTAAGATCATTGAAGTCCATGATGCTGTCTTGGGTTTGTCATAGCTTTGTATTTTTTTATGCTGCCCTGATTATTTCATAGCTTTGTATTTTGTTATATTGCCGTGGGTATGTCATATCTTTGTATTTTGTGATTTTGCCGTGGGTATGTCTTAGCTTTGTATTTACTTATGCTGCCCTTAGTATGTTATAGCTTTGTATTACTTGATGCTGACCTGAGTTTATCATAGCTTTGTATTCTGTGATGCTGCCTTTAGTATGAAAAGTTGTGTACTCCGTGATGCTGTCTTGTGTATGTCATAGCTTTGTATTTCGTGATGTTGTCCTGAGAATATCACAGTTTTGTTTTATATGATGGTGTCCTGAGTTTGTTATGGTTTTGTATTCCGTGATGCTGCTCTGACTATTCCGTGAGAATGACTGATGTGGCTTAACCTTATGGTCAATGACTTGTATATCAGCGTTTCAGATTAAATTTGGTTTAAGATTTCAAGTACAACGGCATTGAGTTTCTAAAAAAAAGTAGTGATATTCCTGACTCGAAACAGGCATTTTCTAATGTTGAAAATGGTGGATTAAACCTGCTTCGATAACTAGCTAAACTTCCCATTTGTATGATAGATGAATAAAATTATGTTCCATTAACAACAATGTGTGAGCAAAATATGATGGGTAAGAATGTCAAAAATAGTGATACAGCAGCCTGCATTGTGTTATAATTTAAATCTCTTGCAAAACAAACAAATATATCAACAAAGAAAACAAAATAATAAATTAAAGGCACATACGCAAACATGAAAGACATGAGTACGAAAAATAACTAAAGCACAACAACACATATTATACAAACCTTAATAATTGAAATGACTTTCTGGTTAAATCAGACAAATGCCGTTCAATTTGTTAAAAATAGCCCGATCTTTAAGATTGAATATTGGCATACTACCTTTATTTTGTTCTGGATTATTATGATATCGTTTTGGCATAAACAGTATAATGTATAGGTTTTGTTGAGTAAAACGTCCGAACGAGCCAATTCTTGAATACGTGTTTATTGTTTTATCTAAAACTAAAATTATTCAGGTACGGCGCAGAAATAGCCTAGAGAATTATATTGCAGTTTATCGAGAGCGTTAGTGAAGGATGACATCAACTAATAAAACAACTGAAAAGGTCATGTAAAAGTGCTTAAAAATCTTTATAATTTTTTTAATCAAACATGTTTTTCGTTGGCTACTATATATCGTCAAATCCACAATTGACATATCATAATTGAGAAGTGAGGCTCTAAGTTGCCTTGCTGAAATCTATAGACTGTAATTAAGTGTTTGTCGTTTTTTGCTGTGTTACATATTTGTTTTTCATTCATGTTTGTGTTGTACATTGATTAGGTCGTTAGTTTTCTCGTTTGAATTGTTTCAAATTTATCATTTCTTATATAGCTGACTATGCTATGGGCTTTCCTAATGGTGAAAAACCGTACGGTGATCAAAAGTTGTTATCTTATGTGTCATTTGGTCTCCTGTGGAGGGTTGTTTCATTGGCAATCATATCACATCTTCGTTTCTATATATAAAAACAGTAGAAATCCCGGCGAGGGAAGAACCAAAAAATTTGCGAAAGCAAATTTACAGATCTAACATTGTTGGGTTGATGTTTAGACGAGTTGTATATACATTATGTACACAGCCATGTATCACCATCATTGATGGCGATCCGATGGATACATCTGTTGTAGGGTTGACAAGATGAAAAATAATTTATATACATTTTTTCACCATGAGCCTAAAGCCATATCGTATGCCCTAAAGGAGATATGTTATGGACACTTCTTAAACAAAGATACTTTTTTGTAGCCAATTTCTCTTTAACGGATGGTGGTACCAGGAAATTTCATTACTTTCCGTTACCAATAAGTATTTAATAAAAATAGTAGTAATTGTAGTGTTATTTTTTAAAGTACATTTAGCATCCTTTATTTTAATGCTTAGACCTTAGATAAATAAAGACACCAATACTATATTGCGGATAAATAGCCATATATCGAGTAAGCCATTATGATAGATAAAACTAACAATACACACAGATTTAAATCTAGAGTAAAGAAAACAAAATGCCGGAAAGTATTCCTAATCAAGAGTATGGCAAATTTATATGCCAAATATTGTTAGGCCTCTCCCACCTGAAACAATCCCCACTCCCTATACTATCAGCCCAAATGTAAAGGGTAGTGAAGCATGTTGGGACGTCTCGCAGAACCTTACACCCACCAAGTGAATGTTAAGTCCTGCTTCAAACTTTGGAATTGAAATGTAATACTTTCGCACCGTATGATTGTGAGTCAGAAAACCCATACCCTTTAGTCGCTTATAAAAGGACCAACAAAAAACATGTGAAACAATCTCATTGAGAAAACTAAGGGCTTTACTACATGATCTTGAATCGGGACAGACATCTTAAAAATGTGACGGGGTAACATATGTTAAGTTACCTTGATTTGTTTCTTCATTGATATGGAGATTTGAACATCCATAAAAAAAAATGATTCCTTATATATGTACCGCTTAAAATTATTGCTGTCATCTCCTGCAAAATATATATTGAAGAACATATTTCCCCATGCAAAACTCTAATTCCTAGCTAGGCTTTAGCTATATTTCTATCTGTTTTGGTTTTATTAGCTCTTAAACTTTTCAATACATTTGTGTTTTTATATCTAATATTGTGGCCTCGAGCTCACTCCATATTCATTTATTGTCGAAATGCGCGCCTGTTATATTAGTAACTTTGTCAACGTTAATGTTATTCTAAGAAAAAATGAATATGAATGAGATTTATCAAATAAGAGTTTTCCTTCTTTGTACTGGTTGTATTTGATCCGAATGATTATCAAACGTTATATAATCACTTTGACTTTTTGCTTGCATGTGGTTCAAAACTTTTTCCAGAGACAATTGCAGTACATAGAGCATCATTTTCTCGCTTTTCCATCACATTCTTTTATTATTGTTCTTTTGAATATCAATTAAGCTAGTGTAAAGAGCCTGATATTCAGCGGATGTCGTTGTTGTTTTATATCACCTTTATTTTACGTTATATTTTGTGAATAAATAAGACCGTTACTTTTCCCCTTTCAATCGTTCTACAATTGTCATTTAGCCATTTTATAGATGACTATGCTATATCGGTTTTGCTCATAGAGATTATCACCATATTATGTTTCTATATAATCCAACTACTGTTCCTACCCGTTCTTGTTAACTGGACAGATAAGTTTTTTAAATGGCAAAATTAAAACCTTTAAGAGTTTAAAAAAAAAATGGAAAACAATTGTCAATGTACAGACATTACCTTATTTAGAACAAAAAGAGGATTAAAAGAGGGACGAAAGATACCAAAGGGACAGTCAAACTCATAAATCTAAAACAAACTGACAACGCCATGGCTAAAAATGAAAAAGACAAACAGAAAAACAATAGTACACATGACACAACATAGAAAACTAAAGAATAAACAACACGAACCCCACCAAAAACTAGGGGTGATCTCAGGTGCTCCGGAAGGGTAAGCAGATCCTGCTCCACATGCGGCACCCGTCGTGTTGCTTATGTGATTACAAATCCGGTAAATAGTCTAATTCGGTAGGTCAAATTCATGAAAGGGAAGGGGATTGTAGTTACGACGTGAGGAACATATCCGATATCATTTGTGAAATGGTTATTCCATAACGGTCAACCAACTCGTGATGGCGTCCGTAAAATTTACGAAGGGATGATTTCAACTTCACCATTTGGAACTCTTGATTTAATAGCTTCCTTGTGAGCAGTAACCCTCTATCAAGAAAATCATGATAGGAAATGCAAGCACGGGAATATCGTATCAATTGAGAGATATATACCCCGTATGCAGGTGCTGCTGGAATGTTGCTACTTAGAAATGGAAAGTTCACAATTGGAAAGCTGAAATCATCTCTTTTGTCGTAAAGTTTTGTCTTCAACCGACCCTCATTGTCAATTTCTAGATGTAAGTCAAGATATGAAGCTGACTTAACTGTATCTGTAGTATCCTTTATCTCCAATTCGATGGGATAGATGCGTTCCACATAGTCACCAAATTTTGAATTGTTTAGTGAAAGAACGTCATCTATATAGCGGAAAGTAGAGTTAAAGGATATTGTTAACTTCTTATCTTTCTTCCTAAGAAGTTCCTGCATGAAGTCAGCCTCATAATAATAAAGAAACAAGTCAGCAAGTAGAGGGGCACAGTTTGTTCCCATTGGTATGCCGACAGTCTGTTGAAAAACTCGTCCTCCGAACGTAACAAATATGTTGTCAATCAAGAAATCAAGCATCTTGATAATATCGGTTTCAGAGAATTTTTTGTTTGAATCAGAGTGATTCTTTACAAAGTAGGATTTATCCCTCCCTAAGACAAGATACTTGTATCTACGTTGGCCATTCTTTTTTATGAAGCAAAGTAATACCAACTCTTTTAATTTGTCTTTAAGTTTGGAATGTGGAATACTTGTGTAAAGAGTAGAGAAGTCAAATGTTTTAATACTGTTACAAGATGAAAGAGAGTTAGATTGTATGTACTCTAAAAGATCTTTGGAATTTTTAAGTATCCACATCTGATTCACGCTACCTCTAGAATAGGCAGTTTCACAATAACTTTGAAGCCCGTCTTTGATTGCTGATAAAATGGATGTTAATAATTTAGAAAGAGGTTTTGTGGAGCACTTGGAAGACCCAGCAATATACCGCTGTTTGTAAGGACACTTATGTAGTTTAGGTATCCAATACAGTGATGGAAGATCCAGTTCTTCATCTTTGGTTGAAATACCAAAGGAACAAAGAACAGACCTATGATTATCCAGGATTTCCTCTTTGGTAAGTGTCGTGAGGGTATATGTTGAGTTTCCAAGTGAATTGTCTATACCTAATTCGTTTATCAAGCAATTAATGTAATGACTTTTACAGACAAAAACGATGTTATTTGGGGCTTTGTCTGCGGGGACAACAACATATTTATCATGGAGGTCGGATAGGTGTTTAGCAACATTTGGGTCTTTAAAAATTAAACCTGCTTTTATAGCTAGTTAAACCTTTCACTTGTCTGACAGTCGCAGAAATTTCCATTGTATTGAATATCAATACGTGAACAAAACAAACAGAGATAACAGATAAAAATAACACAAATATGGGTAAAGCAGTCAATGTTGTGTTATAAAATAAGAATAGACACATATGTCATCAACAAAAAAAAATGGTAAATAGACGAAGTATATAATCGAAAATGAATACAAAAAATGACCAAAGCAGAATATTTGTGGAATACATAGAGACCGACACACGCCAATAGGATATTACCAAAAATAGACTTAACAGTAAAGGTTAAAATTTACAAATAAAATGATATACAAGAACAATATAACACGTAATAAATATGATAAACAACGTCAGTAGCTAGAATTCATCCTGCAAAACCATAATGTATTATACGGGATATTAATCAACAAGGTCTTGTTATTTTCCAAAGAACTTTTTTTTAGGAAAAGGACTTTGAAATAATATTAGCTCATCAACTTTCAGTGCAGACACTGGTAACGTTTTATGTCCATTTTGTTTTGAAACAAACAAAAATGTGAGCACGTGTTTAATATCAGACTGTCAGACTCGATCTTACTATAAACATAAATTAAAAAAATTGTTGGTGTATGTTAAATGAAAATTACACTTTCGAGGTCAACATTGCAAAAGGGAGTTAAAATGTCACTGTATAAGAGGCACTAACTTTGCTTGCTTGTGGACTACTTGTACCACGCGTCGGTATCAATTCAAACTACCAAAATAAGGAAAGGTGTCATACCTGTACTTTTTTCATTTAACAAATGCAATTGAAAAAAAATAACTTCTTTGAGCAAAAATTGTTTGATTTTAATCAGACTGTTCTCTCCCCTTTTAGAATTGATATGATTCAATCGTTTTAGGGAGTTATGTGGGGTTTTTGTTTTGGTTTACATGAAAAACGATACGCTACTGTTGTATTCATTCGCTTATGACCATTTGTACTGACGGACCACATACTTGTTATATATGAACGGTTTCAGCGTTCCTGATTGGCGAAATTTCATGAATACATGTACGTTTCATACTACCCCAAAAATGACAAATATAACTTCAACAAGCTGTTCAATTCTTACAAGAATATGTAAAATATATCAAGTTACAATTTAATGACGGGTGCATATGTTTAAAAGACATATTCTACATGAATGGAATAAGCACATCCTCATTTTACAATTCTATATATCCAGTCGACAAGAGAAAAAATGTTTGTAATACAACTCATATCGCTACTACTAACTACTCACATTGTTGTTGTGAATAGCTCCTGTACCTCTAAACTTGGTAAGTTGTCATCTAAACAATTTTTAAAGTATTTTGAGTTATAATATGTTCGACTATATTATCATGATTATAATGTGTGCAAACAAAAATGTTAATTGTATTCAGATAGCGTAAAGTTTGAATTACAATTCACCATTACCAAGACTGTGCAATATATTTTACAGCTAAAACTTCAGAAATTGCAATTGTTTAAACTTGAATCATGTCAAGAAACCAAACTTTGAAAAGCATAAACGTATTCTGTTTATCGAAACAGATTCACCTGAACATGGTTTTTATGTCTTTGAACATCTGTGTTTTTTATTTACAGAACGCTCCTTGTTTGATGACCTCATTGGAATGATGTTAAAGCTGAAAGGAACAGGTACTTCTTTAACAAATTGGTTGTTAAGGTTTTTTTGTTAAATTCACACTTTTCTATTCTTCCCTAGACGGATTTTATCTGATTTGTCTGGTATATCAGTTAAGTCGGCATTTGAAAATATTTCATCTCGATTTTAAACAGAATGTTTTATATTAAATTTAAATTGTATACATTTGATTTAATATCATTATTTATATCAATGTCAACAGCAATGAGGAAGCTGTATAAAGATAATATATGTATTTTCAGAGCATGGAGGACATGGGAATGAAATGAATCTAAAAGAAACTCCTGCCTTTTCAGTCTACAGGAATTCCCCACAATCGTTATCGTCATCAATTATTGTAAAATTTGATCGTGTATAGACAAATAACTTGAATGGATATGACGTGTCTACTGGTGTTTTTACTGTTCCAGTGGCAGGTCTGTACCACTTCTCTGCAGTTCTCTTGTCGGAAAATGATAAAAATTTATTTTTACATTTATGGCACAACGATTCGAGGACCGCTGGAAGTTTAAGCTCTGGTAAAGGTTATAAAACTGGTACATTTGATGTTGTACTAAACGCAAAGAAAGGTAATCGCATCTATATAAAGTGTAGAAGTAACAACACTCAGAAAATCTTCAGCGATGGCGATAACTATAGTTCCTTCTCTGGATATCTTATTGCTAAATAAAAACGTAACAGCAAATAACTCTTTGTCTTATTCTTTGTTTAGTGCACGTCTATCTCCGTATATTGGAATATAGTTTTTTCATGTTCTCACATTGATATTTTGTAAATAGATTAAAATAACGAAGTTTTATAAGTATAATTTGTGACTTTATATCCGGTCGAAAATTTTTAATTTGAGATGGCATACGGTCATGTTTTGCTCAGACTGTCTATAAGGTTTTTACCTTAATTGAGTTGGCCTTATTCTGGGAAGTCTGAGGAGATTGCTGTCAGTAACTGCGTAGTACTGTTCTATCGTTACTTTGTGTCCTTTGTATTTTTGTGAGCTCTTTTGTGATTCATTCTGCTATTCAACAGCGTTCTACAGCTTATTGTCAAATTGTGCTATTAATCAACTGTTCCAGGTTATTGGTATGACATCAATCAGGCCATTTGTGTCGTTTCATTGTTTAACATTTTGTTGTTTCCGAAACATATCGATGAACTGAAATTTTAAAAAAACAACAAACAAGACTTACAAATGCCAGATGCTTGATTTTGGACAGACGCACAAATACAGCGGGATTTAACATGTTATGTTCGATCTTTACCCTTAACCCTGAAACAAACACTCATCGATACGCAAAGTTAAAAAGAAGTCCGAGTCCTCTGTCAGGATACATAACAAAAGAAACTAAGTAAAAGGAAACAAACTTAAAATGAGTTTTATGAATGTATTTCCACTTTATGTTACGTTTAAAACTTTCTGACGTCAGACACGCGAATCAATGAATGTGTTTGTAGATAGATGTGTTTTCGTTTCTGTTATAAATTGTTCCTTTTAAAATTGTTACACGATGATGACTGCTGTACCCATATTTTGAAATACAAAGGAGTTGAAATGGTCAAATACTTTCGAACTGACGGAAACTTAAATACATAATCTAGAATGTGTGTTCTGTCATAAACAATGGCTTCGTCGTGCGAATCGACGAGAGCATGTTACATGTAACTGATCTTAGCTGTAGAAACAGTTGGTGCGACCTCGATAAAATCTTTATCAATTTAATATAAGCGATAAATATTCATGACTACAATGATAATGAATTTATTGGAGTCACATCCACTGTTTCTACTGTAAACCTGAACTCGTCGGTTAGTGCAATGAAGACACTTTTAAAGATTGAGATTGTTGGTTTATTCTTTACACCTTCGAGGTATTAAAATTATTTCAGTGTTTATTTAAAGTTAACTTTATTTTCAAATCTCTTCTGTTTAAAATTGTCGAAACTTCCGTTTGAGATTTCTGTGGTAAACTATCTATTCAATAGTTAGGACCATTTTATAATAAATATCCTTTTGTACAAGAATACTTTCTTTATAGAAATATAGATCTGCTGGTTATAGATTTTTTATATAACTTTCATTATTGTGACGACGCGCTATGAAATTCAGATAAATTTATAAATGAAGTTGTATATAAATTTTTGGTCATAAACACAAATCTTTTAAACAGTTCGACGAGTGCGTCAATGTTACAGTAGTCGGTTTATTGTAAGTTACTAAGCTTGGTCCGATTCATCTGTCATTTATGGAAACTACTTCACCACTTTCTGAGACATTCATTTTTATTTCCCCATCAGACATGGAGCTACATTTGTAACTAAAGGAAAACTCTCAATGTATTTTATTTCGTTTAAAATAGGGTTTTTCCCGTTTGCTATTTGGAGTTATTATTTATGGATGGGAACTAGTATAACTAGTTCGGATACTGGTTTTGTAACAGTAGGTACTATTTATAAATTTGATGTTCGGTGCAGGAGGCACGAGGAAAGTTTTTGGCGGTTTTTATGGGTGTGGTTTAATGGTACTACATAAAGTTTGGCATTTAAATGTATATATTAGTGTAGCGGATCACATCATTCAGGCATCAAATTATAAATAAAGCGATAACTCGAGTATGCGGTCTATAAGTATCTTTTATTTCTTCAAAATTACATTTAATTTTGGCTTCTTATACTTTATATCATATCAACCGATTCTCTACAATAGAATACAAATACACATAAATATACATCGTAAGTAAAAATATAACTTAAAACACTAAAATCATAATACTAAACAAACAATAAGAAACACTTTCTTTCACGCTTAATGAATAACTTGTTAAATTAAAAGTTAATTGAATAAATATTACTTTATAAATACTTTTACAATTCTTCATATTTCTTCCTTAAATAAATATTGTTCTTAAAAATGTACATAAATTATCTCTTACCGATTATGATCTCTCTATAAAAATAACGATGTGTCTCCGAATATCAAATAACTTGCAATGAATAAAAACTAGACAACGTAACGTACGTCAAAAGCGAAACGTCATAAAACTTAAAAACGGGAAATATAACAATTCATAAGAGCGCAACGTTACATGTATGCGCAAATACCCAAAAATCGTATCTACAAGTATTAACAAATAAAATAAATAACTTCAGTAATAATAAATGAAGTAACCCAACAATTTGGAATTACATTTCAAATCTAACACTCCCCACCATGACATTTCTTAAAAATTGTCATCACACAAAAAGCTTATAAAATATCAATTAATTATTGTTAATTCTTTTGTGAATTTTGACTCTTTTGTTCTGATCACACAACCACCGATACTTGTAAGACTATCACGACTCCTAATGATAGTGTCTACGAGACATAGGTAAGCGCATTCTCCATACCCAATTTCAGAACCATCGCTAGATATATGAAGCTGAGCATCAGATATATCTTTCATGTCTTTTGTCTTGAAGCAACTAGGAATTGATATTTTTAATTTCTGGCAGCGTCGATTTCCATTTTATCCATTCTTCTTCTTTTTCTTTTGGTTTATGTTCCTTTGTGACGGGGTTGTGCGGAAGGTACCATATGCGACTTGACTCATTACTTACATCAATAACTTCCTTTGCATATCCTTTTTGTATATAAGCACTTACTGTTGCTGTATACATCTCATGTAGCTTAGGATCATGTGACAATTTGCGGTGTAATTGATTTAATCGAGCATGTGCTAAAGTCAAATTATTCGATAATTTTACATTTTCATCCCACCACGGTAATTCAAGTTTGTAGTGTCCATCTTCATAGGCTATTGTTGACTCCATTGTTTTCAAGGCGCGTTTATCCTCCAAAGACATGCATACTTTCTCCGTGTTAGGCTTATCGAGAAAATCAGTGGTCCAAAGTCGCTCTAACTGCTGCTGCAAAAGTACATTATCTGCATGCTCAAAATTGATGTTAACTACATCACTGGTGCTTGTGTTGTTGATTGGTCCTCTAACGATCCATCCTAAACGTGTTCGTACGGCATATGGCTCATGACTACTTCCTGAACGCACTTCTATGGGAATGTGTGCTTCTGGTGTATCGGTGCCTATTAGAAGCAGAACTTTATTGCTGCTTATTTCTGGTATATAAATATCTGACAAGTGTTTAATACTCTTAATATCTTTATTATTTGCGGCTGAGTGTGTCGATATCGGTAGATTTTTAACGGACCATACCTTACTAAGTGTTATCGGACAGTTGCTGCCAACTGATTGTACATGTAAGTCAACCTCTTGACCTTCATGTCGGACTCGGTGTGCTGTTGCTGTTGTCATTTTAAATGTAACCGGTCTACTTTCGGTTTCTAGCATTTTTATCAAACGCTCGTCACATAACGTTTTATCCGCTCCATCATCAATCAAGGCATAAGTTTGACAAGTTTTTCCATTTGACCCTTTAACCTCGACGGGTATAATTCCTAGACAATTCTTATTAACTGTCCCGGCGGATGAACAATTGATGCTTACCTTTGTAGCCGTGTGATCAGTGTTGTTATTTTTACCCCAACTATGCATTAAAATGTGATGTTTAGAGCTACAATTTTCTACAGTACACATTTTAGCTTTTCTACAGTCCCTTAAAAAATGTTTACCCTTTAAACAATTATAACATAGCTTAGCAGTTCTTACAAAATTGACTCTATCGGTTAAATTCATAGACTTGAATTTTACACACAATTCTAAATTATTACATGTACCATTACAATAAATACATTTACGATCTTGTGTCGTAGCCTTACTGACATACATATTATTAGAAGCAAATGTAGATACCTTCTCTCTTGTATTCATATCAGTATGTTTGTCTATATCTTTTCTATATGTATTTGAGTTCTCTCTTACGAGATCTAGACCAAACATTGACGAAGCTAGACGAGACTTTTTATCAATAAAGTTTGCTAAATCAGAAAATCTAGGTTCTCTACCATTTTCAGTTATGGAATGAGCAATATCAACCCATTTTACCCTTAAATGCATAGGTAAACGCTTTACAATCTTTCTAAGATTATCAGTATTATCTATATCAGAAACATATCCTAATTGTGATAAAGTTATCTCACACTTTTGCATTTCGAGAGCTAATTTTGAAAGTGACTCAAAATCTGACGCCTTTATCGGAGCACCATATACAAGATTTTCTATATATGACCTAACTATCATGTGTGACCTGCCATAACGTGAGTGTAAAATAGACCTAGCACGTTCATAACCCGTTTTCTCTAACAATACACAATCTTCTATCGAAGATTTAGCCTCACCTTTACAATACTGAATTAAATAACTTAACTTTAACTGATCATCTGTAACTCTACATTCAACATTCGTTTCAAAGTTCTTTATGAATTTGCAGTAATCTGTGGGTTTTCCATCAAAAGTCAAAAGTTCAGGTTTAGGTAGATTGAATCCTTCTTGTAGTGTTGATGCTAATCTTTGGAATGCAGTATCGATGCTGCTGTTTGACTGTAAACTTCCGGCAGTGGTGCACTCTATCCTTGAAACGGCATTTTCTGTACTCTTTGTTGTAACATGTTCATTGTTATTAAGTGTCTTATTTTCTGTGTTTAACGGCACGTTTATATTCTGATAGTTCTTAAATGTTACCTCGGTATCTTCTTCTTCTTCTTGCCACACAGATTCTTCCAACTTTGCTTCTTCTAGCTGACTTTTTCTTTCTAACATCTGTTCTTTCATTTCTATTTCTCGACGAGCGCGTTCTAGTTCTTGCTTTTCTGCCATTTTCTTCACTTGAACCTCGGCCTTTAAGCGGTTAGCCCTCGCTAGCTTCAGCCTATACTGTGTTGACGATGAAGTCCGAGACACAGACGTAATACGGCTATTCTTGTCTTCTTCCTCTTTTGCCTTTTCGGGTTCGCGAATCCACTCATTATATCTTTCACGGAATTCTATGAAGTTTTTCTGTGAGCTGTCAAAGTTTATTTCTAATGTCTCAATTATATCCGAATTTGTACAAAAATCCAAACATTCCAAATGTGCAGCTTTAAAGTGTTCATAGCGGTCACACAATTTTGTGAATAATATTTTCACAGTTTCCACATTATCACGTGAAATCATCTTTGTTTCCAATTCATTGTATAACTTAGTAAGCTGAGACAAATTAACTGTTCTTTTCTTCTGGGATTCTTCATACGCTCGCTCCGCTTCTTCACTATCCATCTTTTTGGAGTAAATCGAGAATTGTAGCGGATCACATCATTCAGGCATCAAATTATAAATAAGGCGATAACTCGAGTATGCGGTCTATAAGTATCTTTTATTTCTTCAAAATTACATTTAATTTTGGCTTCTTATACTTTATATCATATCAACCGATTCTCTACAATAGAATACAAATACACATAAATATACATCGTAAGTAAAAATATAACTTAAAACACTAAAATCATAATACTAAACAAACAATAAGAAACACTTTCTTTCACGCTTAATGAATAACTTGTTAAATTAAAAGTTAATTGAATAAATATTACTTTATAAATACTTTTACAATTCTTCATATTTCTTCCTTAAATAAATATTGTTCTTAAAAATGTACATAAATTATCTCTTACCGATTATGATCTCTCTATAAAAATAACGATGTGTCTCCGAATGTCAAATAACTTGCAATGAATAAAAACTAGACAACTATATTTATTGTACGTACAGGCGTTGGAGGTATTAGTCGAGGAAAAAGAAACGATGCGAAAGAGGAACAATGTTATATGTCATGTATTTATATATTTTTTCAATCGAAGAAATATGTACAATAAAGTAAAATAAAATATTGTATCGCAAGAGAAAATAAGATGTTACTGCGAGCAACTAATCGATGTTACTGCGAGCAACTAGTCCTATATCTGTGTTTGTCTTGTTTATAGCCTATTGAATTTAGAGATTAAATACTTTAAATTCGGACGAGCAGGGAGAGGGAGAATTTAAAATTAAAGAAATTTGACATGATATACTGAAACTTTCTTATAATCAATTAAACGACTGCTTTTCTTAGATATGTGATTTTTCATGGTCAAACTTTTTCATTGTTAACGGACATTTTGAGATTTTTTATTGTAAAAAAAAATGGTGTTTTTTAAAGGAATCAACATTCAAAATTTAGAACTTCATGAACATGTACAGGAAGCTGAATTATTGCACATCTATGTATTACTTAAAATTGTACTTCGATCTGTTGCGTCCTTAAAATGTTCTGATAATTTACATTATCGAACAAAAAATCAGAAATACGGAATATTATATGTGAATGGTTAGGAAATCTGTTTCCCCTACATGTTTTAAAAGTCAAAGAATAAAATTGAGAAAGGAAATGGTGAATATGTCAAAGCGACAACCACCCGACCATAGAGCAAACAACAGCCGAAGGCAACCAATGGGTCTTCAATGTAGCGAGGATTCCCGCACCCGTAGGTGTCCTTCAGCTGGCCTCTAAAATATGCATAATAGTACAGTGATAATGGACGTCATACTAAACTCCGAATTATACACAAGAAACTAAAATTTAAAATCATACAAGACTAACAAAGGCCAGAGGCTCCTGACTTGGGACAGGCGCAAAATTGCGGCGGGGTTAAACATGTTTATGAGATCTCAACCCTCCCCCTATACCTCTAGCCAATGTAGAAAGGTAAAAGAATAACAATACGCACATTAAAATTCAGTTCAAGAGAAGTCCGAGTCTGATGTCAAAAGATGTAACAAAAGAAAATAAATAAAATGACAATAATACATAAATAACAACAGACTACTAGCAGTTAACTGACAAGCCAGCTCCAGACCTCAATTAAACTGATTGAAAGATTATGTCTTCATCATATGAATATCAGGTACAATCCCTCCCGTTAGGGGTTTAGTATCATACTATCATAAAATATATGAGAAGAACATAACCCGTGTCATGCCAACAACTGTTTTTTCAGAAATAAATGTGTTTAGTTCCGATGCAAAGACCCTATCAGTGAATCAATGTTAAAGCCAAAATATGCAATCTTTAATGACCTGACAACAGTATCGTAACTATATCCCCTTTTAATAAGTCTATTTAAAGGTTTTGTTAGTTTCTGAGGAGAATACTGACATTTTTGTGCTTTATAAAGAATATTTCCATAAAATTTTGGATGTGAAATACCTGAACGTATAAGATGTCTGCATGTTGAGTTATATTTACGAATTATTTCCTTATACCGGTGATAAAATTTAGTAAATGTTTTGACCAGTTTGTGATATCGAAAACCCTGGTGTAATAATTTTTCAGTAATACATAAATTTCTCTCGCTAAAATCTAATACATTGTTACATACACGAGCGAATCGTACAAGTTGAGATATATAAACACCATAAGATGGTGACAAGGGAACGTCACCATCTAAAAATGGATAATTAACAATAGGAAATGAAAAATCATCTCTTTTATCATAAATTTTTGTATTAAGCTTCCCGTTTATGATATAGATATCAAGATCGAGGAAAGGGCAGTGGTCATTGTTATCATTAGCTTTATTTAAAGTAAGTTCTACAGGATAAATTTCTTTAGTATACATACTGAAGTCGTCATTATTTAGAGCCAATATATCATCCAAATATCTAAAAGTATTGTTAAATTTTTGTATCAAATGTTGTTTTGATGGGTCTTTGCTAATTTTAGTCATAAATTGTAACTCATAACAATACAAAAACAGGTCCGCAATAAGTGGTGCACAGTTAGTCCCCATTGGAATTCCAATAACTTGACGATATACGGAATCTCCAAAGCGAACAAAAATGTTATCAAGTAAAAATTCAAGTGCATAAATAGTATCAAAGCATGTCCAATTGACATAGTTCTTTTGTTTATTGCTACTAAAAAATGATCTAAAAGAGTTTGAACATATGTACTCGCATTCCGACTTTTTAAATGCCCAGTTAATTAGGGATGTGAATTTTTTCTTAATAAGAATATGAGGTAAAGTGGTATATAGGGTAGAAAAATCAAAACTTTGAACAGATTCAAAATCACCAATATATGCATGCAATTTATCAAGTACTTCCAACGAGTTTTTGACACTCCAAAAGTAATTAATTCCACTATTTTCAAAGGCCTTATTTGAACAATTTATTATCAGGTTTTTTATTGTACCAAGTGTACTAGTAAGTAAAACAGACAATTTAGTAGTTGAACAATGGCTGGAAGATGAAATAAATCTATATTTGTAAGGTTTTTTGTGCAGCTTCGGAAGCCAGTACATAGTTGGGACTTTCATTGTGTTTGGTTCTGCTTGTAAAGAAGTAGCTAAAAGTTTATGTTTGTTACAGATGTCGTTTTCTGAAAATGAAGTCAGTTGGAATGTTGGTGAATTCGTGATTTCCTTTTGGAGAACCTCTATATAAAATTTACGTCAAACAATAATGATATTATTAGCAGCTTTATCAGCCGGGACAAAAACAAATTCCTTGGCTAGTTCTGTTAGTTTATTTTTGATACGCGAAATAGGGTTTTTATAGTTTTTGTTGAGGGTAAAATGTTCTTTAAAATGTTGTTTTCGAATATCAACTATCTTCATTACTGAATTAAAAAAAGAGTCCAAAGATTTTTTGTCAGCTTTTTCCCGTTTTACCCATTTCAAACAGTAGGCGCGGAGTGAGTCGTTGATGATATTACGACACTCATTCCAGTTAATAGTTGACGGGGGACGATATTTAGGTCCTTTACTGAGGAATGATTTTAACTCTCGGTCGCGAACGATGTTAAGGTCTCCTGTTATAACATGGGAAATTGGTCCATAGGTGTATTCTGAATTACTGCAATTACACGACATAGGTGTATTTTCAGTGATATTTACATCTTTACACAATTGGCTATAATTAAACACATATTTTCGGGTAGATTTCTTGTAAATATAACAAATGAGAGGGAGTTCAGTATTATCAAAATATCCAGGAATTTGGTCTTTAACAGAATGGTCGTTAAAAATACCGGCAATATTTACAAAATCAAAACCTTTATTGACATACTTTATTTTAATAAAATGTTTTTTATGATCTTCAGGGCGATCAATTTTTGGAAACAGTTTAGAATAACAATATGCCATTATAATTTGGACAATTTCATACTTAGGACTGTAATATGAAATTGTGTTGCAATCCTCTAAAATTTTATTTAATTTATTTATAGGTAAAGAACAAAGCTTGGTTAACAGATAATGTCTGCCGTTGTTTTTTGAAATGGAAATTAGGTCCGAAATATTTGTATGGTTGGTCCTAAATTTTCTTTGATTGCGATTTTTTCTGCGTCCATGAGAACGATTTTTACGAACAGTTTTAGAAACTATATCCAAAATGTTAACAGAATCGGTTCTTGATATATTGCCAATTCCCATGATATTATCATTAAGACCGAGAGGGTAGACTGTCTGTAATTTTTTAATCCAATTTAATTCATTTATTTTTCGTGATCGTACAAACTTGGAATGAGATTCACCAGGCTGCTTATTTACTACTTCTAAAGGTTGAACTGTTAAATATTTAATAGGATGACTGTGCTTCTTAAGATGTTGATAAAATGTTTTCCCTGATACAAACGTTTTAAGAACCAGCTTTGTGTAACCTATAGACAAATTCGACTGTATATAAGGAAGTTAATACGTTTACTCTGATTTGAAATTATTTTTTAGTACTTTTTTTAGTAGTTTAGAACCTATGTTGTTTATGGGTAATAGGTGAAATGTTGCATGATCTCTCAAAATGACAGCAAGCGCAGTTTTCCGGACGATTTTCATTTGTACACTGCTAAAAACTGTCAGGTCCTGGCCATGGTATATTTTGGAATTTTTTTTTACTGCTTTTTACTAAAAAAAATATTCTCTGTGTGTGCCATTGCAAGAAATAGTTTTGGTCGTTATTTTGTCATATTAAAAAAAACTCTCAACAAAATTTTCCCGTTTAAACTGTACTAGAAAAAAGTTTGGCATGTGAAACAGACGAAAACATATTCTAACAGAAGTACAAATACCAGTCCTCCCTTTTGTGTATACATATGAGAAAACATTTCAAAGTTATTGATTGAATTCAAATCCATCACACATACGGTACACATTGTAGTCCGAAAAAATAAAGGACTTCATTCCTATCAAACACCTTTTTAATTGTTTACCAATATGTTTCTTTTAGTTTTGGGTAAATAATACTATCAAGACGTCCTTCCATAAATCTTTTTTTTCGGTTCTGACTACTTTTCGCCCAATCGAAATGGTGCATGGACATATTTTGTTATATTATTAGAATTATTTTCAATATTATCGGTATTAAACTTGATTATCGACACATGAAAGTTTGTCAGCATTGTCAATCTTTTTAACGTTAAAGTACCAATAGTTCGGTCACTACTCAATTAAGTTTGTCGATAACGTAGCTAATTTTGACGGTAAAGAAACATCAATTCGATCACTTCTCTGTTACGGGCTGTATAATGCTATAAGCTATAACACGACAAAACAATAGAAGTTAAAATAAACATCAATCTTAAAACAATAATGCTTCGTTGGATAAACATTGAACTGTTGCAAATGAATATCAATACATCTGTCACCTATTTCGGATTCAACAAATCGCAATTGAAATTTTCTAATTGTTTGAAATGTTATAATTATGGTACAATTAGTTATCAAAGGAACCAGGATTATAATTCAATACGCCAGACGCGCGTTTCGTCTACATAAGACTCATCAGTGACGCTCAGATCAACATAGTTGTAAAGCCAAACAAGTACAAAGTTGAAGAGCATTGAGGACCAAAATAGACCAAACGGCATCTTGGTTTCGTTTTTGAATATTCCAACATAGATCTAAGTGTTCTACATGTAGATGAATATGCGCAGTAATTTATTATCTTTATCAATATCGGACATCAATTAAAGAAGACTCCAATCTATCTGGCGTCGCCTTTGGCAATACATGACGTCACAGTGGATGTCGAATGAACGTTAAAACGTTGGACACTGATTTGAGAACGTGATGTCAGATTTTGACATCGATTTAAGGCACGGATGTCGATGAAAGACAAGACGTCGATCTGAGTCTAACATATTTATATATATATATTTCTTTAAGACTTACTACACAATTTTAAAACAATGAAAACTTGATCTTTTTAATGTTTTTCACTTTTTAGTAAAAAGTAATAATACAAATAAATTATTATGAAATCAATATTACCTTAGACTGTTATCCCCCTTAATAAAGGAACCTGCAGAGTACAGCAGAGTACAGCAGAGTATAGAAGGCTATACAAGTTTTGAGTAATAATATTGTGCGAAAATATTCTTCTAGTACCAAATCTAATTATTTTTTTCTAAATGCTGTTTATCTCACTTGAACAAAAGAGGGGCGAAATTTAACAGATAAAGGGACATTCAAACTCATAGATAAAAAACTGACAAAGCCATGGTCAAAAAAAGAAAAAAAGACAAACACACAAATAAAAGTGCAAACGACACAACGCAGAAGATTAAAGACTAGTCAACACGAACCCCACCAAAACATTGGGTGTATAAGCTGTGTTTGCATGCAGTTTGTTTAGAAAAGTTCAAGGAAAAAACATAGTTGCAAATAGAAAGGAAGATTTACAATTTTGAAATTAAATCACTAGTCATATTCGAAATGATCATGTTCGAAAGTGGTTTAATGCAAATGAATCTAGACCACAAAGACATGTTCAAAATTTTGGACGACCAATTCTTTAGTTAAAAACACTATTAAAAAAAGATATTTTCATTTGACCAAGTAGGTCAACATTTGGGGATTTTCCATTACCAGTTACATCCCTTAGTTTCAGAATCGACTAAGCTCTTCATCAGGATATTTATATATACTCCATCAAGATATTTATTATATTACAAATGTGCTTTAAATAATGATAGAAAGGTTTTAAATATTAGTCTCAACAGGTTTTCCTTCCAGTCATGTACACTTTTTCGAAAAATCTCATTTCACAAATGTAGACGATAAGCATACCCCTCAATTTTAGAATCGACTAAGGTCTCTGTCTTGTTGATTTAAAAAAGATGTCCCTTTGATTTTTGATTTTTTTTTATCAGGCACAAATTAGAAATGTTTTATTTACAGAAGACAATAGTTTAATAGCGAAAGGAAAGAGGGACGAAAGATACCAAAGATACAGTCAAACTCATAAATCTAAAACAAACTGACAAAGCCATGGCTAAAAATGAAAAAGGCAAACAGAAAAACAAGAGTACACATGACACAACATAGAAACTAAAGAATACACAACACGAACCCCACCAAAAACTAGGGGTGGTCTCATGTGCTCCGGAAGGGTAAGCAGATCCTGCTCCACATGTGGCACCCGTCGTGTTGCTTATGTGATTACAAATCCGGTAAATAGTCTAATTCGGTAGGTCACATTCATGAAAGGGAAGGGGATTGAAGTTACGACGTAAGGAACATATCCGATATCATTTGTGAAACGGTTATTCCATAACGGTCAACCAACTCGTGATGGCGTCCGTAAAATTTACGGAGGGATGATTTCAACTTCACCATTTGGAACTCTTGGTTTAACAGCTTCCTTGTGAGCAGCAACCCTCTATCAAGAAAATCATGATAGGAAATGCAAGCACGGGAATATCGTATCAATTGGAAGATATATACCCCGTAAGCAGGTGCTGCTGGAATGTTGCTACTTAGAAATGGAAAGTTCACAATTGGAAAGCTGAAATCATCTCTTTTGTCGTAAAGTTTTGTTTTCAACCGACCATCATTGTCAATTTCTAGATGTAAGTCAAGATATGAAGCCGACTTAACTGTATCTGTAGTATCCTTTATCCCTAGTTCGATCGGATAGATGCGTTCCACATAGTCACTAAATTTTGAATTGTTTAGTGAAAGAACATCATCTATATAGCGGAAAGTAGAGTTAAAGGATATTGCTAACTTCTTATCTTTCTTCCTAAGAAGTTCTTGCATGAAGTCAGCCTCATATAAGACGTGTCACGGTAATTCCCAAACTCATGTACTAGTATTTAGTTTGATGTTATATTTGTTATTCTCATCGAATTTTGTCAATTGTGTTGACGTCTTTTCAATTATATTGGTTTGTTTTGAATCTAACTGCAAACGTTAAACATCGTAAAAATTACGTTGAATCAAATCAAATCTAGTAAATGAAGGCGATGATTAATTTTCTTTACCAAAGGAAAATTTGTCACCGCCTAAATTTACTAGATTTGATTTGGTTCAACGTAATTTTTACGATGTTTTACGTTCACAGTAAAATTCAAACCAAACCGGACATAGCTATATAATATAGTAAATTGCTACCTCATTTTGCTATTAATTAGTATTGCTTTGTTCATTGTTATTAAATATAATATCAATTTTTAGTTTAAATATAATCTTAAATCAATCCTAATTCTATCTTATTTTTGAGAAATAGTTTTACCCATTAAAATATGACGTCATTTTTTTTTGTGTGCTGTTTTAGAATTTCAAATGTGACGTCATTTTGTGTGCCTTTTCACCACTTCGTATGCGACGTCACTTTTTCACTTTTTGCGTTGAGGCCTTAACTTAGTCGGGTGTGTCTAATTTTTTTGTGTTGGTTTATGTAATGTATCCGGTTTTTTTTCTGTAATTAGTTAATACTTCAGTTTTATCATGTATATCTTATATATTCATTTGATAAAATTACTGTTTGCAATAGCATTTATTGTTCTATATAATAAGGATATTCTTATCCCAAGCAGGAAACCCTAGCCGTATTTGGCACAACCCTTTTGTACTTTTGATCCTCAGTGCTGTACAACTTTGTACTTGTTTTGACTTTCGAACTTTTATATCTGGGCGTCACTAGTAAGTCTTGTGTGGACGAGGCGCGCTTCTGGCGTATTGAAATTTAAACCTGGTGCCTTTTGTTAGCTATTATTCATGAGTTTCTTTGTCTAATATGTTCTCCTATTTATTTGTATTGTAGTCCTGTCATGTTATGTTGTCATTTTAATGTTATATTTATCATTGCCATTAAAGCGGGAGGTTTGACATGTCACAAAACCAGATTCAATCCACCATCTTTTTCTTTAAAAAATGTCCTGTACCAGGTCAGGAATATGGCCATTGTTATATTATAGTTCGTTTCTGGGTGTGTTACATTTGAACGTTGTGTCGTTTGTTTTCTCTTATATTTGAGTGTGAATGCACATTTCTATAAGAAGTGTCACGGTTCTCTTTCTGCCCCAAATTCAGGTATTTGGTTTTGATGTTATATTTGTTATTTTCGTCGGATATTGTCTAATGCTAAGTCCGTTTCTGTGTGTGTTACATTTTAATGTTGTGTCGTTGTTCTCCTCTTATATTAAATGCGTTTCCCTCAGTTTTATTTGTTACCTCAATTTTGTTTTTTGTCCATAGATTTACGAGTTTTGATCAGCGGTATACTACTGTTGCCTTTATCTAGTAGTCCTTTGTTCAAATTTATTTATCATATTGGCGTTTTGTTTGTTTTCTTTTGTTACCTTTTTTGACATCGGACTCGGACCTTTTTATAAGATTGACGAA
Source organism: Mytilus edulis (assembly GCF_963676685.1). Classification (NCBI taxonomy): domain Eukaryota; kingdom Metazoa; phylum Mollusca; class Bivalvia; order Mytilida; family Mytilidae; genus Mytilus; species Mytilus edulis. The sequence goes on from NC_092356.1 coordinate 71,043,353, forward strand.
AGATACCAGAGGGACAGTCAAACTCATAAATCGAAAATAAACTGACAACGACATGGCTAAATATAAACTTGATGATTCAAAGCGACACAAATGAACCCGTCTCAAAATGTTGAAAAATCTGCAATTTCAATAACACATGTGTATACAAACATGATGGTATTCTCACATATAAAAAATCAGCTCAAAATCTGGAGGCGTATAGAAAAAAGTCTCTAACACTGTGACTTTCAACAATTTTCAAAGTTGTAAACACTTAATTTTGGGTTAGTGGAGCGGAACGAAACTTAAACTTGATCTGTAACTCATAATGAGTAACTCGCATACCAAAAATCATCCAAATATCTGAAAACGTTTAGAAAAAAAGTCTGTATAACTATGATTTTCACAATTTATCAAAGTCGATAGCCTATAATTTCGGCAAAACTTAGCCGAGGGGATCAAAACTTAAACTTGATCTGTAACTCATCATGGTTAACTCACATACCAAAAATCCGCCCAATATCTGAAAGAGGTAAGAAAACAGGTCCGTATAACTGTGATTTTCAACAATTTATCAAAATCTAAAGCCCGTAATATTGGCAAAAAATAGCGGAGCGGAATGTGCGTATTGTTATGTTTTTACTTTTCTACATTTGCTAGAGGTATATGGGGAGGGTTGAGATCTCATAAACATGTTTAACCCCCACCGCATTTTTTGCACCTGTCCCAAGTTAGCAGACTCTGGCCTTTGTAAGTCTTGTATTATTTTTAATTTTAGTTTCTTGTGTACAATTTGGAGTTTAGTATGGCGTTCATTGTCACTGAACTAGTATATATATTTGTTTAGGGGTCAGCTGCATTGAAGACCTGTTGGAGACCTTCTGCTGTTTTCTGTTTCATGCATGGTCGTTTTGTTGTCTCTTTGACACATTCCCAATTTCCATTCTCAATTTTAAAACTTACACTTGAGCTGTAACTCATCGCGGTTAACTCACATACCAAAAACCAGCCCAATATCTGAAAGAGTTAAGAAAAAAAGTCCAAATAACTGTGATTTTCAACAATTTATCAAAGTCCAAAGCCCGTAATTTCGGCAAAAATTAGTTGAGCAGAACGAAACTTGAACTTGATCTGTAACGCATCATGGTTAACTCACATACCAAAAATCAGCTCAATTTTTGCGGAATGACGGAATAACGAAATTTAGAATTTACGGAATTTAGGATAAGGGTAAAACTATATGGCACCGACAACTTCGTTACGGGGCCATAAAAAAAGTCAAACACACAAACAATAGTACACATTAACTGAGTGTTGCAAGTCGAAAGAGGAACGACAAAATACAGGTATTGTTACCAAATATGACATATCGTTATTAGAATCTCACAGTGACGCTGTGATAATATACATTGCAATATAAATCTAAAGTAGTTTTGAAAATTGAAATATTTTGAAATTGGCACTGTCTTTTTAAAATACACAAATTGTATATTTCAATTCTCAATATAACTATATGTCTCTTATTCAAGCTGTTACAACAAATGAATCATACATATCTGGTTACCATACATTACGTTTGTAAGTTATGTTATCACGAATATACTAATTCCGATACTTAAATCAAACATCACATTGATGTAAAACTGAAAATAAATTGTATAATTGTGATTCAAAATAATATAAGAAAGCTCTTATCCAATGCCTGCGGAAAATAAAGAATAAGAGGGTAACATTTGCCCTTTTTAGTTAAACGTGAACATTGCAAAAAGATTGATTTTTAGAAGTATTAACTGATTTAATTTTAATCAAAAAAAATATCTCAATATTTGTTGAAGAAAAGGTACGAAGAACAAATGACATATATAAATTCGTTTAAATTACAGGTGCAACATGGTATATTTGGCATTCAGTCAGCTACACATATTGCGAAATATTCGTCCTCATACACCAGGTTTTCTGTTATGTCAAAAACAAATTCAAAACAAGTGATCTTCTTTGAAAAGTTTATAGTTCCACATATTTTGAATCAAACGGAAGAAGGTTAAAATCTCAAAACAATTTTGACTCCTATCGAATTTTCTTTGGCGTTTGTTACTTTTGTTATTGTACAATTGATCCCGTTTCATATTTGTAGTTTTGAGGTGTTCCATAAGGTCCATGCGATGAACCAACTGCATTAAAAACCGAAATCAATTATATTTTAGATGTTTTTCCAATGTAAACCTTATAACCACGTATCAAATATATACATTACAAGCATCTTTATACAGTAGTCCATTTTTTCTGTATTGGTAAACGCTCATATTTTCAGTTGTATATACATTTTTCCTCATAGAATAATCTTTAAAAAGATCCATTAATATCATCGTACTTCATTGAATTATAGTACAGCCACATTTTTATGTTTAATTGACATATGGTACAATGAGTTATTACATAATATTCTATATAAAAAAGAAGATGCGGTATGATTGCCAATGAGACAACTATCCACAAAAGACCAAAATGACACAATCATTAACAACTATAGGTCACCGTACGGCCTTCAACAATGAGCAAAGTCCATACCGCATAGTCAGCTATAAAAGGCCCCGATAAGACAATGTAAAACAATTCAAACGAGAAAACTAACGGCCTTATTTATGTAAAAAAAATATGAACAAAAACAAATATGTAACACATAAACAAACGACAACCACTGAATTACAGGCTCCTGACTTGGGACAGGCACATCCATAAATAATGTGGCGGGGTTAAACATGTTAGCGGGATCCCAACCCTCCCTCTAACCTGGGACAGTGGTATGGCAATACAACATATTAGTATAAGAACGAACTATAAAATCAGTGGAAAAAGTCTTAACTCATCAGATAGACATAAAATACAAGTGGACGTGGCCGGGTACTTATAAATCCAGACACAAAAAGACAACCATCATTATTCATATTTAAAAATCGCATAATTACGGTGCAACATATGTTCGCATTTAACATTGACTATGAAATTATGGTATTTTTGTTATTTCATTCTGTTTTCTCTAGAGTGCATTGACACTTAATAAGGGAATTATGTTTTCGAAAGCAGATCATGAACTTATTAACGCATATAGGAGTGTTGGCTCGCAAACATACAACATTTATTTGCCTTGAAGACTTCTCATTATTTTAATAAATGAAGGCAGCAGTTTTATTCTAATATTTAAATATCATAAAATGATTAAGAAAATACACATACAGACTGGAGAAATCGCATGAAACTCTGACTTTTTAATTCAAACTCAGTAAAAAAACTCAGAATGGGAGATAGGCTGAAAGTAATTACATAGATTAGTAGCATGCCATCCCTTGTATGAACTAAGAAAGAGAGAAAAGATACCAAGCAGGGCATTCTGAAATCATAAGATAAATTCATGCAGACAATACCATTTTCTAAACTAAGGAAGGATAAACAACGATAACGAAATTGATGCATATAATACTGACCAACGCAAAATCTCATCAAATACCGAGAGTGTTAAAAAAAATCATCTTCATATTCAATTTTGTTGTCCTCTTTTTAATTTATTTTCAAAAGTTTTCGAAAACACGAGCAACGTTAATCTCGAAAGCCTCTTTATCTGAATCCATATAAAACAGATTAAGTTTCTAATACAATGTTTAATCTGGATATGAGTAGAATAGTCTATGTGAGACAGGGAAAAGACATACGTAGCATATTTGAGTTACCTCTCTTTGTACTTGTTATCTGTTCCCGTTATATTTTTTCTCGACAATTGACTGCCTAGGTTTTGCAGACGATTTGATGAAGTAAAATGCAAAATAAGGATGTTTTATCTGGGTACTAAGTGACAAGTACTGATTTAGAGGGACGTAAATCTACATGGACACTGGTGCAAGAAAATTGGTACCGTTAATTTTATTACTACCACTGGGTCGATGCCTCTGCTGGTGGACTATTAGTCCCCGAGGGTATCACCAGCCTAGTAGCCAGTACTTCGGTACTGACATGAAATACGGATTTTTTGTGTTATTTAAATTTGCTGTTACAAAGTATTAGAAATTATTATAAATTAAGGAATGTATCTCCCTCGTGCAAAGCTCTGATTCCTTTTACGGGTTTGGCTATACTTTTTGGACCTTTTGGATTATAGCTCTTCATCTTTTATATAAGCTTTGGATTTCAAATATTTTGGCCACGAGCATCACTGAAGAGACATGTATTGTCGAAATGCACATCTGGTGCAAGAAAATTGGTACCGTTAATTTTATTACTACCACTGGGTCGATGCCTCTGCTGGTGGACTATTAGTCCCCGAGGGTATCACCAGCCCAGTAGCCAGTACTTCGGTACTGACATGAAATACGGATTTTTTGTGTTATTTAAATTTGCTGTTACAAAGTATTAGAAATTATTATAAATTAAGGAATATATCTCCCTCGTGCAAAGCTCTGATTCCTTTCACGGATTTGGCTATACTTTTTGAACCTTTTGGATTATAGCTCTTCATCTTTTATATAAGCTTTGGATTTCAAATATTTTGGCCACGAGCATCACTGAAGAGACATGTATTGTCGAAATGCACATCTGGTGCAAGAAAATTGGTACCGTTAATTTTATTACTACCACTGGGTCGATGCCTCTGCTGGTGGACTATTATTCCCCGAGGGTATCACCAGCCCAGTAGCCAGTACTTCGGTACTGACATGAAATACGGATTTTTTGTGTTATTTAAATTTGCTGTTACAAAGTATTAGAAATTATTATAAATTAAGGAATGTATCTCCCTCGTGCAAAGCTCTGATTCCTTTCACGGATTTGGCTATACTTTTTGGACCTTTTGGATTATAGCTCTTCATCTTTTATATAAGCTTTGGATTTCAAATATTTTGGCCACGAGCATCACTGAAGAGACATGTATTGTCGAAATGCGCATCTGGTGCAAGAAAATTGGTACCGTTAATTTTATTACTACCACTGGGTCGATGCCTCTGCTGGTGGACTATTAGTCCCCGAGGGTATCACCAGCCCAGTAGCCAGTACTTCGGTACTGACATGAAATACGGATTTTTTGTGTTATTTAAATTTGCTGTTACAAAGTATTAGAAATTATTATAAATTAAGGAATATATCTCCCTCGTGCAAAGCTCTGATTCCTTTCACGGATTTGGCTATACTTTTTGGACCTTTTGGATTATAGCTCTTCATCTTTTATATAAGCTTTGGATTTCAAATATTTTGGCCACGAGCATCACTGAAGAGACATGTATTGTCGAAATGCACATCTGGTGCAAGAAAATTGGTACCGTTAATTTTATTACTACCACTGGGTCGATGCCTCTGCTGGTGGACTATTAGTCCCCGAGGGTATCACCAGCCCAGTAGCCAGTACTTCGGTACTGACATGAAATACGGATTTTTTGTGTTATTTAAATTTGCTGTTACAAAGTATTAGAAATTATTATAAATTAAGGAATGTATCTCCCTCGTGCAAAGCTCTGATTCCTTTCACGGATTTGGCTATACTTTTTGGACCTTTTGGATTATAGCTCTTCATCTTTTATATAAGCTTTGGATTTCAAATATTTTGGCCACGAGCATCACTGAAGAGACATGTATTGTCGAAATGCGCATCTGGTGCAAGAAAATTGGTACCGTTAATTTTATTACTACCACTGGGTCGATGCCTCTGCTGGTGGACTATTAGTCCCCGAGGGTATCACCAGCCCAGTAGCCAGTACTTCGGTACTGACATGAAATACGGATTTTTTGTGTTATTTAAATTTGATGTTACAAAGTATTAGAAATTATTATAAATTAAGGAATGTATCTCCCTCGTGCAAAGCTCTGATTCCTTTCACGGATTTGGCTATACTTTTTGGACCTTTTGGATTATAGCTCTTCATCTTTTATATAAGCTTTGGATTTCAAATATTTTGGCCACGAGCATCACTGAAGAGACATGTATTGTCGAAATGCGCATCTGGTGCAAGAAAATTGGTACCGTTAATTTTATTACTACCACTGGGTCGATGCTTCTGCTGGTGGACTATTAGTCCCCGATGTTATCACCAGCCCAGTAGCCAGTACTTCGGTACTGACATGAAATACGGATTTTTTGTGTTATTTAAATTTGCTGTTACAAAGTATTAGAAATTATTATAAATTAATGAATGTATCTCCCTCGTGCAAAGCTCTGATTCCTTTCACGGATTTGGCTATACTTTTTGGACCTTTTGGATTATAGCTCTTCATCTTTTATATAAGCTTTGGATTTCAAATATTTTGGCCACGAGCATCACTGACGAGACATGTATTGTCGAAACGCGCATCTGGTGCAAGAAAATTGGTACCGTTAATTTTATGTGGCCTTAGCTAGATCACGGTATAACCATCAACGAGAAAGCCGATGATGGTTCTTACTAATTCCACTAAACTGTTTAGAGCAATTATATTTGATCAACAACTCAATGATAAACTTCGTACTTTATTTAACCTTTTTTCTGATTAAAGCGTCACTGATGATGATTTTATAGACGAAACGCGTACCAAATTTATCAGGATGAGTTGATGTATATTGTAAACCAAATAATGTCCAATCTGTCTGACTTTGAGACTCATCAGTTACTTGGAGATAGACATTCAAGAACCACGTGTCATACAAACTATACTCAGAAATGTTTGTTTTACAAGCTGTTCCAAATGAACACGGAAAGGGTAAATGTATCATTTTACCATTTAATGACACTAGAAGCATGATAAAGTGGTGACAGGTACATATGTATATAAAAAATCTTTTTCTAGTTATCTCTACAGTCGACAAGTGCAATAATGTTTATACTACAGCATCTACCAATAGTATGTCTTGTTTTAAGCGGACATATATGTGTCGTTATCAGTTTATGTAGTTCCAAGCTTGGTAAGTTCTATGTGTCTTGGGAATCTTTTATAGTTTTTTGCTAAGAAAATTATGTGTCATGAGCAGCCAATGTCGCTGTCGTGAACAGCTCGTGTACCTTTTAGCTTTGTTTGCTTATTGAGTTGTGAGCAGCTCATTTACCTTTTAGATTGGTAATTTAAATGAGTCGTTTACAGCTCATGTACTTTTAAGCTTGGTAGGTTATATGAGTCGCGATCAACTCATGTAGTGGTACATATTGTTGGACATTATTGCGTTTTTGGAATATGATAAGCTTTATATTTATAGTTGATTTAGGTCTATTATTTTCTTCTTGTTAGATTTTTTGAATAGCAAGTGAAATTGGATTTTGTATCTATGAACTGCAAAAGATAAGATGAAGTTAATCAAAAGAAACTAATGTTTTTAAGCTTGAATCATATAATGAAATTTACTTTTGAAAGCGAGATCAACGATTGACAGTTCTGATCTTTAAACCTTTGTATCTATTTTTGTAGGAAACTTATTGTTTGATGACCTTATTGGAATGATGTTAAAGCTGAAAGGGACAGGTATAAATGATTTAATTCATACATTTTGTTCTTGTTCTCCTCTCCTTGTCTTTTTCCATAGTGGGTCTGATATGTCATACTCATATATCAAAGACCTATTCTGATTTTCATAATCTGTATTTCACGTATGTCTATAAAAATGTAATTGAATATTCAAAATGATGCTGATTGCTATTAACAAATAAGTTGCATATCATTTGAGAAAATGTTGGTACAGAGTAAAAAAGCATTTAGCAGATTTTATGTTTATTTGAAAAGGAAATCAGACGACTGTATTGTTATGATAAGGCAACTTTGTACATAGAAATCATTATTGTGTTGTTATCTTATTTCAGGGCATGTAGGACAAGGAAACGCATCGATACAAAAAGATACACCTGCCTTCTCAGCCTATTTGACTTCTGCACAAACTGCATCGGCCAATGCTATTGTAAAGTTTGATAAGCTATGGACAAATACCATGAACGCATATGACGTCACTACAGGTGTCTTTACTGCTCCAATACCTGGTCTTTATCATTTTGCTGCAGTTCTGATGTCAGTGTCTGGAAAAAGCTTATTTCTTCATTTATGGCACAATGATACAAATACCGCTGGAAGTTTTACGATTGGCGACGGTCATAAAACTGGTTCCTTTGATGTTGTGTTCAAGTTAAAGAAAGGTGATCGCGTCTATATTAGGTGTTCTTCGAGTTGTAATGGTCAAAAAATCTACAGTAGTAATAATAACTACAGTACCTTCTCCGGATATCTCATAGCTAAATAAAAAGTTATAATGTATTTGATTTTGTTGTTTTGTAATCGACTTGTTTTCCGTTACATTGTCTACCTAAAACTTCCTAACACCCTTAATCAAAATTGCATTCTATATTTAGATACCACAACTGCAACAAGTGTAAAAAGTAAAATCACAAAAATACTTTTTTCTCACACCGGTCAGGAATGTGTAAAAGCACAAAAATAAGAAAAATGTTTTCTCCATTAAGACTAAATAATGTGTTATATATTTTACGTTTATAGCTACATATTGATTATCAAATCATGTTTATAACATTCTTGATGAACAACGCATCACATGTATTAAATTTTAGACATTCAATAAATATGTATAAAGAACAATTGATCATGCACTTCTTACCAGTAATTGAACCTTACTTTCATGATTAAATTAGAAGTAAGACATGTTCATGTGCCTTGATACGATGACATGAACTATTCTTTTGAAATCTGTTTTCCTTCCTGATTTGTGAAAAACACATTGAAGAGGTAAAAATGAACTTTCAAACAGCGGTATGCTACTGTTGCCGTTATTTGACGATTTGTCATTTTATCTTTGAAAGCAGAATAAATGAACACAAAAGGATACTTAAAGAAAACCATATTAATGGTTAAGTGTTTAATCTTTACTCTGAGGGGATTTCATTCAGTATAAGTTCTATTAAAACATTTACTTCGAATTCTAAAAATAAACTTTAGGAACGTCAATTCAAAACGGTAAATTTAGATTGAAATCCAAGTTCATGAACGGACGTCGATATAAAATGTGAAACGATCTGTTTATGTCTTATATCACAAATAGATATATCATATTTAGGTTCAGTTGCTTTAACGAAGGTTCCGTTTTCACCTTCCAGTTTTTTTTATTGTTTTGCCATAAGAATTTTTCTGCTTTGAGAGTAAATTGTTATTTTTATTGATTACGGTGGTACAGAATACTACAGGGAGATAGCTCTGTAAAAACCAGTTTCAGGTTTTAATCACGTTCTATTGTTTTGGTATTATTAAGCTTCTCATTGATTAAAAATTTGTGTTGCACAACTCCTATATATTCAATGGGTTTTTTTCGAGAAAAATGTGTGGTAAAAAGTTTTTTTGAAATTCTTATACTTTTATCAAAGGGTCGAATGAAATATTTTTCAAAATTTCATGAAAATTTTAACAAGCCAAATAAATTTTAGTCAATGTGTTAAGTACCACAATGAGTAAATTATTCCTGTCAATAGCGCCTCAAATAAAAAATTTGCCAAAATCTATATGTGTACAGCTGCCTACCTATTTGCAAACAAAAACTTCCTTGCAAACTCTGAAAACTTAGATATTTGCAATCAGTAATAGTGTTGATCACCCCTAGTTTTTGGTGGGGTTCCTGTTGCTTAGTCTTTAGTTTTCTATGTTGTGTCTTCTGTACTATTATTTGTCTGTTTGTCTTTTATTTTTAGCCATGGTGTTGTCATTTTATTTTCAATCTAAGAGTTTTCCTGTTCTTCTGGTATCTCTCGTTCCTCTCTTTCAATATTTGGCAAATTTAAGTTATTACTATTTTAAGTATTAATTCACAGGAAAACGTCCTGGTAAATAGACATAGAACAATTAACTTGAGAAAAAATATTGCCATATACTGATATCGATGCAAATCCCTCCTAATAAAGCAAGAGTACAGTATGTTATAGTAGTTTTGAATAATAATGTTGTGCAAAAATGTTCCTCTAGCACCAAATTTTGATAATGTCTCTACGTGTTTTATTCCTCACTGGCCGTGTTTGGTCAGAAAAGGTAAGAAAAAAACAAAACAAAAATGCAAATATGCAGCAAATATTTACAATCTTGAAAACTCTAGTCAAATTCTAAAGTTATTTAATGCAAATATATCTGCATCTAAAATACATTAACACCTATTCTTAAAATTATTTTAAAAACTCTCTGAATGGAAAATCCAAAAAAAAAAAAAAAAAAAGGTTTTCCGTTAGTTTTACAGTATCTCAGATACAATTTGAAAATTTTTTTTTTTGTACTCAAAACAATAATTGTTTATTGAAAATTCGTGTTTTTAAATAACAGAATGGCGAGTACAAATTTAGTAGATCAAAATATGTATAATCAACCCTATTTTTGGAGCGGTTCGTGTTGGTCGCTCTTTAGTTTTCTATATATATATATGAAGATGTGGTGTGAATGTCAATGAGACAACTCTCCATCCAAATAACAATTTATAAAAGTAAACCATTATAGGTCAATGTACGGCCTCCAACGTGGAGCCTTGGCTCACACCGAACAAAAAGCTATGAAGGGTCTCAAAATTACTAGTGTAAAACAATTCAAACGGGAAAACCAACGGTCTAATTTATATACAAAAACTAGAAACGAGAAACACGTATAAATTACATAAACAATCGACAACTACTGTACATCAGATTCCTGCTTAGGTCAGGTGCAAACATTTGCAGCGAGATTAAACGTTTTAATGGTCCCAAACCTTCTCCTTTTTTCTAAACAATAGCATAAAATCACAAAATAGAAAAACACGCGATAAAATATCAATTGGCAGGCTTAACTCAATCAAAAAACGTAAATAAACACACTATGAACGAATAAATTTGATCTGCGATATCTGAATGCAAATGCAGAGTTCCTTGAATACTACGGACAAATATTCAAGGTCAAAAAGCAAACAAACAAGTTAAAACAAAGCCATGACAAGACACCACTGCGAAATATTTAACCCTTCGAAAATAAGCACTATTGAAAACAATTCTAATAATACAGGTAAATCTTGAAGTTTATACAAATGTAGTACGAATAAGTGAAAATTAAAAGATATTCCAAATAATCAAAGCTGGTATATAGACCAGATCTATATTAATATGAAATAACAAAATGCTATTTTGTGTTTTGTTCACAGTTATATGTCTTTTAGTCTGTTCTTTTTTACAATTGTGTTGAGTACTGTGTGAAACACTCCAAATCAGCGAAAAGTACTCCTTTGGTACACACGATTTCTGTTTATTTTTATGTTATCAATATGTAGCAAAGACATTACTCTTATCAATAAAAGGTTAAACATAACACCTTTAACACAAAGATTGTGATGAATATTGAAAATAAACATTTTGTATTTGAATATTTATTTCAAATAAAATAGTTGAAGAGACAATTATTTTGAACGTGCACAATCATGGGTTTGAAATAATATTTTAAGACAGTCATATTACTGGCATAAGCTATGATTATGTCGCCTTTTGAATAAGAAGACCAACATTCCGATTGGTCTCGTTGTTGTTTCCTATACGGTATATATTTCTGGGGTGCACATCAATGATAAATCAGTATTCAAAAATATAGGAAGCTGCAATATTTGAATAAATTGTTAGTAAAATTTCACAGTACTCAGATGACGCAGTGATAATGTACATTGTAATATAGATTATTTGTATGACACTTTGAAAAATTGCAATATTTAGAAATTGGTTCTTTTTTTTAAAATTAACACAAAATATATATTTAAAATTCCAATAGAACTTCTTTTTCCAGCTGTGACAGTACATCATACATGTAATATCTGGTTACAATTTATTATGTTTGTAACTTATGTTAGCACGCATATTATAATTCCGATACTTAAATCAAACATCCCATTGTTGTAAACTGAAATTAATTGCATAATTGTGATTCAAAATAAGATAAAAACTCATATCCAATGCTAAGGGAAATAAAAAAAGTGGTTACATTAACCTTTTCAATTAAACATGAAGATTGCAAAAACGATTGATTTTCAGATCTGATTTGATTTTGATCAAGCAAATCATTTTTGTATTTGTCGAAGAAAAGGTACTAAAAATAAATTAAATATATATAATCTTTTTTAAATTACAGGTGCGACAAATGATGGTATATTTGGCCTTCAGTCAGCTCCTCATACACCAGGTTTTCTGTTATGTTTAAAAACAAATTCAACACAAATGATCTTGTTTGAAAAGTTTATAGTTCCACCTATTATGAATCAAACGGAAGAAGGTTAAGATCTCAAAAAAATTGTGTCCCCCATCGAATTTCCTTTGGAGTTCGGTATTTTTGTTATTTTAGGTTTGGTCTGGTTTCATATTTAATTTTTGTATAGCCCATGCAATCAACTACACAACAAAACAAAAAACTAAATAAAACATCATATTTTAGATATTTTGAAAATGCAAATCTTAACATCATGTGTCAAACATACATTATTTGAATCTATTTTCATTGATAAAAGCCTATTTTTTCAGTAGTATACACAATTTTCCTCACAGACATAACTTTATAAAGATCCATTAATACCTTCGTACTTCACTGAATTATAGAAGAGCTTCATTCTCACGTTTGATTGACATGTAATTATGGTATTTTAAATAATTATTTTCTGTTTTCTCTGAAATTCATTGACACTTTGTAAGGGAATTATGGTTCAAAAAGCGCTCACAAAATAAGTAATAGCATAAAAGATTTTTTTTTTTATATTATTATTTTAGAAGAAAAATAGAACATTATGTATTTGATGGAAAGTTGTGTCATTGGCAGTCGCACACCATTTTTATCTTTTAACACATTTAGATGGAGATAAAACAAGGTAACATAAAAAATTCCAAAAAGCAGCGATGACTGAGAGAGATAGTGAACACATAGTTTGCCATGCAGCAAATCAACTACAAAAAGTAAAACAAAAATGGTTCAACCTATTTATCAGGAAACAGCATGGTTGTCCTTTTTGTTCATGCATCTGTGTGTTTCTCTGTTAGTAAAGTGTTTCTAAATAAAAAAATTGAATGTTTTGTCGATTCCGCTTTCGATTATAAATACCCCAATACCCTTGTGTTCTTAGGGTCATCGTCCCAAGGTTTGTTTTAGATTATAAATACCACAATACCCTTGTGTTCTTAGGGTCATCGTCCCATGGTTTGTTTTAGATTATAAATACCCCAATACCCTTGTGTTCTTAGGATCATCGTCCCATGGTTTGTTTTAGATTATAAATACCCCAATACCCTTGTGTTCTTAGGGTCATCGTCCCATGGTTTGTTTTAGATTATAAATACCCCAATACCCTTGTGTTCTTAGGGTCATCGTCCCATGGTTTGTTTTAGATTATAAATACCCCAATACCCTTGTGTTCTTAGGATCATCGTCCCATGGTTTGTTTTAGATTATAAATACCCCAATACCCTTGTGTTCTTAGGGTCATCGTCCCATGGTTTGTTTTAGATTATAAATACCCCAATACCCTTGTGTTCTTAAGGTCATCGTCCCATGGTAGTTTTTAGATTATAAATACCCCAATACCCTTGTGTTCTTAGGATCATCGTCCCATGGTTTGTTTTAGATTATAAATACCCCAATACCCTTGTGTTCTTAGGGTCATCGTCCCAGGGTTTGTTTTAGATTATAAATACCCCAATACCCTTGTGTTCTTAAGGTCATCGTCCCGTGGTAGTTTTTAGATTATAAATACCCCAATACCCTTGTGTTCTTAGGATCATCGTCCCATGGTTTGTTTTAGATTATAAATACCCCCATACCCTTGTGTTCTTAGGGTCATCGTCCCATGGTTTGTTTTAGATTGTAAATACCCCAATACCCTTGTGTTCTTAGGGTCATCGTCCCATGGTTTGTTTTAGATTATAAATACCCCCATACCCTTGTGTTCTTCGGATCATCGTCCCATGGTTTGTTTTAGATTATAAATACCCCAATACCCTTGTGTTCTTAGGGTCATCGTCCCATGGTTTGTTTTAGATTATAAATACCCCAATACCCTTGTGTTCTTAGGGTAATCGTCCCATGGTTTGTTTTAGATTATAAATACCCCAATACCCTTGTGTTCTTAGGGTCATCGTCCCATGGTTTGTTTTAGATTATAAATACGCCAATACCTTTGTGTTCTTAGGGTCATCGTCCCATGGTTTGTTTTAGATTATAAATACCCCAATACCCTTGTGTTCTTAGGGTCATCATCCCATGGTTTGTTTTAGATTATAAATACCCCAATACCCATGTGTTCTTAGGGTCATTGTCCCATGGTTTGTTTTAGATTATAAATACCCCAATACCCTTGTGTTCTTAGGGTCATCGTCCCATGGTTTGTTTTAGATTATAAATACCCCAATACCCTTGTGTTCTTATGGTCATCGTCCCAGGGTTTGTTTTAGATTATAAATACCCCAATACCCTTGTGTTCTTAGGATCATCGTCCCATGGTTTGTTTTAGATTATAAATACCCCAATACCCTTGTGTTCTTAGGGTCATCGTCCCATGGTTTGTTTTGGATTATAAACACCCCAATACCCTTGTGTTCTTAGAATCATCGTCCCATAGTTTGCTTTAGATTATAAATACCCTAATACCCTTGTGTTCTTAGGGTCATCGTCCCATGGTTTTTTTTAGATTATAAATACCCCCATACCCTTGTGTTCTTCGGATCATCGTCTCATGGTTTGTTTTAGATTATAAATATCCCAATACCCTTGTGTTCTTAGGGTCATCGTCCCAGGGTTTGTTTTAGATTATAAATACCCCAATACCCTTGTGTTCTTATGGTCATCGTCCCATGGTTTGTTTTAGATTATAAATACCATAATACCCTTGTGTTCTTAGGGTCATCGTCCCATGGTTTGTTTTAGATTATAAATACCCCAATACCCTTGTGTTCTTAGGGTCATCGTCCCATAGTTTGTTTTAGATTATAAATACCCCAATACCCTTGTGTTCTTATGGTCATCGTCCCAGGGTTTGTTTTAGATTATAAATACCCCAATACCCTTGTGTTCTTAGGGTCATCGTCCCATGGTTTGTTTTAGATTATAAATACCCCAATACCCTTGTGTTCTTAGGGTCATCGTCCCATGGTTTGTTTTAGATTATAAATACCCCAATACCCTTGTGTTCTTATGGTCATCGTCCAATGGTTTGTTTTAGATTATAAATACCCCAATACCCTTGTGTTCTTAAGGTCATCGTCCCATGGTAGTTTTTAGATTATAAATACCCCAATACCCTTGTGTTCTTAGGGTCATCGTCCCATGGTTTGTTTTAGATTATAAATACCCCAATACCCTTGTGTTCTTATGGTCATCGTCCCATGGTTTGTTTTAGATTATAAATACCCCAATACCCTTGTGTTCTTATGGTCATCGTCCCATGGTTTGTTTTAGATTATAAATACGCCAATACCTTTGTGTTCTTAGGGTCATCGTCCCATGGTTTGTTTTAGATTATAAATACCCCAATACCCTTGTGTTCTTAGGGTCATCATCCCATGGTTTGTTTTAGATTATAAATACCCCAATACCCTTGTGTTCTTAGGGTCATCGTCCCAGGGTTTGTTTTAGATTATAAATACCCCAATACCCTTGTGTTCTTAGGGTCATCGTCCCATGGTTTGTTTTAGATTATAAATACCCCAATACCCTTGTGTTCTTAGGGTCATCGTCCCGTGGTTTATTTTAGATTATAAATACCCCAATACCTTTGTGTTCTTAGGGTCATCGTCCCATGGTTTGTTTTAGATTATAAATACCCCAATACCCTTGTGTTTTTAGGGTCATCGTCCCAGGGTTTGTTTTAGATTATAAATACCCCAATACCCTTGTGTTCTTAGGGTCATCGTCCCAGGGTTTGTTTTAGATTATAAATACACCAATACCCTTGTGTTCTTAGGGTCATTGTCCCATGGGTTTTTTTTAACGAGAATTGTGTTGCTTAATCTTTTTTCTACTAATTTTTAATAATTGCTTTTATGTTGTACTTTTGCACCAGGTAAAGGGGGATTGGCGCTTTCACACAAATTTAACTCCGCAACATTATATAAGGGAATGTGCTAAGTCATGAGCAATTAAATTAGTGGTTATCGTCTGTTTGTGTTACCTATAGTTGTTAATGTATGTGTCATTTTGGTCTCTTGTGGACAGTTGTCGCATTGGCAATCATACCACATCTTCTTTTTTATACATATTTATTTTTTCATTCGTTGTACGGCCACACATCAGGCTGTATGGTTCTTGTTTGAATATGTAAGCATTTGTCAGTTCGGTCTTTGTTTAGCTGACTATGCGGATTGAATGTTGTTCATTGTTGAAGGCCGCACAATGACCTAAAAATGTTAATTTACATGTCATTTTGGTCTCTTGTGGAGAGTAATCTCATCGGCAATCATATCGCAACTTCTTACTTTTATATTAATTTATCTTCTTATTTTTATGTTAATCTATTTCACTTACACTCTTGATAACTTGCTTCTTGAAACTAAAAGACACTTTATTATCCAATGTTTATTGACAATTTTACACACCTATATACACATAACTACCGATTACTATGTGAAGATGAGTTTCTAATTTTTGCTTACTACCTTTTGTATTCTATACCATAAAACAAGAAAAATGAATCTCAAACCAGTTGAGTGTTTTTGAAGTATTGTAACAGTTCAAATATTTAATTTCAAGTAAACTCATCTTAGGTACCAAGCTTAAACCAGTTGGAAGTTGAAAACCATTGTGGACTCGAAATTCCAAAAGATTTAACGGAGCAGTAAAGACACCCGTAGTAACGTCGTACGCATTCATTGTATTAGTCCATAGCTTATCAAACTTAACAATAGCCTTGGACGATAAACTTTGTATAGAATTTCTGTAGGCTGTAAATGCAGGTATATTTTTTTGTGTCGATGTGTTTCCTTGTCCTCCATGCCCTGAAATGAGATTACAACACATTTTATTTGTTTATGTATACGGTTGCCTTGTTTAGTCATTATCATAAGGATACATTCGTCTGATTTCCTTTTCAGATTAACACAAAATCTGCTAAATACTTTTTTACTCAGGACAATTAATCGTGTTTTTTTCTTTCTCAAATTATATACAACTTATAATTAATAGCGCTTAGCGTCTTTTATTCATTTTAAGAGAAAAACGAGAAAAAGAAATTATAAAAATAATGTACCAAATCAGGTTTGGTGTTTGATATACGAATAGGAAATAGCAGACATGATATGGAAAAAGTCAAGAAGAGGGGAACATGAACAAAATATATAGCTTAAATAATTAGTACCTGATCCTTTCAGCTTTAACATCATTCCAATAAGGTCATCAAACAATGAGTTTTCTACAAATATAGATAAAAAGGTTTAAAGACCAGAGCTGTCAATTGTAGTTTTTGTTTTGTAAGATAAAAATTATGTTTATGCTTTCAAAAGTGAATTTCATTATATGATTCAAGCTTTAAACATCAATTTCTTTTGATTTACTCCACTTTATCCTTTACAGTCTATTAATCAAAAATACATATTTCACTTGCACTTTGAAATATAAGACTAAAAATGAAAATAGATCTAAATCAATTATAAAAAATATAGCTGGTTCTATATTAATACTATAATCAGGTGTACATTACCTGATCACGAATCATAAACTATCTATCTAAAAGGTACATTAGCTGATCACGACTCATATAGATTGACCAAGCTAAAATTTGCATGAGCGGCTTACGACTCAACAAACTTACCAAGCTATAAGGTCAATGAGCTGTTCACGACTCATAAAACTTACCAAGCGAAAAGGTACATCAGCTTCTCACGACATATATAATTCATCAAGCTGAAAGCTACATAAAAAAAGTAAAAATCACAAAAATACTGAACTCAGAGGAAAATCAAATCGGAAAGTCCCTAATCACATGGCAAAATCAAATCGGAAAGTCCCTAATCACATGGCAAAATCAAATCGGAAAGTCCCTAATCACATGGCAAAATCAAATCGGAAAGTCCCTAATCACATGGCAAAATCAAATAACAAAACACTTAAAAAACGAATGAAAGAACTGCTCAAGACACATTTAACTTACCAAGCTTAGAACTACATAAACTGCTCAAGACACATTTAACTTACCAAGCTTAGAGCTACATAAACTGCTCAAGACACATTTAACTTACCAAGCTTAGAACTACATAAACTGCTCAAGACACATTTAACTTACCAAGCTTAGAGCTACATAAACTGCTCAAGACACATTTAACTTACCAAGCTTAGAGCTACATAAACTGCTCAAGACACATTTAACTTACCAAGCTTAGAGCTACATAAACTGCTCAAGACACATTTAACTTACCAAGCTTAGAGCTACATAAACTGCTCAAGACACATTTAACTTACCAAGCTTAGAGCTACATAAACTGCTCAAGACACATTTAACTTACCAAGCTTATAGCTACATAAACTGCTCAAGACACATTTAACTTACCAAGCTTAGAACTACATAAACTGCTCAAGACACATTTAACTTACCAAGCTTAGAACTTCATAAACTGCTCAAGACACATTTAACTTACCAAGCTTAGAGCTACATAAACTGCTCAAGACACATTTAACTTACCAAGCTTAGAGCTACATAAACTGCTCAAGACACATTTAACTTACCAAGCTTAGAGCTACATAAACTGCTCAAGACACATTTAACTTACCAAGCTTAGAGCTACATAAACTGCTCAAGACACAGACACATTTAACTTACCAAGCTTAGAGCTACATAAACTGCTCAAGACACATTTAACTTACCAAGCTTAGAGCTACATAAACTGCTCAAGACACATTTAACTTACCAAGCTTAGAGCTACATAAACTGCTCAAGACACATTTAACTTACCAAGCTTAGAGCTACATAAACTGCTCACAACACATATCTGTCCGCTTAAAACAAGACATATTATTGGTAGATGATGTTGTAAAAACATTATAACACTGGACGACTGTAGATGAAATTAAACGGACGAGATCACTGTCATCAACTATCATTTCATTCTTGAAGATGAGCTCTTTTATGCATATATACCTGAATAATTAAAGCTTTATGGTGGCATTAGATGGTAAAAAGATATATTTACCCTTTTCGTGTTAATTTGTAATAGCTTGTAAAAAAATTATTTTGCGTTTACTTTGTATGACACGTGGTTCTTGGATGTCTTTCTCCAAGTACTAAAAGTCAGACATACTGAAAATTATTTGGTTTACAATATACATTAACTCACCCAGATAAATTTGGTACGCGTTTCGTCTATATAATAACCATCAGTGACGCTTAAATTAGAAAAAAATGGCAAAATGAGTACGAAGTTTAATATTGTTGTGATATTGCAGTGGGGGTCAAGTATAGTTTTTAACAGTTTTGTTGAAAATAGTAATAACCATCAACGGCTTGCCCTTTGGTGTTAATGAAGTACTCTAGCTTAGGTCTAAAGAGACCATGTATATTTAAGTCTTTCAAAATCGGCACTGATCACAAGGTAGTAAAATAAAACATCTTTATTTCGGCATGTTAGGGACGACATCAAAAGATCAATGTAAGATAAAAAACTTAATTCAAATAGTTTGTTGAACTGCTGCAAGATTTGGTTATCCGACATTGATTTTTACATATATCCATATGGGTCAATCAGTTTTTCCCAAATTAAGTTAATA
Organism: Mytilus edulis; assembly: GCF_963676685.1. Taxonomy (NCBI): domain Eukaryota; kingdom Metazoa; phylum Mollusca; class Bivalvia; order Mytilida; family Mytilidae; genus Mytilus; species Mytilus edulis. The sequence goes on from NC_092356.1 coordinate 71,063,051, forward strand.
GGGGGGGTAGGGGGGTCAGTGAAAAAACTATTTGAATTAAGTTTTTTATCCTTCATTGAACTTTTGATGTCGTCCCTTACTTCATCAGCAATAGCTAGACAGTCAAATATAGAGGGGAAAATATAACGAAAGGACATGACCAGTACAAAGAGGGATAACTCATTATTAATATAATGCGTATTTGTTTTATCTGTCTCAAAAAGAAGATAACTTCATATCCAGACTAAGTTTTGTATAAGAAACTTAATATGATTGTGTGTAGATCCAGATAAAAAGGTTTTCGAGATTGACGTTATTTGTGTTTTTGAAAATATTTGAAAAAAAGTGTTAAAAAGAGGACACTTAAAGAAAAGTTCAATTTAATGTCTTTAATTTAAAATGCGCAGTGTTGATATCGTCGTTTACATCAGGACAGTAGCTGAAGTTTTTTTTCTGAGCCTAAATTAGAAGATTCTATTCATACCAAGACTAAGTATTGTGTTAGAAACTTAATCTTTTTTTGTATAGATCCAGATAAAAAGGCTTTCGAGTTTGACAAATACATTGACGGTAAAAGATACAACACATTAAGTCACTTAGGTGACAGACTAAATATTTTGATATGAGCGTCACTAATTAGTCTTAAGGATACCACTGATACTAGACGGACTGCTTCATACCTTGATCTTTTCATCAATATTGACGTAGATGGACGACTTCACACGAAAATCTATGATAAACGGGACGATTTCAACTTCCCAATTATCAATTTCCCATTTCTCAGCAGTAACATACCCTCTGCCCCTTCGTATGGTGTTTACATATCACAATTGATACGTTATTCTCGTGCTTGTTCACACTATACGGACTTCATATACAGGAGTGTGCTCCTTACGCAGAAACTGCTCCAACAAAGTTATGAGGAAGTAGATTAAAATTGACACTCCGTAAATTTTATGGACACCATCACGTTTTGGTGGATCCATACGATGTGTAGTTGACCAAATTAGCTAAGGACATTTTTACCACATGGTAGATTGTGTTTTGTCATAATGTTGTCTAATCTTTTAATTACCAAACGTGACTTATTCCTGATTATGACTATTTTGCCGAGTGTGAACTCGCATTACTATAAGACGTGGTACGGTACTTGTCTATCCCAAATTCATGTATTTAGTTTAAATGTTTAATGTTATATTTGTACTTCTCATCGGATTTTGTCAAATGTGTTGACGTCTTTTCTATTATATTTATGTGTTGTGGTAAAGAAAATTAATCACCGCCTTCATTTATCAGATTTGATTTCGTTCAACGTAATCAGTACGATATTTTACGTTTCAAGTTAGATTCAAAACAAACCGGACATAGTTTTATAATATAGTTAATTGATACCTTAGTTTGATATTAATAAGTATTAAAATGTGCTTTGTTATTAAATGCAATATCAGTATTTAGTCTTAAATCAATCCTAATTCTATCTTATTCATTCTTATGTGACGTCATTTTTCATTTTTTGATGATCTGTTTTACAAATTCAAATGACGTCATTTTTTCGTCATTTTTCAGTTTCAAATAGGACGTCACTTGGGGCAGAGGTTTAAACTTATTCGGATGTGTCTACTTTTGTGTTTCAAATGTCTGGTTATGTAAATGTATTTCAGTTGTTTCCTGTAATTAGTTAATACTTAAGTTTTATCACGTACATCTTTTGAATATTCATTTTATAACATTTACTGTTTGCAAAAGTATAAATTATTCATAATTATAGGGATTTTCTGGTAACTATCAGAAAACCCTTGCAGTTTTTGGCACAACCTTTTTCATCTTTTGGTCCTCGATGCTGTTCAACTTTGTACTCGTTTCGGCTTTCAAACTTTTGTATCTGGGCGTCACACGTAGGTCTTGTGTGGACAAATACACTTCTGGCGTATTAAAATTTTGAACTTGTTGCCTTTTGTTGGCTGTTGTTCGTGTGATTCTTTGTCAATTCTGTTCTCCAATTTATCTATATTGTAGTCCTGTGTTGTCATTTTGATGTTATATTTCACATGGCCATAAAAGTGCGAGGTTTGGCATGCCACAAAACCAGGTTCAACCCACCATTTTTTCCTTTAAAAATGCCCTGTACCAAGTCAGGAATATGGCCATAGTTATATTATAGTTCGTGTCTGTGTGTATTACATTATAACGTTTGTGTCGTTTGTTTTCTCTTATTTTTTAGTGTAAATTCACATTGCGATAAGACGTGTCACGGTACTTGTCTATCCCAAATTCATGTATTTGGTTTTGATGTTATATATATATGTTATATTTGTTATTCTCGTGGTATTTTGTCTATGTGTGTTACATTTTAGTGTTATGTCGTTGTTCTCCTCTTATATTTAATGCGTTTCCCTCGGTTTTAGTTTGTTACCCCGATTTTGTTTTTTCCATGGATTTATGAGTTTTGAACAGCGGTATACTACTGTTGCCTTTATTTATGTAGATGAATTCGCGTCTGGCGTACTAAATTGTAATCCTGGTACCTTTGATAACTATTTACACCACTGGGTCGGTGCCACTGCTGGTGGACGTTTCGTCCCCGAGGGTATCACCAGCCCAGTAGTCAACATAGTCATAGATTACCTTAACCGTATTTTGCACAACTTTTTGGAATTTTGGATCTTCAATGCTCTTCAACTTTGTACTTGTTTGGCTTTATAAATATTTCGATATGAGCGTCACTGATGAGTCTTATGTAGATGAAACGCGAGTCTGGCGTACTGAATTATAATCCTAGTACCTTTGATAACTTTATAAAATAGAACATTAGGTATCTGATGGAAAGTTGTGTCATTGGCAGTCACACAGCATTTTAATCTTGTAAAACATGAATTTGTAAAATGATTGTGTGCTGTTAATGGCCATGTCGTACATTTCTTTCAAATTGACGAGTAGAAAGGTATAAATAAACTCATATAGAATATGTATAAACGAACCTTTTTAAAGTTTATTCTGTGAGAAATTTGTGTATACTTCTGACAAAAATAAAATTTCATCAATACAGAAATGTTATCAATGAAAATTGTTTATTGTAGAAAGATGCCAGTTATGTATGTTTGATACGTGGTGATAAGGTTGTCATTGTAAAAAATTCTAAAATATGTTTCATGTCGGTTTTTAATGTAGTTGATCGCATGGATCTAATTTAACACCAAAAAACTTTTTATTTAGCTTTGAGATATCCCGAGAAGGTACTGTAGTTATGAGCGTCACTGTAGATTTTTTTAGCATTACAACTCGAAGAACACCTAATATAGACGCGCTCACCTTTCTTTAACTTAAACACACCGTCAATAGTACCAGTTTTATAACCATTGAATACATGTACAACATTCGAAACGACCTATTCATAAAATTATTTTGAAATTCTCTTAACAGAAAAAAAAAAAAAAAAAAAAAAGATTTTCAGTTTTTTTTTCAATCTGATGAGACACAACTTGAAAAATGTTTTATTTGCTCAAGACAATAAACTATTTATCAAAAAGTCTTATTTCGAATAAAAGAATGGTGCGTACGAAGTTTTAGTAGAGCAAAATATGTATAATCACCCCCTGTTTTGGAGGGTTCGTTTTAGTCAGTCTTTTTTTCTATGGTGCTGAGTACTGTGTGAAACACTCCAAATCAATGAAAAGAACTCCTTTGATATACATGATTTCTGTTTGTTTTTTTTATATTAATATGTAGCAAAGATATTACTCTTATCAATAAAAGGTTTAAAAAAAACTTTTAACACACAGATTGTAATAAATATTGAAAATAAAGACATTTTGTATTTGAATATTTATTTCAAAGAAAATAGTTGAAGAGATAATTTTTTTGAACGTGCACAATTATTGGTTTGAAATAATATTCTAAGACATTAATATTACTGGCATAAGCTATGGCTTGATTCTGACTTGCATTACTATTGGTCTCGTTGTTATTGTGTATACGGTATGCATTTGTGTGGGGTGTACATCAATGAGATATAAGTATAGGTAGCTTTACGATATTAAATAAATTGTTAATAGAATCTCAGAGTAATTATATGGCGCTGTGATAATGTACATTCTAATATAGATTTAAAGTATTTTTGCCAATTGCAATAATTTGAAATTGCCTCTGTCATCTTTAAATATACAAAATATATATTAATTCCCATTAGAACTATATGTTTCTTCTTCAAGCTGTGACAGCTAGTGAATCATACATGTAATATCTAGTTGCCATGTATTATGTTCGTAAGTTTTGGTATCATGCATATACTAGGCTCGATATTTAAAACAAACACCACATTAATGAATAACTGTAGATTAATTGCATTATTTTCATTCAAAATTAGATAAGAAAGCACTTTAAAAATGCCTACGGGAAATCAAGAACAAGAGGGTAACGTTTGCCATTTTAATTTAACATGAACATTACAAATCATAAGTAATTATATGATTTGATTTTAATCAATCAAAATATCTGTTTTTGTTGAAGAAAAAAAGTAATAACAAAAATGAAATATATATAACCTTGTTTAAATTAAAGGATCAACAAATGATGGTATATTTAGCCTTCAGCCAGGTCCACATATCACGAAATATTCGTCCTCATACAGCAGGATTTCTGTCATGTTAAAACTTTTTTTCAAAACAAATGATCTTCTTTGAACTGTATATATGTCCACTGATTTTAAATCAAACGGAAAAATATTAAAAAAACAGTTTGCTCCCGTTTTGGATTTTTCTTTGCGTAAAGTATTTTGTTATTGTACAATTGACCTCGATTCATATTTGTAAGGTTGTTTTTGGTGTGTTTTTTTTTTTTGGCGTTTAATTAGGTCCTGGCGATCAACTCACCATTTTTTATTTTGTTTTACCATGTAACCCTTATCACCACGAATCAAACAAACATTAATGGTATCTTTCTACAATAGTCCATTTTCATTGATAACATTTCTATATTGGTAAACGCCAATGTATTCAGTTGCACTCACAGAATAAGCTATCAAAAGATTCATTAAAACCTGCATACTTCACTGAATCATAACATCGCTACATTTTTATGTTTAATTGACATATGGTACAATGAAGTATTACATACAATTCTACAACAGTCATTAAACAAATTAATAAAATCGCATTCATACGATGCAACATATGTTCTTTTCTAATTTAACATTAACAATGACATTATGGTGTTTTATAGATATTTTTATTCTGTTTTCTGTGGAGTGTATTTAAGTTCGTTAGGGAATTATGGTTCCAAAAGCAGTTCATGAATTAATAAAAGCATAAAGGAATGTAGGCACAAAATTAGCATGTAATTATGAGTTGACTTTGGTGTAAAAATTAAAAAAAAAAAGAAAAAAGAAGATGTGATATGATTGCCAAGTAGACAACTGTCCAAAAGAGACCAAAATGACACAGAAGTTAATAATTATTGGTCACCGTATGGCCTTCAACAATGAGCAAAGCCCATACCGCATAGTCAGCTATAAAAGGCCCCGAAATGACAATGTAAAACAATTCAACCGAGAAAACTAACGCCCTTATTTATGTAAACCAAAAACAAAATGAACGAAAAACAAATATGTAACACATAAACAAACAACAACCACCGAATTACAGGCTCCTGACTTGGGACAGGCACATACATACATAATGTGGCGGTGTTAAACATGTTAGCGGGATCCAAAAACTTCCCCTAACCTCGGACAGTGGTATAACAGTACAACATAAGCAAACGTGATTCTAATTGGCTTTGCACGATGTATAAATACACAGAATGGTCCAATCAATGGAAAATGTAGTAAGAGTTTAAACAAATTGTCGATGGTCTTGTATGATGCTTTCCAGTTCCTTTTGCGTTTATTTACAACCACTGGGTCGATGCCACTGTTGATGGAGTTTTAATTCCCTGTGAGTATCACCAGCCCAAAAGTCATAACTTCTGTGTTGACTTGAGTTAGAATTGATATGTTCATAATTATAAAATAACTGTTAATAAAACGTTGAATTTTTGAAATACTAAGGATGTTTATCTCAGAAAAAGACTACCTTAGCTGTATTTGGCAAAACTTTTTTATATATTATCACTGACTCAGACGTACTTATAAATATAATTATATTCTGTGACTGTATATTACATTAATTTGTAGGATCCTTTACTATAGATAATTTAGCTGATCTGTAACAATAACATCTTCATGCCTTATATATCATGTACTGTAGTACGCCGCTAGATTAAAACTGACGAGGAAAGGTAACACACGGCCAGCAAAAGCTCTTTTTTTGAGAGCCCAGGTGGTCGTGTGGTCTAGCGGAACGGCTGCAGTGCAGGCGATTTGGTGTCACGATATCACAGTAGCATGGGTTCGAATCCCGGCGAGGGAAGAACCAAAAATTTGCGAAAGCAAATTTACAGATCTAACATTGTTGGGTTGATGTTTAGACGAGTTGTATATACATTATGTACACAGCCATGTATCACCATCATTGATGGCGATCCGATGGATACATCTGTTGAAGAGTTGTCACTGACTCAGACGTACTTATAAATATAATTATATTCTGTGACTGTATATTACATTAATTTGTAGGATCCTTTACTATAGATAATTTAGCTGATCTGTAACAATAACATCTTCATGCCTTATATATCATGTACTGTAGTACGCCGCTAGATCAAAACTTACGAGGAAAGGTAACACACGGCCAGCGAAAGCTCTTTTTTTGAGAGCCCAGGTGGTCGTGTGGTCTTGCGGGACGGCTGCAGTGCAGGCGATTTGGTGTCACGATATCACAGTAGCATGGGTTCGAATCCCGGCGAGGGAAGAACCAAAAATTTGCGAAAGCAAATTTACAGATCTAACATTGTTGGGTTGATATTTAGACGAGTTGTATATATATATATATATATGACTTTGGTCTTTTTAACATATTGTTTTCGAGCGTCACTTATGAGTCTTTTTAAGACAAAACGCACGTCTGGCGTAAATATAAAATTTCAATCCTGGTATCTAAAATGAGTATTTTATTAAGCATGCATGACAAAGAACGTTACATTTTTGCACTCAGTCTCTCTCCTTTTTTCCCTTGATTTGTCTCTTTTTAAATGTTTTTACAGGGTTGCCATGCGACAAGTTTCGACGAGAGACCTAATATTCTATTTTATAATGCCTTTCCCATTTTGGTGTTTTTTTGGTACGCTTGCCGTAGCTCTGTTCTTATGCATCTCGTTACGGTGCTATTGTAAAACATGTTTGTATTCTTGTCTTTCCTTTTTTCTGATGTGCTTTAGATATAGGAAGATGTTGTGTGAGTGCCATATGTTTTTTATGTTTCTTTGATACATATATGACGTGGCTCTGTACTTATACATACCGTTATTATGTAATTTTTTTATGATACATTCATGTATTCTTGTCTTTGACATTTGCTAATATTTGATCTATATGCCATTTTGTGCTTCTTTATAACATATGTGGGTTGTTTTTTTTGTTTTGGTTTTTTTTGTGATTATGATTATAACAAAATGCTTATTGCTGTACTCCTATTATTGACATTATTACGTATCATGTCTGTTTATTTTGTTCACATATCGTTGTTAATATAATCGAATTTGACGCGACTCTTATACAAGTGAGATATTTAGCTAGTTTTAAAACCAAAGTTAATCCACCATTTTCTACATAAGAGGATGTATATACTAAGTCAGTAATATGAATGTAGTTATTTATTTGTTTGATGTGTGTTAGCTTTTAATTTGGCATTTGATTTGGGACTTTCCGTGTTGAATTGTCCTCGGAGTTTAGTATTTTTGTGATTTTAAATTTTACATAACTGTTCATATCCGTTTGGAGAAATGTAATATTCCAAAGAAAACTATTTATACAAAACAAAACTATTACTAATTACTTTCACTAAATTTAATACTGCAATTTATTTTAATAATATGTAAGAGACAACGACGACACCTATAGATTATAGACAATATAAAAATATTAGTACATTGTATATTGTTCTATGTTGTAATATATATATATATCTGCCTGATGATTGTCATATATGTCGCTGATGGTATCATCATGTACAGTGTCTATTATCTCAGTCAATACATGCTGATATTTACTTTTATTATACTTCACGTTAAAATGCCATATTTTGATTGGCTAATACGAGGGTGTTAATTTAATCTATCACATGGCTGAGCGGGTGACAATTTTTTTGAATGTTACCCTCTCGTCCAGACCAATCAAAATTCGATGATTTAAAAGACAATGAATTGAATTTACATCAAGTAATTAAATACAAAGCTTAGCTTCGCCGCGGTTGACAATGTTTTCTCGGGGTAACAATCTGCTCTATCACCCTCTCAGCTATGTGTTATTTATATAATGTTATTTTATGCATTGATTACATCTATTTTACATTCGAGTAAGATCCCAAGGTAAATGTAGCCTATACAGTGGTAGACCAATGGAGGTCATTTAAAACTTGAACTCATGTGTACTATTGTTGTTAATTGTAAAACTAGTCTTCCTTTTTTCAAATATATAACCATTGTTGGCTTTTTTGTTTTAACAATGGCATTTGATCCACACAGAATAGTTTTTTTTAATGAAATGATTCAATCTTGAATACTTAATATGGTCAATGAATCAGATTTGTATCATCTCAATAAAAATCTTTTAAACAATAAATTGAATCTAAGAAAAAGTTTGTACATGATATTGATATTTTATTAATAAAATAAAGGAAACAATAAAACGTGTCAAGAGGTTTTTTTTTATTTGTGTACTAAAAAACTGTTGACACAGAGCTATGCCTCACCTGTATCGAATTTTGATTTATGATATAAATGTTAAAATTTAAATTGCAAACTTTATCGTGTAAATGATACAAACTCTCAAAGCCAATGAAACAAGACTAGACGTACAAGATAAAATATTCTCAATGATACTACGATTTCATATACTAATTACAAACTGCACACAAAATATCCTTGACTTACCAAAAGTAGTACATCTTAAACTGGTCTTATTTACATGAAAACGAGCCAAGTAATCGATATTTAAAAATGAATTTTTTTCTGTTGAAGTTTAAAAAAGGAACTGTATTCATATATCTTGGATTTCTTGAGTATATAGTCCAATACAAAAACGTCAATATTTGTACATTTCTAAAAACATCACTTGCGTTTCCAAATTAAATGGCCAACAAATAGTACCTTACTCATTACATACCACATTGTGTATATTCCCACGTCAAAAATCGAATACAAATGGCTTTTCGAAATTATATATTATTACTTGTAAGCTGGTTTACCCTGAGGAGATATAAACGACGCACTATTTTAAATGCGTGATTCTTCAATAGAACATACTGGATTGGTCAATCGTTGTCGCTCCTCCAATTCACGGTATCGCATAGTCGAATTACTGTTTACATTATTTTCGGTATTATGCACGAACTCATTTCGTCTATTTTTAGAAGTCTGCATACGACATTTTCTCTTCCATTGACAAACGCCTATCATTCCCATAAAAAGATAGTACGAAAGTAAAATAATAAGAACTAAAATAGAATCATTACGAATGTATGGTATCGTTTCAGCTCCAAAGCATTTTGATAAAACAATTGAATCATCCTCCTTTAAATAAACAAGCTCACTTAAATACACAGAAATGCAAATGGTGTATTTTGTTGCAACTTTTAAATGATCACACGTAAAAGAATGTATATGCGGTTGTAACATATCGGATGAGAATTTACCACTATTTATAAAATATTCCACTTTTGATCCGAGCAATGTTTTATTACGAAACACAGTTTCTTCATAATTCCACTCAATGGCAATGGAAGACGTTGTGAGCGCCAGCAGACGAACTTTTAACAGATGATCGTAATTAGATGGTTGTGTTGGTAACGTCATTATTGAATCGTCCATTGATTGGTCGTTCATTACGTCGTACTTGACATTGTTACTCCTTGTTGAATTGACTTTTGTTAAATTGGCAAACAATGGCGTCCACAACCAAATCATTTTGATAAAGTAATCATTATTCATCCATTTCATTTCTTTGCTATTCTTTGTACCAACCTAAAAGATAAAAATCAAACTGTTATGATTTAAACCAACACAAACCAAACAACGGCAATATATTTACAATATATTCACTATTCACGTTAGTGACGTATATTGTGTGACATTATTGGGCAACAAATGGCGTTCATTATCACTGAACTAGTATATATATTTGTATAGGGGCCAGCTAAAGGACGCCTCCGTGTGCGGGAATTTCTTGCTGCATTGAAGTCCTATTGGTGACCTTCTGATGTTGTCTGTTCTATGGTCGAGTTGTTGTCTCTTTGACATATTCCCCATTTCCATTCTCAATTGTATTATACATAGTGTCTGCTCTGAAGTGAACCGATGGACATTATCTTTGACTTTTATTTAAAGATTTTCAAACCCGGAGTATTCTTATCAAATGTTTTGCAATATGTATTTTTTTCGAAATTATGTCGGTCAAATGAAGTATTGTAAAAAGACTAGTACAAGGTAATTCTGCCTTGCTATTAAAAGGGAAGCATTTACATGCAGTTTTCGCGTATAATATAAGCAAAATGAGGATGTTAAATTTGATGTATGCCTTTTTGTGCTGCTTCGTTACATTTGTTGTTTTTATAGTGATTAAGATGATAACATAATGTTGACTAGTGTACCCCTTTTTTTTGACAATTTAACCTATTGTGTCTGTTTGTTTTGTTCACGTATCGTTGACAATATAGTGGAGTTTGATGCAACTGTCATATACGTGAGAGGTTAAGCTAGCTATAAAACAATAAGAAAATGCCTTAACCAAGTCAGGAATATGACAGTTGTTATCCATTCGTTTGATGTGTTTGAACTTTTGATTTTGCCTTTTGATTGGGGACTTTCTTTTTTAATACCTCGGAGTTCAGTATTTTTGGGATTTTACTTTTTTCGTTCAAACTGTTAAGTAGTATTTATTTGCCTACAGAAAAGCTACTGCACGGTACTGAGTTTATTGGAAGCTATTCATCTGAACAGAACTAAATTTAAGTCTAGACATTGATTAAAAGGCTAAACATGGCTTTTCAAATGATGTAAAGATCACAATGCCCGTTTTAGAATAAAACGTACTTAAAAGTTTCCACGTAAGACCTTCAAATACAGTTTTGACCGTACAAATATATCAATAATGTATTAAAAAGTTGATATTAGTTAAAAAATCAGAGAGTACATACGAAACAACCACAACACCTAAGTATCCGGAAAAAAAGTATAGACACAGACAACTTACAACGAACAGGCGGCCGTAACAAAACAGGATGATTTAGTATAGCTTCCAATGAGTAAACTTACCGCAATATATATGAAGGCGATGGAAGTAAACAGTGGTTTATAACCTTTTTTTTTTTTTTTATTCAACAACAATATATCACATGCTGTTAACAGATTTCTTCACTGGTACAGCTATTTCAGTAAAGATCCCTGTTTGTTAGTACCTTAAGACCAGGGTATCTTCAGGTAGTATTTTTATAATTTTGTTAGTTTATATATTATTTGTCATTGTACATTGTTTATCATTAAATACATTAATTCTCTATAATTTTACAATTATAACTTTGAATATGAACTTTAAATTTATATATTGTAACTATCTGATAGATGTTGTGGATAAAAACAGAATTACGGGTTATTAAGCGTGTTCCGAATTTGATTTGTGGTTTAATGTATTTCTCTGTTGTCCGGTATAACGGTAAATTCATTTGTCATTTTTTGTGTGGATTATAATTACTTTCACCACGTGCTTGCCAAATTTAAATGAATTAGCCACGGAAGGTAGGTTTACATAAGAATCTTGTTCTCATAATGTATTAAGCATAATTTGCATATCTTATGTATAATATAAAGTTACAGTATATAGATTTAAGGAAAAAGTACATTTGTACTTTCACTTTCAAAACTCATTGAAAAAAAAAAACCATCTATCAAACAATTGAAGTACAAGGAGCTCTGTAAAATACATAAAATATTGCAATACTGACAATAATGCTGTCAAATATAAGAATATATCTTTTCTAGTATCCCTTTACCTTCAATATTAATATATTTTTTTTGTAATAATAATCCTATTTTAAATTCTGACCTAAAAACATTGTATATGTTGATATTTTGTGTTCTATATTCTGACAAGTAATGTATTTTGTGAATTGTAAATACAATAACTGTAAGTAGAAAGTTTATTTCATAATAATGTTCATCATTAATTTTATATCCCCAGATTAAATTTTTTTCAGTGAGAATGTGTCTACCAATCTTAACTAATTCAAGTATCTTATATATTTCTCCCCAAAACTCATCTAAAAAGTGGCATGTTACAAAAAAATGTTTATAGTCTTCTGTAACGTTACAAAAATTACAAGTAGAGTTATGACTTATTTTCCATTGTTTTAATAAGACTTTGTTTGGAAGAATAAAGTGTAATAATTTCCATCTACACATTTTCAGTTTATTATCTTTTAAGTAATTATGAATAAATTTTTGCACATATTGAGCTTCAATTTGTATGTTTTCACATTTCAAAATTCTATTCCACTTATGATATCCTATTGGAACTTCTTTATCATATTCTATTAAAATTGAATAAATTTTCTTTGAATCTAATTTTTCTAGTTTATGTTGGCAATTATTTTTTTCACTTATATATAGTGAGTTATTTATTAAAACACTAGTTTTTATTGAACATTCTTCATTTAATATGTTTAACCATTCTTTTGGAATTGCTTTTCTCAATCTTGAAAATTCAGCTATCCAGTTTGATTTATTTTTTAACTTTAAACTTATAATTTTTTCTGAAAAAACTCCATTTTCATCAATTATATCATTTATATGAATGATATTACTGTCTATCCAATTTTGAAAAAGGAGTGTTTTCTTTTGAAATTTAATTAATTGATTTCCCCAAATAACTTCTTGACGGATAAGTCTGTAATTATTTGGATTTTTAGTTTTATTATTTTTATTTTTTAACCATACTTTAATCATATCAAGATAAAATTCTGGTAGCTCTTTAGTACCCGGTATAGAATATATATTATTAGTATTCATCCTTAAGATAAGTAGATTGCTACCAAATTTATTAAGATAAAACTTTGGTATAACCATCCAATTAAGAAATTTATCAGCAGTTAATCTTTTTATCCAACCTATCTTTATAGATTCTATATATTTATCTATATTTACCATTTTTAATCCACCAGCTAGTTGGTTATAGCTTAATACGGTGCGTTTAACTTTTTCTGTCTTATTGTTCCATAAAAATTCATATATGATTTTTTTAAATTTGTCCAAGTATTCTTTGCTTAAGGTTGACACTGTAGCCAAATAAGTGATTATAGGAATAATTAAAGATTTAATAACTGTTATTCTTCCTATCATGGTTAAGTTTCTTTTTTTCCAGTTTGATATAATTTTTACAGTCTTTATAACCTGCAGAACGATGATTTAGCAACTATAGGTTCTTAAAGTATATTGTCTTCTCAAATGAGTAGATCACTTCATTGAAGATCTCTCTTATACTGTGTAGACTTTATTTGGCCCTGGTGTGTGTAACAAACCAAATGAGAAAACCAATGGTCAACCACTTTTTTGTCTGTCTAGACCAATATTTCAGTAAACGTAACACGCATAAAATTATCTGACATTGCAGGTTGCGTCAAATAACCAATATTATTAATTAGTGTTAGCTTTTAAGGAGGCTCGTGGGCATAAGATTTTCAGAAAAAAATTAAACATTTATTTTTCATTACAAGTTTTATTTATAAACTTTAGTAGTTGTTACTTTATCATATGGTACAAAAATTATCCCAAAAATCAATTCGTTTTGGCCCCAGGTGACTTTTAAAATGTAGATATCATTAAAAAAGCTCAAATTTATCTCCTTCTGGTGCAAAAATGCCTTTTTTTGGCATTTAATTTGATATATCTTTTTTAAATGTGTTACATTTTAATGTTGTGTCGTTGTTCTCCTCTTATATTTAATGCGTTTCCCTCAGTTTTAGTTTGTTACCCCGATTTTGTTTTTTGTCCATGGATTTATGAGTTTTGAACAGCGGTATACTACTGTTGCCTTTATTTTTAACTCACAAGTGACCTATACTTTTTATTGTTGTTTTCGAATAAACACAATAATTGTAAAATTTAAGCGATTTCTGTAATTCGGTTCTTTTTTTATTTTGATATTACCGCTTTTTCTCCTATTTGTTCAAGAGAAAAAAAGGACATTAACAACAATGTATGCTTCTTTCAAAGGCAGATTGTGAGCGTAAATGAACGGTGACCCCATTTTTTTTTATTTCATTTTTCTATGATTATCAGAGAAAGTGCATTTATGGAAAAATATAGCGAAATCCTATGTTAAATAAAAAAAAATTGATTTAGACCCGCGAGCCCCCTTAAATTGAGACATTAATCAACCAATTCGTGATTGTTACTGTAAAACTGTTGTGTTCATTGAAATCGTTCTAATATATGAGCGGTTAAATATGTTGAAGTTTCAGTAGCCCATCCCTGTTAATGAATGAGCAGTGTCAAAATATGCTACAGTAATGTAGTTTAATAAAGGCAACATTAGTATACCGGTGTTCGAAATTCATAAATCGATTGAGAAAAAAAACATCCGGATTACCAACTAACACTGAGGAGAACTACGACACAACAGAAATACAACACTTAGATGTTTGAATAATCAAAGAATGTAGCATTGCTTTAGAAAACAATTGGAATGTAACTGTATAAAGTCCATCTACAGCTGAAATTTATAAACCAGTGAAACTGGTCTCTGCGGTCATAACAGGTTATGTAAGTAAATCTATTTTGATTGTGATCGACAGGCGAACGTATGGAAATTACACTATAATAACCAAGAACAATAGGTTGTTTCCACCACCGGAGTACCTATTACTGTATATAAAAACATTTGCAAAATATAGCGTCTAATAATTGTCGTAAAAATGAAGTAATTTTATATTTTTATCTATCTTCTTTCATGCTTCATCCATGTTTAACTGTTATATTTGAATGTACTAACCTGTTTATCATGAGATAGAATCTGTTTACATGACACGAGGAGGAATACACCTTACCTGTAATATATTTAAAAGAAATCATATATGAATATTTATGTTATTAATGGACGTTAACAAATATAGTGTTCGATATGAACTTATTTGTTCCGAACATATTTATTTACAAAAGTGCTTTCTATTTGTAGCTGTGATTTAATAAGGACTGCAAATAAATCCATAGTTAAGTTCAATTCATTACGTGCGTGCTTTATATGTATTGATATGAACATATTTGTATCTTTAATGTTTATTAACAAAAGTGGAGTTTTTTTAGTTGTGATTGAATATGGTATTTAAATAAATCCATACTTTGATTCAATTCATTACGTATGAGTTTAACGTGTGTCCCCGCTTGTTATGACCATTAATTTTACCGCTATGAAAACTGATAATTTAAAATACAAAAGTATATTATAACATAAGTCTCATCAAATCAAATACATATCATACCTTATCGTCAATATTAAGAAATTGGTCGTCATCGTACAGTCATCATAAACTGATATCACTTCTTCATTATCATAATGAAAGCTAACAGAAGTTATATTTATTCCAAAAAATAAATAAAGGAGATACGTATCAAAGTGTTTCATGAGGGGGGGCTAAAACTCCAAAAAGGGCAAGACCAGATTTGTCCCCATTTATAAACGCACAACAGTTGTAGAATGCTGTTCAAAGGTCATGAAACAAATCCGGGTTACAAACCAGAACCGAGGGAAACACATCAACTATACGTGCAATAAAAACAAACGGCAACATACATAGAATATTTGATAACATATTCCTGACTTGGTATGGTACATTTAAAGACAAAATAGTGGGTTAATCCTGGTTTTATAGCTTTCCAAACCTAAAAAAAATAATGGCTCAAATTAAAACATCATGTGACCGATTCATACGTATTCTAATATTTAAGCGTAACCAATCATGTATATCCATTACGGATCAGCTGTATATCCATTACAGATCAGCTGACCTAAATCGTCAAATGTGTATGCATACAAAAAAATAAAATGAATGTGAAAACCAGTGACAAAACATATCACTGGTAAGTTTTTACACTTGGTATTTTTCCCTATCTGTGAAATACGTTTTCATAATTTATAAATATTTGGGTTTTTTTTAGGTCACATATTTATGTTGAAAGGTTGGCTTGAAGAATAGTTAGATATTTTAATTTAAATTACAAAACATACTTATAAAAATCAAGCTAGAACACGTACATCAATCAAAGCTGAGATAAATTAATCACATGGCTTGTTTCATTTCACACAGCTCTAATGGATTTGATTCCTTGAAGGACTCGTGATTGCTTTTCAACAGATTAATTCTATAGAAATCTCAAATGTCGTTATATTGTGGTAAAATGTAATTGAAAAAGACACCGTACATCATTGTCTTTGTGTTCATATAGTGTAACTAAAATGTTACGAAGAATTTTGAAAGATTTGATTAAGAACACATTATAGTGCTTTTGTTTAATATTCAATTCATATAATATCACTTTGTTTATGATAATATAGATTTATAGTAAGCGCTAAAGGTATGAACAAATCAAAGCAGAAGTTTAAGTGTTATGATTTACTCAATAGAATACATGCACAAGAGATTCAGTTATAACAGACGAAGTTGTAAATAAATAATGGTTGTTCACAACAACAAATGTTACCTCCATATAAAGTCCGAGAACACAATTACTTCGTAGTGCATTTCTTTTAGAACATAAATGCAAATAAAAAAAATCCCACCTGCGCTTTCTCAAAGATATGTTTACAGTGTGTTGTACTACTTTTGGGACAAATTATATCAAAATTATAGAAAACTTCATCGGCTCTAACTCAAAATATGGACAATTCTATGTTTAGGTCGTCTTTAAATCTTTTGACAGCTTCCGAAGTGCTAATTTTTAACCTTTTCAGCTGGACCAAATCACTACTTTCCTTTAAAATTCTGGACCCAAATTTTTTTACAGTGTAATTTCACCCCCCCCCCCCCCCCCTACTTGCAATTTAAGGCATTAAACATGGAGAAATAAATTTGGAAGGGGTATAAAAATTAATGGCAAGTAACCCACTGTCAACACTAGGGACTATATTCGTGAACAACGAAAATCAAGGGACGACAATTGTGGTCTCGGACCATAAAGTAAAATCAAATTGTAAAAATACAGCTGAAGGATGCCTCTGGTGCGGGAATTTCTCGCTGCATTGAAGACCTTCTTGTGACCTTCTGCTGTTGTCTGTTCTATGGTCGGGTTGTTGTTTCTTTGACACATTCCCCATTTCCATTCTCAATTTTAATATGTGTTTGCCTTGAAGACTTTTATATCTTTTGATAAATTGAGGCAGCAGTAGATTAAATACAAATCAAGGTTACAAAAAAGACAGAGGAAATCGCATGGACCCTATAAGTAGGACAGAGGTTATATACATTTGCTATGCATTAAACTTCTGTAAAGTAAATTCAAACAAACAAAAATTCTATATCCTTTAACTAGATCATAATGACGTCAATACACTTTCAAGAAATTGACTAAAACCTGACAAATTAGAACCCTTGTTGTTTCGCTGTTTTGTAAGTTTTTTGCGATCAAGGAAATATCATAAAATAAAGTTTCGAAAAATATATCCCGTCATGTATTTAGAATTAAGAAGATGTGTTATATTTGCCAGTCAGAAAACTCCCCATCCAAGTCACAGTGTGTTAAAAAAAACCAATTATAAATCAAAGTACAACCTTCAACTCGGAGCATTGGCTGAAACCGAGCAGCACTTTATGAAAAATAGCAACATTTTTTTTTATGTTTTTAAACAAATATAAATATATATGCAGATAGACCTGTGTAAATCAATTCATACTTAAAAACAGGTTATAGACGATGTATTATTTGTCTGATCGCATATATAAAAAAAATTAATGATGATAACAAAATTTGCAATTTTTGTTGTTATTTGATGAAATAGTAAAGTATCCGACTGAATTAAAAAATAGATAATGCTAAACATATTGTATGTTGATTTTCAATCACATGTAAACAAATTGATAATATAAACTTCAATTTAATCCTTGAAAGGAGGTCCAGATTGCTAAAATAATTTATAAATTTTAATTTTTGTATTTGTCCAAAATCATTTAAATTCATTTAATCAACATCCTTTTATGATTATTTGATTAAAATATTAATCATTTATAGTCTTTTTACAATTTACATTTTTAAAAGCAAAATAACTGAAAACAGGATAAAACAAAGGGAAGTAACAAAAAAGTATTTCAATATTCCCAATACACATCGTTTTGATAACACAACGGCAGTTAGCCGGAGGTAAACATCGTTGATTACCAGTATGTTTGACACCCAAGCTGTCAAGTGAAGCCATATAATTATAAATCTTCTTTGATGTTCAGGTAAAATTTAACACAGGTGTCAATTACACCCGTACCTAGTAGTAAGAAATGATCAAATATGGCGTCTGAAAAATTTCATACACGGGAGTTTTTTCTCCTAAACGGGAGGTTCACATGTATGTTACGAGGGCATCTTATTCACATGACAAAGGAAAACCATGAATAAAGACAACACTTTATATATCCTTTTTATTTATATAAAAACAAAATCTTCTTGTCTGCAGGATTGCAAATTCGTAACTTCAAGGGCGAACTTGTAAACAGGGCGAGTTGTCCCGATACCAAATTCACGCATGCGTAATACAAATATCTACAGTCAAAACATCCTGTTACAAGTAAACAAATAACGTTCATGTGGATGAGATGAAATCTAATAATTTACAAAGATAAAAGGGTCATATTTACGATAGTGATTGTTTTACAATCATAATTTACAAATTAAATGATTCAGATGCCTAATCATGTGTAAAAATCGGTGTCAGGAATCTAAGTTGTTCTGAAATTGTAATACACGAAATGAATGCGGCATACGGAGACTCAATGCAAATGGTCAGCCCCTTAAGTCTTCAGAAGACTTGACGTCTTCTTCCACTAATTATATATATCAGGGATTTAAAACAATGAAAACCAAAATTATTTTCTTCCCTATCAATTTTTTAATAGAATAATCCTAGGTAAGAAAAAGTTCAGGAAAAAAGCATGCTGAAACTTTGGGTTAGGTGAATAAAATTTTTTACAGGTAGCATCAAGGTAGATTTAAATCTAACAATACCAACTGGTCAATTTAAATGTCCCTATTGTGTTGTCAATTTTAAAAACAGGTTGAGCTATAGGTAAAGTTTTACAGTAACACCTATAAGCAACTCATTGTAATCGAAGAAGAAATTATATTAAGAAAATAGTAAATAGAAAAAGTAAATGGTTCAAGCATCAGTTTTACAAACAAATCTTAATGACTAAAATGTATTGTAAATCTTGAATTAGTTTAGTATACATAGGATGAATTTTAGAAGATGTTTTTTTTTTAAATGCAGGCCAGAATTATTATAAAACAGAATGATTTTTAATTTATTTCTTTCCTTTTAGTCGATCTATACATATTGTAGAGTCATCACTGGTTATACTTATAATATGATTATTTCTGCAACTGCATCTTACATTAATTTGTAGGATCCTTTACAATAGATAACTCAGCTGATCTGTAATAATTCCATCTTCATGCTTTTTATATCATGTACTGTATAATAAAGGTAGATTAAAACTGACAAGGAAAGGTAACTCCAGGCCACTGAAAGCTTTATTTTGAGTGGTCTGGTTACAAGAGCGCAATTATTCGTAATGCATTTTCCATAAGGTCATGCAGCTCAAATTGACTTAAAATGCAGTTGAAAAAGATCGTCTATTTTTTTCGCTAAATGAAAAAGGCACATTTTTAATGGATCCAACGTGCAGAAATGGAAGATATTTTCTATACCTCGTGAAATGTGGATATGATTTTCGGCAATTTTTATACCTAATTGGATAAGCTTTCGATTAAATGTAATTCCTATCCTGTATCATCCAATCAGAAGCCGTATAGGATTCTATTCTGAGTACCATCTTAGGGTAAAAAACTTGCCGGTAAAATGTAAACAAATAGTTGCGCTCTTGTAACCATTTAGTGCAGGCGATTTGGTGCCACAATATCTCAGTAGCATGAGTTCAAATCTCAGCAGTGATAACTTGCCATACCATAATTATACCTGAATACACATTCTGTTTATAAATTACATTGTCATTGTTTTATTACAGATACATTGTAATAATCTTATTGACTTTTTAATATATATATATATATAAATATGTTGTTAACATACTTTGGATTAAAATATTATAATGTATAGAAATTGATTAAAAGTAACATCTTAATTTAACTAAATTCAATTAGTCACTAAGATACATTAGTGATAATCACCTAAGTTAAATCATATATTAATGGGGGGGGGGGAGGGTCACTAAAATATTCTGGCACAGGTTAATCAACTTATAGATAATCTTGTTGACTTTTTATTTTGATGTAAAAACATTCTGCCTTAATGATAGGTAAATAAAAGTGAAATAGAAATCAGATGTAATTCACAGTGGAATGGTAGGGTGCTTTCAAGTTCATTTCATTTAGAGTAAACAAGTGATAAATTTACTAGGGATAAGATAGCTATATACAACTTGTGATTGTGTTTATGTGTTTACTTTTTTTTTGATTGATTGAATTCATTTTATTGTTTAAACATTTGGAATTTATAACTATGAGAAATGTTACATTGTTGAGAATTATGAAGGGGGTGAGAAGGGATATATCGGGATATTGTTGTTTATTCATATCAGGAAATTATAAGGACATTAAAACCATGAATGAATGACATCCCCACTCCACCCTAGCCCACCCTCATGGTTGGTGCTTCAAGGTATGACTTCCCTAGGCTTCCTCACTCGAAACCATAAATGAATGACTTCCCCAATCCACCCCACCCTCCTGATGAGGTATGATTATCCTTGGCTTCCTCAGGTAATGACCCTTATTCATTACATCACAGATGTTTGCAAGAGGGTACCATTTCTCATTAATAAATTATTCTTTAAAGAAAACCTTCAACTTCAATCTTAAAAAATCCTTACAGTATGTATTGTATATACCCCCAATATATAAAATTTAAATACCTTTGATACGGTTATATTACATGTCAAAATAGTAGATTTAAATAGATATTTAAAAATATATATAGAGACAAGGAAGTTATATAAAGTCAGACATCTTTAAATTTTGAAATGGCGTTTGCAAGTTCAATACAAAAAGGACAGATTCCTGTTGGATGTCAGTTATGTGAAGGTGGAAATAAGATTCAATGGAAATGTAGCACATGTAAATCGCTCATGTGTGA
This sequence comes from Mytilus edulis, assembly GCF_963676685.1. NCBI lineage: Eukaryota > Metazoa > Mollusca > Bivalvia > Mytilida > Mytilidae > Mytilus > Mytilus edulis. The sequence goes on from NC_092356.1 coordinate 71,084,523, forward strand.
CAAGTGTAAGGATGGAGTCCATCTAAAGATTGGGAAAGATCATAAAATAATCAACATTAATGATATTGGAAAACCTGAAGGACAAAAGAACACAATTATATTCAGTGAAGTCAAATGTGAAGAACATTCTAACCAAGCTTGCTGTCTATTCTGTAAAACTTGTAATAAGTTTATCTGTCCAAAGTGTATTACTAAAGTGCATAATAAACATAAGTTAATTGAAGAAGAAGACTATAATAAAGGCAAAGTAGAACTGAAGCCAAAACAGAAGAGTCAAATTAAGTTAGAAATATCCAAAGAATATACAACAGATCTTACTGATATTAACTATATAGCAGAATGTTCTGATGGTTCTCTGTGGATGGAGGATCAGATCAGATCAAAGTTACAACATGTCAAACTTAGAGAGAATAGAACTGAAGTAATAACAAGTCTTAACACTCAGATTTATGGAATGGCAAAAACTCATTCAAATAACATTCTTGTTGCAACAGGTGAAACTAAACTCAAACTAATCAACACCATGACAGGGGAGATAAATGATTCCAGGTATGATGTAAAACCATTGTATCCAACCAGTATCCATGTGACCAGTGATCACAGAGTTATCATAGGAGCCTGGTCTGGAGGTGATGCATTCCCTGCCACAGGAAGACGTGTAGTGGTGGTAATGGATCAGGAAGGAAAACAACTCAAGGAATATGAACATGACAATCATAAGAAACAATTATTTAGTTTGCTGAGATTTCTAACCAGTACCAGTACCAAACGATTATTCACCTACCCTGTATGTGTCACCTGTACTAGTAATGGTAACATTTGTGTGGTGGATTGGTTAGATAAGGATGGCAGAGGTAGAGTGGTAGTGTTATCACCAGGAGGAGGCGTACTAGGGACTTACACTGGTCACCCTGATGTCAACACTGAGGAGAAACCATTTAAACCTGCAGGAATACTAACAACACCATCAGATAATATCATTGTTACTGATGTGTTAAATCATTTATTACATATACTGACTGACCAAGGACAAAGTATTACATACTACAATCTCTGTGACATCGGAATCTTACTTCCGTACTCCATTGCTCTGTCTATGACAGGAACTATCTATATAGGATGTGTTAGTAAGAGAGTAAGTCCAGACACTACTAAGGCCAAACTTTATGAGTTAAACTTTTCTGGTTTCTAAAGATTTCCTTGCTCCGTCTACAACAGGAACTATCTATATAGGATGTGTTAGTAAGAGGGTAAGTCCAGACACTACTAAGGCCAAACTTTATGAGTTAAACTTTTCTGGTTTCTAAAGATTTCCTTGCTCCGTCTACAACAGGAACTATCTATATAGGATGTGTTAGTGAGATAGGAAGTCCAGACACTACTAAGGCCAAACTTTATGAGTTAAACTTTTCTGGTTTCTAAAGATTTCCTTGCTCCGTCTACAACAGGAACTATCTATATAGGATGTGTTAGTGAGATAGGAAGTCCAGACACTACTAAGGCCAAACTTTATGAGTTAAACTTTTCTTGTTTCTAAAGATTTCCTTGCTCCGTCTACAACAGGAACTATCTATATAGGATGTGTTAGTGAGATAGGAAGTCCAGACACTACTAAGGCCAAACTTTATGAGTTAAACTTTTCTGGTTTCTAAAGATTTCCTTGCTCCGTCTACAACAGGAACTATCTATATAGGATGTGTTAGTGAGATAGGAAGTCCAGACACTACAAAGGCCAAACTTTATGAGTTAAACTTTTCTGGTTTCTAAAAATTTCCTTGCTCCGTCTACAACAGGAACTATCTATATAGGATGTGTTAGTGAGATAGGAAGTCCAGACACTACAAAGGCCAAACTTTATGAGTTAAACTTTTCTGGATTCTAGAGATTTCCTTGCTCCGTCTACAACAGGAACTATCTATATAGGATGTGTTAGTGAGATAGGAAGTCCAGACACTACAAAGGCCAAACTTTATGAGTTAAACTTTTCTGGTTTCTAAAGATTTCCTTGCTCCGTCTACAACAGGAACTATCTATATAGGATGTGTTAGTGAGATAGGAAGTCCAGACACTACAAAGGCCAAACTTTATGAGTTAAACTTTTCTGGTTTCTAAAGATTTCCTTGCTCCGTCTACAACAGGAACTATCTATATAGGATGTGTTAGTGAGATAGGAAGTCCAGACACTACAAAGGCCAAACTTTATGAGTTAAACTTTTCTGGTTTCTAAAGATTTCCTTGCTCCGTCTACAACAGGAACTATCTATATAGGATGTGTTAGTGAGATAGGAAGTCCAGACACTACAAAGGCCAAACTTTATGAGTTAAACTTTTCTGGATTCTAAAGATTCCCTTGCTCCGTCTACAACAGGAACTATCTATATAGGATGTGTTAGTGAGATAGGAAGTCCAGACACTACAAAGGCCAAACTTTATGAGTTAAACTTTTCTGGTTTCTAAAGATTTCCTTGCTCCGTCTACAACAGGAACTATCTATATAGGATGTGTTAGTGAGATAGGAAGTCCAGACACTACAAAGGCCAAACTTTATGAGTTAAACTTTTCTGGATTCTAAAGATTCCCTTGCTCCGTCTACAACAGGAACTATCTATATAGGATGTGTTAGTGAGATAGGAAGTCCAGACACTACAAAGGCCAAACTTTATGAGTTAAACTTTTCTGGATTCTAAAGATTCCCTTGCTCTGGCTAAATCAGGAACTTTTTATAAAGGATGCATTAATAAAAAAGAAAGACCAGCTACCAGAAAAACAAACTTTATGAGAATAATCGGGATTAAGAAGATCATCATTGTTTAAAAAGAACTATCTATATAGGATAACATGAGTTAGAATTCTTTGGATTTTATTGATTCAGGAACTAGATTCAGAAATTAGTTTAACTATGGATATGGATTTGAATAATAATTTGAATAATATAACATTTCGATTGAAAACTCATAAATTTCTGGGTTTTTTTTAACATTGATACATGACAAACAAAGCCAGACAATCTCTGCTGATTTTTAACTGATTTTGTGTTTTCATTATGAACCATTAAAACAAATTTCTACAAAGCATCAAGTCTTTAACTTTTATATTAATTGGTACAGGTTGCAGCATATTTGTTAACAATAGATTCAAATATTTTTTTTAAATATTTTTTTTTAATAAATTTTACATGGTTTCGATATAGGACAAGAGTCTGGAAAAGGTCATGACCTTTTATGAAAGGCCAGACACTGAAATGACGTATCTTGGATAAATACCCTTTTCCAGTTCAGGAGTCATTGGCTTGAATGATCCCAATTATGGCAAGCTGCTTTTATTTGTTTTCCATTGTCAAGATATCTTTTAAAGTTAAGTAAGATATATTACAAATAATATATAAAGGACAAGGTACGATAAGGTCCCTTTTTGGCCCCTTATTTTCTCATTTTTAAAATGATCTGTTTTTGAAAGCTACTTATTATGTTAAAATATTCCCTGATGCTTGAAGTTAGTTTGGATGAACTTCAAAATCATGAATTTTAACAACTGGGTGAGGTGAGGGGGGTAATCTTTCATTTATTATTCAAATATTGTAATTTTTATTCCTTTTTCAGGTGTTTCTTAAAACTATTTTTTAGTTTTTAAGTGCCTGCACCAACGTGACTCAAGAATTTTTTATTCTAATGTCAATAGCACTGATTTTGCTGTCTAAATCGCCCTAATTTCTTCTGGGTCACATAGGCACACCCTATTAAATTTTAAGAAACAATGACCAAAAATCATTATTTTTCCTTCTTTACACCTTTTTGGTACCCTTTTATCCCCATAATCTCACTAAGTTTCTAAAATTAATAGTTTTGAAGTTAATCCAAACTAACTTCAAAACTAAGGGAATATTTTAATGTGATAAGTAGCTTTCCAAAGCAGAATTCAGAAAATGAGAAAATAGGGGGGCTTGAAAAACGAGCCTTATCGTGCCTTGTCCTTTAATGAATTAACACATTATTTATTTGGATACAAAAAATCATTTGAATTGCAATTTAAATCAATTTTTTTCCCTGTTTCCTGTTTTATGATTTCATCTTTAGAAACTGCAGAGATTATCAAAGAAATATTTTTAAAAGGACAGGTGAACGATACCAATGGGACAGACAAACTCATAATTTGAAATAAACTGACAATGCCTTGGCTAAAAAAGTAAAAGACAAGGGAACAAACATCGGTACACAAAACACAAAATAGAAAAAAACAAAAGACAATTTACCCCTCAAGAGTACTTAGTTGGGTTGTGACATAGAAACAGGACCCCAACTAAGTACTCTTGAAGGGTAAGCAGCTCCTGCTCCACATGTGACACCTGTTGTGTTGCTCATGTTAGTACAGACCCAGTTTTTGGATTGTATTGGTGAGATTTGGAGCATATCCTCTATCATCTGAAGTTTATGCAAGTTGAAACCTAGGTATATATCATATTTATATGTGATCATCATAAAGGTGCTCTTCAATTGGATGCAGCCAGTGGCTGATCCAAAAATTTTCATTAGGGGGCCACTCCAGTCATGCTTCAGTGATTCCCTGCACCCATCCCCCACTGGATCAGCTTATGGCAGCAAGTTACAACTGCATCAGCAGGGTCGTCTTTAAGGCCCGGGGGCCGGGGATTTCCCCCGGCAACTTCCCCTTGTTGACCCGGCTACTCTAGCGGCAAGTATGACCTGACTGTTTGAAAAAAACATACAGAGATCAATATTTCTCCGTTACAAGTTTTTGTTCCGTGATTTTAATTGTGAACAAGAGATACATCGAGTAATCCAAGTAAATCCGAGTGTTTAGGCCATTTTTACAGGTTAAAGCTTTCCTACGACGCTGCGAGTTTTTAAAGCGCTCGGATGATTTTGTCACTTCCGTTCTAAAATGTGACCGATCTTTTCACCATGCAGCGACGGTTTTTCTTTGGATTTAATAAGTAATTTATTTGTTTATCAGGTGTTTTAAGTATTTAAATTCAGAAATGAGGATGGTCAACGATTATTTTAACATACGTTGGACAAGCTACATAAGTTTTCAACCAAATGTATCACACAAAAAGAAGATCGATGTCTACAACCAGTGACAGTGTCACCTGTCGGGTGTTTCAGTTGTTCAATCAGAACATTGGTATTCAAAACAAATACTAAATATAGCTGAAGGCCAACATCTTTTAAGATAGGATAAATTACAACATCTTCTATAAATGTTGTTTGCCCAAGTATCCTATCTTTCTCTCTCTCAACAAGTCCAAAGCCTGCCTGGCCTCATGAATACTTTTAAATAAAAAGGTAAAGTAAATTATACGATAATAATGAAAATGTTTACTTGCAAAACGTGTTTATACTGAACCTTAAATACTATGAAATACTAAACTACTTCCTTTTTGTCGATATTAACAAGTTGCAAATCAAGGTTGAAGGTCTTCTTGAATTACATTTGTTACACATATATGTATATTGATATCGTAAAGTTGCAGTATGTTTTATATAGGAATTTGTTGATACGTTATGGAACATACAACAATGCAGATATAATACCAATACAGAGAGGAAATACAGCAATAAGTACTCTAGCAAATTATTTATACTAGAAGTATTCCGCTTTGTTGATGTTTTTTTCTTATCACCGAGATAACGACATTAAAAAGATATTAAATAAACTTACCACAATTAGATGATTTATACGGCAAATATGTCACCAGTTAAAAATCTTCATGTCGTCTGCAAAATCAATGAAAATAAACTAGTGTTATAACAATCAATACAAAACAGTCAACGATAGAAAAATATAAATATTTTATCAAATCATTTAATTTATGAAAATATTTTCCATGCAATTGTTCTATCGACTGGGAACGTGGGTGTATGCATAGATAATGGCGGGAAAATGTGTTGGCAATAATGGAGGGAAATGTGTTGTCAATAATTGATGTTTGACGAATTGATTTCCCAGGGCTGGTTTGATTTACTTTCCTCCTCCATATGTAGTAAATTAGTGGTTAATCTCAATATTGTGTGTTACAATATACTATCAATATACTATACATAGATAAAAGAAGATGTGGTAAATAAAGGCAACAGTAGTATACCGCTGTTCAAAACTCATAAATCCATGGACAAAAAACAAAATCGGGGTAACAAACTAAATCTTAGGGAAACGCATTAAATATCAGAGGAGAACAACGACACAACATTAAAATGTAACACACACAGAAACGGACTAAGCATTAGACAAAATCCTATGAGAATAACGAATACAACATCAAAACCAAATACATGAATTTGGGATAGATAAGTACCGTGACACGTCTTATAGTAATTCGTAAGTAAGCGTGGCAATAAGACAACTCTCCATCATACATATCATCAAGCACAGTTGACAATAGATGGATTTTTCCCTTGTTCTATTAAAACACGAAGCTCTTCACATATAATTTTGCATCCTTGACTTAGTTTGTGTTTGATTATTCCTAATGATATTAGATCAATATACGCGACACGCATGTTACAAATTTATGAAGTATTATTTACTTTTTTGTATTTAACTAGGCGTTGATGCAACCCATAAAACACTTTTCACTTAACTAAAAAACACCTTACAGTTCCCAAATATAGGTGACATTAGTTTACCGATCGAAAACATCAGTACACACGGATTGTTTATCATTTAACTACAGTATTGCTTTAAATTTTCTAACAACTATCAAATACATATAAGAACGGTAATTTGGTTATGCTGTAGGTCATAGGGTCATCGCTCTCATGAATTGTTCCCTTTGTTTGGATAGTTGTCTCTTTGACACACTCACTGTTTTCAATCCCCACTCTTTTTTCTCCAAACCTAACATGATACTTTGCAACATACTTGTTACGTTCGGAGGACGTGTTTTTCAACAGACTGTCGGCATTCCAATGGGAACAAACTGAGCCCCTCTACTTGCCGACTTGTTTCTTTATTATTATGAGACTGACTTCATGCATGAACTTCTTAGGAAGAAAGACAAGAAGTTATCAATACCCTTTAACTCTACTTTCCGCTATATAGATGATGTTCTTTCACTAAATAATTCAAAACTTGTATCCCATCGAACTAGAGATAAAGGATACTACAGGTACAGTTAAGTCAGCCTCATATCTTGACTTACATCTAGAAATTGACAATGAGGGTCGGTTAAAAACAAAACTTTACGACAAAAGAGATAATTTCAGCTTTCCAATTGTAAACTTTCCATTTCTAAGTAGCAACATTCCAGCAGCACCTGCATACGGGGTATATATCTCCCAATTTCAAAGAACGTCTTACTTTTTCTAAAAAAAGTTAATCGGAAGGTACCAAGACCTGGTTGATAAATATTCCGTATCAACTTCACAAATAATACACGATGGTCTTGATGTATAGATTCTGCGTACTGATGTTGTTTATCATCTTAAAAACGTGTTTTATAGTTCTTTCTTGTCTTTGTTCTATTATTAAAATTACTTTTACTGTTGAATGGTTTTATGTGATATCCGTTTGACGTGGCTCGGTACTTATACATTTCGTCAATGTGTTTGTATTGTCTTTCATTTTTTGGTGGCGTGTTTTGTATATGCGACTTTTTGTATTTCTTTGGTTCTTATAACGTGACTCTGTACTTAAAATATCCCGTCAGTATGATATTGTTCTATTTCATGTCATTATGATATATATCTATTGTGAATTACAAAATACGTTGAACCATAAACGTCAAAATCATTCATTCGCGTAGTGGAATTAACTATTTGTGGATTCTTATAAATTCTATATATAACTTTTGGACTATTTTCAATCTCGGTCTGTTTCTGAAATTTATTCATACATACTTTTGAATTTTTAAACCTATATGCTAACATTGCCTATGTAAAATTTAAAATTGTTTGTATGCACATTGAACGACAAATCTATGTGACGTATAAAATTTTCTGACGTCAGCCACACAAATCAATGAATGTGTTTGTAGATAGATGTTTTTGTGTTCTGTTAAATTGTTCCTTTTAAAATTGTTATACGATGATGACTGATGTACCCATATTTTGACTATTTTATTTATTGTGTCTGTTTAGTTAACGCATCAATGTAAATATAACGGAATTTGATGAGACTGTCATCAAAGTGAGAGGGTTAGCGCTATAAAACCAGGTTTATTCCACCATTTTCTAAATTTGAAAATGCCTTTACCAAGTCAGGAATATGACAGTTCTTGTCCATTCGTTTTTGATGCGTTTTGTTATTTGATTTTGCCATGTGATTATGGACTTTCCGAATTGATTTTCCTCTAAGTTCAGTATTTTTGTGATTTTACTTTTTGATACGATATTCCCGTGCTTGCATTTTCTATCATGATTTTCTTGATAGAGGGTTGCTGCTCACAAGGAAGCTATTAAAACAAGAGTTTTAAATTGTGAAGTTGAAATCATCCCTTCGTAAATTTTACGGACGCCATCACGAGTTGGTTGACCGTTATGAAATAACCGTTTCACAAATGATATCGGATATGTTCCTTACGTCGTAACTACAATCCCCTTCCCTTTCATGAATGTGACCTACCGAATTAGACTATTTACCGGATTTGTTATCTCATAAACAACACAACGGGTGCCACATTTGGAGCAGGATCTACTTACCCTTCCGGAGCACCTGAGGTCATTCCTAGTTTTTGGAAGGGTTCGTGTTGTTTATTCTTTAGTTTTCTATGTTGTGTCATGTGTTCTATTGTTTGTCTGTTTGTCTTTTTCATTTTTAGCCATGGCATTGTCAGTTTATTTTAGATTTCTGAGTTTAGCTGTCCCTTTGGTATCTTTCGTCACTCTTTTTTGCCACCTATTTGATCAATATTAGCTCTTTGTCTTAAATGTTATGTACCATGTGGCATAATTTATTTGTAATATTTAAGCAATAACTATATACCTGCCGTTTTTTTGATAATTTTATAATTTATCAAATTATTAAGGAATGATTATAATGAAGAAATTCAAACGCTCTTCGAAACATAAGATTTATTGGCACGAAACATATTATCGGAACTAAAACGCTAATAGGTACATCCGGTTTATATATAATGGCATTACCTAGACATAGAAAAGTAAAGACTGAGCGGCATAAAAATAGATAAAGTAAGATGCTCTTAATTAATTTTCTCGCTGTTGAAGACCCATTGGTAGTTTTTTTTTGTCGAGTTGTTTTTTTTTTTGACACATTCCTCTTTTCCATTCTAACTTTTAACAGTATTGTAATCTATGTAAATAACAACATGAAACATATCTAACGATTCCACGCAAGCTCCCCGTAATAATCTACGTCTGATCATTACTGTCATAACACTTTTCCAATATTTTTACCATAATAAGTATTTTCATTTGACTATTCTCATGAAATATTTTATTTCAAAATAGTAGCTGTAGCAGAGTGTCTGTTATCCTGGCTTATACAACCCTCCACCGTTGACCAAATGACACGAATTACAAAGAAGTCAACATGCATTGGTTGCAATACTGCTTTCAATAATGAACAAAACCCATAGCACATAGTTTGCTTACAAATGCCCCGAAAAGACTAATGTAATCAACTCAGAAGCGAAAGCAAACATCCTTATTACATGTAGTATGTACAAAACCATGAACGAAAAACAAATTATTTTATTCAGATACAAACGAAAACTGTTAACTGGCAGACTTCTTTTCATAGCTAACTTCGGCTAGAAAAATACATTTTTAATCACCCAATTTATCTCATGAATAATCGTTGCATGATCAACTATTTACTAGAGTATTTGTCAGATTAACAACAAAACACTTTTGGGTCGGAAATTAAAGGATATTGGACCAAACCTTTTGATTTTATTATAATTTTCATTATTTGTGTGTTCATGTGTATGTTAGTATAAATAGGGCTTAAAACGCCATTTTGAATAACACGGTTTTGTTATTACAAAACAAATCTTCTTTAGAAATTCGAATGTCCCTGTAGTATCACTGTAGTAAGGGGAAACCTTCAGATCCTGCATTTTTAAAACATACAGTGAATCTTCTTGGAAGATTGCTCTTATAAAGGTATTTGTTTTACCACACTTGATTAATATGATATTGTTAAATCTTCACCAACACAACAAGAACTTAAAAACGATAGAAATTGATTCTTTCATCATCCTACTCTCTAAAGCAGAACAAACGGAAGTCTGAAATGTTTTCAAGAAATTAAATACCCTGTACTCATGGTACTATGATTTATCCACATTGCTAAGTGTACCAAGCCGGAATGTCGCATATCTATTTCTAAAATGTCTGAGGATAAGAAAAAATTAATGATATGAAACTAATAGGTTTATACGTCTGGCGTATCAAATTAAAAACCTGGTACCTTTAATAATTTTTCAAATAAGAACTCTCATTATGACAATAAACTTGATGTAGTTCTGCAATTTACTTAGTCTAAGCTAAGTTTTCAAAGGCGGTGATTTAGCTCTTTACAGGATTAACATTTTGTGCTTGCAAAATGATTCGTGGAATTTCATGTATGCGATCAAATTCCTACTATCGACAAGTTTAACTTTGATGATATTGATAAACTATGGAATTTCGATCAATCTTCAATGTCCTTGTACGAATTCATCTTGAATTAAGTATCTAGATTACTGATATTGTCAGCTCTGGCAAAGATTAATATGCAACCCAGATATTTTTAATTCATCTGAAATCACTTTTATTAAACCAAGAGTTCCAAATGGTGAAGTTGAAATCATCCCTTCGTAAATTTTACGGACGCCATCACGAGTTGGTTGACCGTTATGGAATAACTGTTTCACAAATGATATCGGATATGTTCCTTACGTCGTAACTACAATCCCCTTCCCTTTCATGAATGTGACCTACCGAATTAGACTATTTACCGGATATGTAATCACATAAGCAACACGACGGGTGCCACATGTGGAGCAGGATCTGCTTACCCTTCCGGAGCACCTGAGATCACCCCTAGTTTTTGGTGGGGTTCGTGTTGTTTATTCTTTAGTTTTCTATGTTGTGTCATGTGTTCTATTGTTTGTCTGTTTGTCTTTTTCATTTTTAGCCATGGCATTGTCAGTTTGTTTTAGATTTATGAGTTTGACTGTCCCTTTGGTATCTTTCGTCCCTCTTTTAGAGGTTAAGATCATAGTCGACTAGCTAAGCGTACTTTTATAAACGCTATGGACATATATAAACGCTATGAACATACATAAAACGCTATGAACATACATAAACGCTATGGACATACATAAACGCTATGGACATACATAAACGCTATGAACATACATAAACGCTATGAACATACATAAACGATATGAACATACATAAACGCTATGAACATACATAAACGCTATGAACATACATAAACGCTATGAACATACATAAACGCTATGGACACGCTATGAACATACATAAACGCTATGAACATACATAAACGCTATGAACATACATAAACGCTATGGACATACATAAACGCTATGAACATACATAAACGCTATGAACATACATAAACGCTATGGACATACATAAACGCTATGGACATACACAAAATCTACTGACATTAGTAGGGTTGATATTTCAAGCTTAACATATACTTAAAAGGACAGCATGAACATATTGTAAATCATCTTGATTTATGTCAAGATTCTGAATGACAGTCAGAATAAGGTTCATAGAATAATGAATATGGAAAAATGCGAAAAAAAAGCTAAAAAAGGAAGAATGCTTATGTGATTAGATATACATAAATGGAAAAACAGAGAAAAAAAATTAAACAATTGAAAAATACAGATATAAATATTCTCCCCCCTTTTGAATGTGAGAAAAAAATAGTAATTTGGCAACGTAAAAATATTTAATATCAGCAGCGATATTATTACAGGTTAAGTGAAAAGAAAACAATATCGACTTTTCATCACTGGTGTTTGATATTAGTTTCACGAATGATATCGGATATGTTCCTTACGTCAAAACTACAATCACCTTCCCTTTCATGAATGTGACCTACCGAATTAGACTATTTATCGGATTTGTTATCTCATAAGCAACACGACGGGTGCCACATGTGGAGCAGGATCTGCTTACCCTTCCGGAGCACCAGTGATCACCCTTAGTTTTTGGTGGGGTTCGTGTTGTTTATTCTTTAGTTTTCTATGTTGTGTCATGTGTACTATTGTTTGTCTGTTTGTCTTTTTCATTTTTAGCGATGGCGTTGTCAGTTTATTTTAGATTTATGAGTTTGACTGTCCCTTTGGTATCTTTCTTCCCTCTTGTACATGATTAGGTTTATGTGGTGGTTGTTGTATTGATTGCATGTTAATTTACATTCTGGTGAAAAAAATATGCACGGTTAATTATTTTACGTTCAGATAATAATGTGTTTTTAAAGACAAATGAGACTTAGACTGACTGGATAAGTCATATCGTTATAAAACAGAAATTTAAAAGTATCGGAGCAAAATTACCAGAGGAAAAAGGAGTACGTCCGGTAAGGGCCGATTTTAGCATCAAATTTCAGGTTCATCTAACGAAAGTTTTTGAATAGCGGTATACAACTGGTGCCTTTATTTTGACACTTAATAAACACTTAAGTGTCTATGTGAATTGATTCGATTAGTTTATGTGAAAGATTTTAACTGATTTAGTCATTAAAGCGCTCTGATTCAAGCTTAAATATGAAAAATCTATCAAATATGCCACTTTTCAGATGTTTTTGTCAAAAATGAAAGTGGCCGCATCCGTGTTCATCCTGAACCTTTATATAAGTTTTGTATTATCATCAAATACAACTTACATTTCAATATTATGAATGGACACGAATGCGGCCACATTCATTTTAGATGGAAATTAACCACAATGCTTAAATTTGGAAGATTTCAGTAATTAAGCATGACTTAATGATGCTAGAACGCGATATGTGTGCATTGTATTGTAAACACAGCTCATATTTATGTAGCAGAATATTTTTACTCTCAAAAATATAGCTTAAAGATAAACTTTTCACAATTTTCTAAAACAGCTATACTTTGGGGCCAAAAAGGGGTCTTACTGAACCTACTCCTTTATCTTGTTTTGTGTTCGAGAAAACAGACATTGTTTCTTTCATAGTTTGCATGCAAATTAACATTTTTTCTGTTATACGTCTAAAACCAATATTTTCATATTTGTCATTAATGTATACATCGAAAACAAATTCCGAAAATAAGGACAACTTCTATCCGCTCCATAGTTATTTTTCGCTTACTGCTACTTTATCAAACCAAACTATTTTCTTTCAATGGATCTGTTTCACATCATTTGAACAGTTCATCATCATATTCTTGTTTTGTGTTACACTAAAGTTGTTTTCGTCTATCTTGGGTTTTGATGGTTTGGTTATAGATTAACCATTTGCCTGGATCATGTTATATAAATAATTGTTGAAATAAGTTTATAAAGGCCTTCTGGGACAGATTATCGTTTTAAACAGAAATAAAACAGGATTTCTACTTATTTTTTATATAATTTAGGAATCGACCAACGTATGGGGAGCAGAGATAGCTAACAAATATTCTGAAGCACCACATGCATGTACCTCTCGCCTGAAACACACCAGTTTTGGTTTATTTTATTTGCCATATGTTTCTGGTTTATTGTTTTTATCACAATAATCAGATGTTAGTTTTCTCTTTTAAATTGACTAACAATTTGTTTTGAGGTGTCATTCATAGCGTACTATACATTTTTCGTTTTGGTCATTCTGAAAACCGTTCAATTGCCCGAGAACACAGTTAGTTCGTAGTGCATTTCTTTTAGACAATAAATTCAAATTTAAAAAATCGCACCTGCTCTTTCTCAAAATAATGTTTACAGTGTAGTGTACTACCAGTGAGACAAATAATATCAAAATTATAGAAACTTCTACCAGCTCTAACTCAAAATATTGACAATTCTGTGTTAAGGGGGTGTAAAATTCAGTTTGACAGTTTCAGAAGTGATAAAATTTGACCTTTTTGAACTGGACCAAATCCCAACTTCACATAAAGATTCAGCACCCAAAATGTTTTAACATGTAATTACATCCCCCTACTTAATATTTCATGCATTTAATATCAAGAAATAAATTGGGAAAGTGTATCAAATAAAACAATGCTTGGACCCAATGACTTATAGTTGTTAACATCCTCGCCTTTTGATAGTTGGATTATTGCATTATTGTCAATCATACCACAACTCGTTATTAACATCCTCGCCTTTTGATAGTTGGATTATTGCATTATTGTCAATCATACCACAACTCGTTGTTAACACCCTCGCCTTTTGTTAGGTGGATTATTGCATTATTGTCAATCATACCACAACTCGTTATAAACATCCTCGCCTTTTGATTGGTGGATTATTGCATTATTGTCAATCATACCACAACTCGTTATTAACATACTCGCCTTTTGATTGGTGGATTATTGCATTATTGTCAATCATACCACAACTCGTTGTTAACATCCTCGCCTTTTGATAGGTGGATTATTGCATTATTGTCAATCATACCACAACTCGTTATTAACATACTCGCCTTTTGATAGTTGGATTATTGCATTATTGTCAATCATACCACAACTCGTTATTAACATACTCGCCTTTTGATAGTTGGATTATTGCATTATTGTCAATCATACCACAACTCGTTATTAACATACTCGCCTTTTGATAGTTGGATTATTGCATTATTGTCAATCATACCACAACTCGTTATTAACATACTCGCCTTTTGATAGGTGGATTATTGGATTATTGTCAATTATACCACAACTCGTTATTAACATCCTCGCCTTTTGATAGTTGGATTATTGCATTATTGTCAATCATACCACAACTCGTTGTTAACACCCTCGCCTTTTGTTAGGTGGATTATTGCATTATTGTCAATCATACCACAACTCGTTATTAACATCCTCGCCTTTTGATAGGTGGATTATTGCATTATTGTCAATTATACCACAACTCGTTATTAACACCCTCGCCTTTTGATAGGTGGATTATTGCATTATTGTCAACCATACCACAACTCGTTATTAACATCCTCGCCTTTTGATTGGTGGATTATTTCATTATTGTCAATCATACCACAACTCGTTATTTCAATTCATATGTCGGTATTTGTTTTTAAAAATGCTGCTTCATAAGTAAAAGTTGAAACTTGATAAATAGTATTGTACAAATGGAAATAAAAAGACAAATGAATTATTCCCAACAGCCAATACATCCTATCTTAATAATTCATTACTAGCCTCAGAAAGGACGATAACTCAAACAATCAGTCAAAACATTTATCATAGAGATGACACAGATAACACAAATTGCCTTCATTTATATTGTATGTCAGAGCAATAATGTCTTACAAATAAACAAGGCGCAGATGGAGTATTAATCAAAATGAATGCCAATGAATTTAAATCGAACATTAACCGTAGAGTTGACCTTTTTTCATTCAAAACTGCTATTATAAATCATATTGCATTCTAATCCCAAATGAATAAGTCGTTATGTAACGTTTGATAGTGAATCACAATTTTTTCAAAAAGTTTAACAAAAAGCATTTATAAAATTGTATTTTCATAATCGGATGAAAGAACGTTTTGTATAATTTGAAGGAAGTTTGATGTTTTGTAAATACATTGTAACATACATGTATATATTTCTTATTTCAAAGTTCAACAATTTTAATGTTTTTGATATCATACATTAGATGCAACGGTATCGTTGACAAACAACGACTACTGACCAAAGATTACAGAACTAGAATGTGAAAATCTAACAATGGGGGTATGCATAATTCGCCGTTTCAGAATCTTAAGGACTATAGAAATTTTCGTTGTTCGTACCCTAATTGAAATTGACATTACGTCATTAGTTGGTATTCAATTATTTGTGGCGTTGTTAGCCAATCATTGCGTGCTGGTGTTCGTTTATTAAAATATTACCCAACAATCTTAGATGTTGAAACGGCTAGTTTTAAATTATTGGTTGTGGCTTTATTTTCATTGGGTTGAGTTGTATTGGTTGGTTCCATTATCTAACACCATTTCATTTATTTTTAATGATTTTAAAATTAGTACTTGGTAACCCAAGATGAGCGAAATAAACAATGTAATTACGAATGTAAATATATGTTTAGTCGGTTGATTACTTTATAAGTTTTTATTGGTTAACTTGTAATGTTTTAAACATATTCATATTTTAAAAAAGGAAAATGTTTTCAACTAATCATTTATAATAATTGAATGATTACTTTTACTGATAAACAACATGTGTGTTAAAATCAATGTTTTGCATTGGTGACGCGTAATCTAATTGATATTTTCAATTTATTTTACTGTGTTGTAAAAGAAAAATCCATTCGAATTATTCAAACTTCAAAAGGTTGTTCCACCCCAGGGTGAGTTTTCTCAGTGGATTTTACACAAAATTTTCGAATTTATTGTTTTGAAAAATCTCTTGAATGTGTTTCGTCAATTGGGTTTGACTAGTCTTATGAAGACAACATGTGTATTTAAATACTTTATCATAAGTTTGACACCTTTAATGAGATTTTGTAAAGAAACACATCACGAATTAAAGTATAATTGACACAAGAGACATCTTCCATCTTAATGTTACAAGTAAGCTTTTATCTTATGATGCACTGACTCCCAGTAACAGTGCCATTTAAAGTACCAAATGAAACTTGTCTGCCTTTGTGTGTGTCTGATTAAGATTCTCATTGCGGACGATACATGTATACTAGAAACGCTTGCTCCTTATGCGTTACATTTCTATGGTGTTTGTTCTTTTATGGGTTTCACATATAACAAACACCTACATATAAATCACTAATGACTTAGACCTTTATTAAATGTCGTTTTCAATTCATTGATCACGCAAAGTTACGTAATTTGTGCTTTATGCTGGACCGAACTATATATGTTGGTCAAAGTGCTAGGAGACCTGTTCAGTCTACTGGCACTAATGGCATTAGTCCGTTTTGTTTTAAAGTCATTGTTATTCCAGTTTAATTTGTGTATCTACTTTATCATGGTCTACACAATGTCTGACATTATCTTTGACAGAATCAATTAGGAATTGTGTTTCATTGGCTTTAGACTGAACGTATTATATCGTCTGTTTCATACAATGGTTATATGTAATGTTTTAACGTGACAATTCAGAATTATGTCATCATGAGAATGTTGATGTTACGCATGCTAGAAAGTTATTCTAGAAATGAAAAATAAATAATGTAAACGTTTACAACACTTGTGGTGTCGTCTGCCCCAAGAAATAATTCGACAAACAGTGCATGGTTTGTGACAGTTTCAACAAAAAGCATACAAACATACAAATCTAAATTATAAAGCTTCAAATGTATATAGAATCTTATTGTTGACATAATTGATTGTTATATATAATGTCGGTGAAAAAAGTGTAAGCAGTAATTTTCAAATATATATTTAAAAAGGAACGATTTATTTCAATTTCAATTATGATCATCAATTTTGTTTTGTCACTGAAAGCTCAGAACAAGTGTATATTCACAACATGGGAAGCAGAATGGTATGAAGCCTACTTTTGATAGTTTATGACATTTCTATAGCGAGGACATTAAGTTGTATTTCTTCCAGACTATATTTAAGTTATGTTTAGTAATGAAAACATCGGTAATTGACTACTGTTTTCTCTATTAAGCCCTTAATAACCAGGTAAATGCAAATCTATTATATTAGTAACAATTATGTAATAAGTAATTATGTCGGATTTTCATTGTGTAGTTTCTTTTCTCGTAAACGAGTGAGAGGTCATGAAGTATATCTTCTTTCGAACTGTACAAAATAATATGAATTACCTAAATCGTATCTGATTGCTATAATACAATTAATCTATTATTAAATGAAATTATTTCGCATATTCAATCCATCAAAACTTTGCTAATATTTAGAAGTAGCACAGAAAACTAATATTGAACGAAAACATATTAAAGTTGATATGCAACATCTGCATCGCATGTCAAGTTCAATTGGGTGAAATTTCTTAAGATGGACATATTCTTGATAAACGCAACAGGTTTAATAAATGTATTAAATTGAGAATGGAAATAATAAATATGTCAAAGAGACAACAACCCGATCAAGGAGAAGAAAATCAGACGAAGGCCACCAATGGGTCTTCAATACAGCCAGACATTCATGCACCTTATTTCAAAACCAAACATGTATTTCGTATCAAGCTGATCCTCAATTCTTACGTTTGCAAATCATTTCAAATAGTTTCTTTGAGATGCTGATATGTAAATCGCCCTGACAAGCGACCAGTAATATTCCATTGATGCAAATATAAACTGAAATATTTTAAAATTCTATTATCGTTTGACATTTATTTCGTTCTGCATCGACAAGAGAATTTTCGTTATAGTAATTTGACGTTTATGTTGTTCTGCATTGACAGGAGAATTTGTGTTATAGTAATTTGACATTTCTACTGGGTAAACCACCAATATTATCACCGCACACCAACTAATTTACCAACTTACGTTGTGCGTCAACAAATTGTATAAACTATTCTTAGAATAGTTTATATCGTAAGGGGGTAATTGTCAGTTAATTCGATAACGTTGACTTCCCTGTTATTATATAATAATGTGTTTTTCTAAAAAAAAATACTGTTGCCTTAATCTAAAAACGTTTTTTTCAAGAGATACAAGCGATTTTAACATTGCCATGTAAGCGGGAGGTTTGCTTAGCCGTAAAACCAGGTTTTATCTACGAATTTTCCTGAACCAAATAAAAATATGGCAGCTGTTAACAAAACTTCTGTTTGTTTGTATGTTGGCGCTTGATTTTGTTGCACTCAAGTGTTTGGTTCCCTCAATCGATTTATGTTTTTTGAACAAAGGTATTTCACAATTACGTTTATCTACAGGTAAACAAAAATAAACTTAGGGAGCAATCAAAAAACTATTTGTCAAATATAACAGATAAAAAAAAGATCAAATGTAAAAATACCCACAACAAAACACTATACGAAACCAATGATAAGAGTAAAACGAAGCCAACTAAAATTTGGTACTGAACTAAGGTGTTCTTGAAAGATCAACGGTTCATGCTAAAAATGTAACACGTATCGTGTAATGCATCATCAAATTATTGATTATTTATTTTGTACTATATAATTGATCAATGTTTCCATAAACAAAAATTATCGTTAAATGTTAATTATTTCTCCATAAGACGTGACAGAATGTAAATATTCAAAGACTCCTAACAACAAGGTTGACTACAATCGCTTTAAGTATAGCGTTAATTCCAGGGAGATTACACTATACAAATTGTAGTCAGGTAAATTTAACTACCCTATCTATTGCATGTAATTAACAGCTAATATGATCATATTGTAATCCCAACAAATACTCTGACATATACATGAACAAGTTTACGAAAGGCATTACAACATTATTTAGTTGCGTTTATTGCCAGATAAGACAAACATAAATATAATCTTGACAAAACTCAATTTACAAAGATTAATTAATTAAGTCCTAGGTGAACAACCATTATAACGCTGAGGTAACACTCTTGTCTGTTTAAATTGAGTATAACTTATTTAATTTAAACAGATTTAGAGGTTAAAACTAGGTCACTATTTATATAGGAGACAAAAGTAGCCTTTCTTGGTTCTGCGTTTATAATATAAAATCATCCACTGAAAAAAAACCTGACAAATTCTGAATATTGAAATTTGTGAATAAAACGTCAAAACAGTGTTGATGGCAGTGGATTACTATTTCCACAAACAGTCAGTATCCATAGGCTATCCGATTTGCATCCCGACCGGCTGTACTTAGACAAAGAAGAATTCTTACGAAACTACTCAAAGAAAAAAATACAATCATTTTTTAACTACGAAAGCACTGGCGGTATAATTAATAGGGCAGTGATATTGCTTTTCCCTTCTGTACTTATTTTTTAATTTTTATTTATTTTGCACAAACAAACACTATTTGAAGAAAGAAGAGTGCTTGAATAAATTTCCCATTATCTACACTTTTTATGTTCTATCATTTCCAGTTTTTATAATTATCTTCAACCGATACTCGGTTAATAGAATTATTTGATAAACTCAAGAAAATCCCTGAGTAGAAGCAATCATCATTTAATAAGGTTTACTTTACCGTTATGCTCAAACAAAGTTTTAGACTGTCAACTTAATGTGTAATTAATTACATGACAATTAAGGACATTTCTACTTTACATTGATTTTTTTCCATCTACAAAACTGTTAAAAAGATTGATATTCTGACTCGGTTATGGATAATAAATTATTTGCGTTTGTAATATCAATTTATAAAATGTACCGATGTAACTTAAGGTGGCACGGTAGTATTTGCATTCCAGAATTTAGGTTGCTCTTTTGTGTACCCTACTTAGGTTAATGTATCTAAACAGTGCGATTGGACAAAAAATACAGTATCAACTGATCTTATTTTCCCAAACTGAGGGATGAATCAGGTGTAGAAAAATATGAAATAATTTTACATGCAGATGAAAATGAATTTTTGAGAATTTTTGGAAATTTTGTATTCACTGCACCATAAAAGACCTAAAAACACTAGTGGCCTTAGGTATTTAAATATAGCAAAAAAAGTAAACGGTCATGATACATATTCAAATTCATTTCTAAATAGTAAAATGAAAGTACTTCAGTTAACTGTGAATGTAGAATTTTTTGCAGTGTTAGAAAGTGGTGAAAATTCTAAAAAGGCTATCATTATCCCTATGGGCCAGGAAATACTACCGTGCCACCTTAAGGGGGATATATATTTTTACACTAAATCAATAAAAGAATTTTTTTTACCTATGCAATTTGTAAGTTTATCAATAACAATTTGATTTAGAGCAACTATGATAAAAACAAGCATTAAATTCCACCCTGAGAGTAAAAATTGCTGATTCATCAAATTTTGCCTGATCTGTTGGTAATAATGTAAAAAATTACCTAAAAAGTAGGACTTCATTGTTTTTATGTAACTTTCAATACATTTTTAATTATATAGGCTCGGTTTAACTTTTCGCAGTGTCTGACACATGTGCAACCACTGGAATTTGAGACGCGATATTCTTTGATTGCATGTACATCCTATTATTTTCACCGAAATAAATAAATTGCATAATTTCTTATTTTTTTCAACACAAGTACAGCTATACTAGTTTTCTTCAGGTTTTATTTGTAGTTCTGAGGTATCATGACACCAGTAGGAGCATTTTGGGAACCAGTAAGTAGTTAAGGGGTCCTTACTTATTCATTTAGCCCTCATATTTGGCTGAAATAGAGAAAGCAATAGGGGTTGCTTTACATTGACAAGACATTACTTTTGACAAAGAATGTAATTATAATGTTAAATCAGAATGATTAAATGGTTTATTCATTTTCCATGCAAATGCCATTAATTGTTAAGATTTTCTGACAGTGAAAAGTAAAATAAAGGCAATTTGATTATGTAAGGGGACATCATTTAACTTAATGCATACATGAGAAATAGACAAACTGTCAACTTAGAGATGTGTTCTAGTACATGTATTGTCAAAAGCATTTTAGAATAATAGTTAAATGTAATCTAAAGACTCTTGTTGTATTGCCTTTATAATCTGGAAATGCTTAAAGTAATATAAGGCATGCTGTAAAATGTGGAATGGACTTTAATATCATTTTTCATGATTTGGTGCTTAAACTGTTTCTTTTAGTCAGATTAACCATAAATAGAGTTGGCAATCCAATAATTCCTCCTGAATCACCATGTTTGACTTCTGTGTTTTGTTGAAACATCATATATTTGGGTTTTGTGCACTCCTTAGGTTAAAATGGTAAGATAAAAAAAATGTGAAAATCTGCCAGATGGGGTAGGGTTGTAATCTTTCATTTTTTTTTGGTAAGAAATGAGTGCAGACAAGTATTCTTTATTGTAATATGTTCAAAAGTAAGAAGTCTATGCATCATAGGTGTCATGACTGGTTTCAGGTTTGTTATGTCTTGGTTAAGGTGGCACGGTAGTATTTGCATTCCAGAATTTAGGTTGCTCTTTTGTGTACCCTACTTAGGTTAATGTATCTAAACAGTGCGATTGGACAAAAAATACAGTATCAACTGATCTTATTTTCCCAAACTGAGGGATGAATCAGGTGTAGAAAAATATGAAATAATTTTACATGCAGATGAAAATGAATTTTTGAGAATTTTTTGAAATTTTGTATTCACTGCACCATAAAAGACCTAGTGGCCTTAGGTATTTAAATATAGCAAAAAAAGTAAACGGTCATGATACATATTCAAATTCATTTCTAAATAGTAAAATGAAAGTACTTCAGTTAACTGTGAATGTAGAATTTTTTGCAGTGTTAGAAAGTGGTGAAAATTTTAAAAAGGCTATCATTATCCCTATGGGCCAGGAAATACTACCGTGCCACCTAAAACGGCTTTATTGGTTATTCTAAAAACAGAATGAATTCACAAACACATGGTCGAATACCGTGAATCCACGTTATTCAAACTCTAGTGGTAATTGTCTCATTTTGGGAATCAAAACAATTCTCCTTATTATACATTATAAAACAGGTTCAATCATATTTCAAGCAATATGGAATCTTTAATTTCTCATACTATATACAAATTGTTATTTGCCTAGAAAATTGAGTGTTTTAACGAATAAACAATATTAGAAAAACTTTTAATAATTTTGTTGAGTGACAAGTCATGTTTATAAACGGTTAAGAAATAAAAACGTCAATGGAAGCAGTCACATTTACTCATATATTATTGCACTTTTAAATGAGAGATTTGTAAACTCTCTAAAATAAACCATATTGCACGGAAGAGACATATAACATTTAACTCCAGCTGTCTGTAGTCATTAACGTCTGATTATTAGGTCAAATAGTTTTTCCAATAATGTTACCACAACGGACATTATCATAAAAATGGCCAATAGAAAATGTTAGTTGTTACAAAGTACCTACTATAGTGTTTTTTGTCAATTTCCTTATAAAGTATGCTTATAAACATGTTATAAAGACAGACTTGACTAGTTTAAAGACAGTCAGATGATCACCTGATGTCTATGAGTATTGTTGAGACGCAGTATGTCCATTATTAATCCGAAGACAGTGTTAGATTCATCTAGGTTAGGCTTTTTGCGGTTAAGATTTGCAATATAGAATCGCATACTTAAATCAACATTTGTATTACACAAAAATAAATATTGCAAATTCAATTTTCAAACAAACTTAATAAATTAAACGACATGATTAATATTTATATTAAGTAAACAATAGGTTTTTGAGCTTATAATTACGGGTGAATATCCTAGTGTCGTTTGTTTTCTCTTATTTTTGAGTGTAAATTCACATCGCGATAAGACGTGTCACGGTACTTGTCTATCCCAAATTCGTGTATTTGGTTTTGATGTTATATATATATGTTATATTTGTTATTCTCGTGGGATTTTGTCTATGTGTGTTACATTTTAGTGTTATGTCGTTGTTCTCCTCTTATATTTAATGCGTTCCCCTCGGTTTTAGTTTGTTATCCCGATTTTGTTCTTTGTCCATGGATTTATGAGTTTTGAACAGCGGTATACTACTGTTGCCTTTATCTAGTATAGTAGATCATCTGATAATCTCGAATTGTTTCACTCGTAGAAGCACAAATCCAACAGATATATGCTAGTTTAAAAGAAGGACGAAAGATACCAGAGGGACAGTCAAACTCATAAATCGAAAATAAACTGACAACGCCATGGCTAAAAATGTAAAGGACAAACAGACAAACAATAGTACACATGACACAACATAGAAAACTAAAGAATAAACAACACGAACCCCACAAAAAAACAGGGTCGATCTCAGGTGCCCCGGAAGGGTAAGCAGATCCTGCTCCACATGTGGCACCCGTCCTGTTGTTTATGAGATAACAAATCCGGTAAATAGTCTAATTCGGTAGGTCACATTCATGAAAGGGAAGGGGATTGTAGTTACTACGTAAGGAACATATCCGAAATCATTTGGGAAACGGTTATTCTATAAAGTTTAAGTTTGCTTAAAATATGTCTGCTAATTCAATATCCTTTTCAATTATGTACATTGCATCTGAAGACAACTGTGATACCATATTGTAAGTTTTAATTTGTTATGTAAAACTTTGCATCGAACGCCTTCAATTACACAGTTTTTATTTCATTTGAATAACATTAATTAAAAAAGATGAACAGAGAATTTATTTGTTTTTCAGTATGACGTCATGATTTTGACATTGAACACTGTGGTGTATTTCTGAAACCTACTTAGTCTGTTAAAATCCAAATTTCTTTCTTTTTCTTGGAAAAAATTAATTCCTCGCGCCTGTGATAATATCCTTGAAGGATCACAATGTTATTCAAAGAAATCATGGCATTTCATCTATGGAATTCAATTATTCCTATTGATATATTTTGGGATTCGAGCTGATGAGTCTTATGTAGACGAAACTGATTACAATGTTCTTCAAAGAAATCAGGGCTTGGAATTCAATTTTTACTATTGATATATTGAAGTTTGAAAAACTTTGGAATCATGTTTGATATCGAATAACCTTGTAAGAATTCAACTCAATAAAACGTTTAGACACAAAAATTGTCGATATTTAGCCAGCTACCGCAAGCACACAACCAGATATTTCTAACTCATCTGGATTCACTTGTCGCGTTTAAAATTACAGTCTCAGTCAGTGTTATACGATCATAACACATAAGCAATACAAAAATGGAGTTTAATCAACCACGAGCTATCGACCTTACAAGTGTAAAAACTTGCCGTCTATATATCTACGATTAAACAAGAGAATTTATTTAAACTTAAAATTATGGTATGGTTTTGGCTTACAGAATTCACAATAATAAAAAAAAAATACAAAGAATTAAAGAAATAGAGAAAATAAGACATACTCGTGCTAAAATATAAACAATCGAAATCTTTCATAAAATATTCAAATAAAAGATGCATAATAATATGGAGCACAAAAATTAAAGCTATTATTTCCTCCAATCCTCCCCCGTCCCACATATTAGCACTACTGAACGTAAGACGAAAAATTTAAAAACGTGTAAGTGTTCTTTTTATTTCAATTCCAGATCGTTGTCAGCATGTTCTGTTATATTTTTAGTATTATAGTATTTGATTGAGTCGGTGTTGATGGCAGATGTTTGCAACTATGTGTAAAATATATTCAAATACAATCTAAAAATCTTGGCGATTTGAGCTGACACAATTATACTGTATGCACTTGCCTATTGTTTCAGACTGTGTGTTTTTGACCTTTATAAAACAAAATAGCACATTCGTTGCTGCTTAATACCACTAAAAAAGTTAAGAATTTGTACAATAAATAATCTACGGAATTGTTATGGAAATCAAGAATAAACCAAAATATACCAATCAGCTCGGAAAACGGATATTTGTCTTTATTATTAATTATAACTTGTACTCAGAATGGACGATAAATTAGGAAACATTTAGCATCGAAATGACACGAAAAAACAACTTGTCTTCGTCTATATTGTTTGTAATAACAAAAGTTCCTCTCAAAAATTCAAAGTGTAGACAGATTATTCTATAAGACTTAACACTGGAATTGACACTCTATTCAAAAGCAAGGTTGAATATAATATTGCATTAAAATCCCAAGTGTATTAGTACTTACATGATATGTAGAAATATGAAGACGTGGTATGATTGCCAATATCGTACGGCCTTCAACAATGAATCCTCCATGTATAATATTCAAAATTGATTTTGCCGTGCGGCGACATAAAATTTAATTGATTTGTCCTATTTTCAAATGTACTACTAATTTCATATGCCAGACGCGCGTTTCGTCTACATTAGACGCTTAGATCAAAATAGTAAGAAAGGCATACAAGTATTACGTTGAAGAGTATTGTTGACCCAAAATTCCAAAAAGTTGTGCCAAATACGGTCAATAATATGTACATGTTTTCAAACTTGTCATTTATCTCTATCTATCGAAAACAAACTCCAAAAATAAGGACAATTTCAGTCCGCCTCCCATACTTATATTTCGCTTAATTGTTAACATCCTAGCTAGCCATTTGGTTGTTGGATTGTTGCATCATTGTCAATCAGACCACAAACTGTTATTTCAATTCATATGGTGGTATGTGTTGAACGCTGCTTCAAAAGTAAAAGTTCAAACTTCATAAATTCAATAAGCAAGCCAGTGAACTAAATTTTTGTATTCAAACGATTACCACAAATATGGCATGCATAATTATTTTTTTATTTGAATGAATGCAATATGCGGCAAAACGAAGAAACTGTACCCATACATATTAAAAAAAATATATTGAAAACTACGTCAGTAAAGTAATTCCAATGTTGACACTGGTGTATGTTGCAGACCATGTTTCGACCTTCACAATTGTTACATAATTTTTCTTCATCCCAATAAAAACATTTAATATTTGGTATGCATTATTTGATAAATAGTATTGTAGAGAAACATAAATAATTTGTATCTTAAAAAAACTTCAATTTTGACGGAAATCAAAAGACAGATAAATTATTCCCATCAGCCAGCACATCCTATCTTAATTATTTATTATCTAGCCTCAGAAAGAACGATAACTCAGACAATCAGTCGAAACATTTATCATAGAGATAACACGGATAATACAAATTGCCTTCATTTGTATTGTATTTCTGAGCAATAATGTCTTACAAATAAACAAAGCGCAGATGAAATATTAATCAAAATGAATGCTATTGACTATAAATCGAACATTTATCATTGAATTGACCTTTTTCCATCAAAAATGCCATTATAAATGATACTTCATTCTACTCTAAGTGAATGGGTCTTTATGTAACGTGTGTATGTGGTAGTTTATCATAAATGTACATAACGTTTAGCAAAACAAAATATAAAGTTGTACTATCATATTCTGACGAATAACTGCTTTGTGGGATTCGCAGAAAGCTGATGTTTTCTAAATACATTTTACATTGTTACATAAATATTTCATTTTCCAACAGTTACAAAATTATTATGTTAACAATAGTATAAATAAGATGCTTAAAAAATGACAACTACTCATCAAAGACTGGAGAAATATAATGTGGAAATCTAGCAAAGGATTCTTCTCAAATCTGAACAGGGTCGTCTTGTATTGGCGGTTAGGTATGAACAATTAGCAGTTTTGTTGTTTGTACACTAAAATGAAAATATCGCACATTGGTTGATATTCAATTATTTGTGACGTTTTTAGCCAATCACAGCGATTTGGTGTACCCTTTCAAAAATATGACACAGAATTGTAAAGAAGGAATGTTCATTTACTTTTATTGAGTATTTTTTTTCCTATTGAGTGTTATGATTTTGTCTCAATCTCAACTAACACCATATCCTTTTTATCAATGACCTTGAAATATGTATTTGATTTTTCAAGGTGAGCAAAAGAAAACATTTGTAGTATGTATTTTCTTAAAACTCAAGTCAATTGACTTTTTATTTCTTGTCGGTTACCAACTAATCGGATATCTTAAACATATTCCTAATACTAAAAGAAGGAGAACGATTTCAGCTAATTATTTATTATAATTGAATGATTACTCCAGCAGGTACCTTTTACTGAAAAATCCCGCATGTGTGTTCAAATCAATTCTCCCCATTGTTGACATGTAATTTAATTGATACATCTGTTTCTTTATCAAGCACTTAATAATCTATTATATCCTCGTATCGATGATGAGTTTATTTATATCTGTAACAATTATGTAATAAGTAGACATGTCGGATTTTCATGGTGTTATTTCTCTTCTTCTCGTCAACGAAAGAAAGGTTATTAAGTTGGTCTTCTTGAGAAAAACTGTACTAAAGAATATTAATTACCTAAATCATATCTGATTGCTATCCTACAAATAATCTCTTATTGGATGAAATTATTTTGCATATTTAATCTATCTAAAGCTGTGTACTTTTACCATTAGAATTAGAATAGAAATTCGTTATTGAACAAAAACACATTTAAGTTGATATGCAACATCTGGATTAATATTAAGATCAATCGAGTGAATTTTTTACGATGGACATATTCTTGAGCAAAAAGTGTAATAAATGTATAAAATTGTGAATGAAAATTGGAAATGTGTCAAAGAGACAAAAACCCGATCAAGGAGCAGAAAACAGACGAAAGGCCACCAATGGGTCTTCAATACAGCGAAAAAATCATCCACCCGGAGGCGTACTTCAGCTGGTCCCTAAACAAAAATGTATCTTTGTGCAGTGATAATGGACGTCATAATAAACTCAGAAATATATAAAAGAAACTATGAGGCATTCCAGTAAACGTGCTTAAAACTGGCTACCGAAATTACATAAACTAAAATCACATGACATCCAGAGTTAACAGAAGACCTATATCTCTATAAAAAAAAATGTTGTATAATTTCCAATCATACAACTCTTTACAAGTGACCAAAAGACACACACAGTAACAACAATTGATCACCGTACGGCCTTCAAAAAGGAGCAAATCACAAACCGCATGGTCATCTTTAAAAAGAATCGAAATGAAAAATGTAAAACAATTCAAACGAGAAAACTAACTGCCTAATTCATTAATCAAAACCAATCATGTTCGTATCAAGCTGATCCTCAATTCTAAAGTTTGCAAATTTGTTCATATAATATCTATGAGAATCCTGATATGTGATTTGTGAATCGTCCTGACGAGCTGACGGAAGTATTTTATGAAGTAAGTGCCAAAATAAGTTGACATATTTTAATATTCTATTATCGTTTGACATTTATCTTGTTCAGCATCGACAAGAGAATTTTCGTTATAGTAATTTGACATTTATTTTGTTCTGCATTGACAGAAGAATTTTCGTTTTAGTAATTTGACATTTCTGCCTTGTACAGCATCAATATTAAATGTCACCGTTAAATTTATCACCGTACATCAATTAATTTGCCATATTTCTTTGTGCGTCAATAAATTGTATTAACTATTCTAACAAAAGTTTATATCGTGGTGGTTTAATTCTCAGTTTAATCTGCAAAATTGTCAGAAATAAAACATATATTATCCAACAAATAACGTTTACGTCCTTGTTATTTTATAATAATATATTCTCCTTTATAAAAAAATTTCAAGATATACAAGCGATTTTAACATTGCCATATATGCGGGAGGTTTGCTTAGTCGTAAATCTAGGTTCTATCTATCTATCTATGTATGTTTGCGTTTGTTTTTGTTGCCCTTAAGTGTTGGATTCTCTCAATCGATTTATGACTTTTGGAAAGCAGTATTTTACAATTACATTTATTTACAGATAAACAAAAATATACTGAGGGAGCAATCGAAAACTATTTCTCAAATATAACAGACACAATGGTACAAAAAAAAAGTCTAACGTAAAAATAGCCATAACAAAACACTACACGAAACCAATAATAAGAGCAAAAAGAAGCCAACCAAAATCTGGTAATGAACTGAGGTGGTCTTTAAGGGTCAACGGTTCATGCTCAAAATGTAACACTAATCGTGGTATGCATCATCAAATTATTGATTACGTATCTTGAACTGCAGGATTGATTAATGTTGCCATCAACAAACAATATCGTTACATGTTGATTAGTTTACCATAAGACGTGACAGAATGTAAATATCCAAAGACTCTTTAAAGCCCGACAGTTATCGCTTTAAGTATAGCGGTAACTCCAGGGATTACACTATAGAAATTGTGGTCAGGTAGATTTTACTACATTATCTATTGCATTCAACTAACAGCTGATATGATAACCATCACTCTGACATATAAATAAAAGGTTTACGAATTTATTAAGTTGCGTTTAAGTCCAGATGAGACGAACATAAATATCGCCTAAACAAAAACACAATTTACAAAGATTTATTGGACTAATTCCTAGTAAAGAAACTATTATTACGCTGCAGTAATACTCTTGTCTGTTTACCTTGAGTGTAGCTTACCTTATTTGCAGGGGCTAAAATTAAGTCGCAAATCACATAGGAGACAATAGTACCCTTTGTAGATTATGTGTATATATTATTAAATCATCCGCAGGAAAACAACTGTCAAATTTTGAATTCTGAAAAATTTGTGAATAAAACGGCAAAACATTGTTGATGAGAATGGATTTATATTTCCACAAACAGTCAGTTTTCCATAGGCTGCCCGATTTGCATCCCGACTGGGTAAACTTAGACAGAGCAGAATTCTTACAGAAGTAAAAAGCAGAAATCATGATAATAACTATTATAGCAGTGACGGTGTGATTAATAGGGCAACGAGACTATTTTTTCCATTCGATACTTATTTCTCAATCTTTATTTATTTTCCACAAACAAAATTTTTTGAAGAAAGAAGTTTGCTTGAATACATTTAACATAATATTCACTTTGTATGTTCAACCATTTCCAGTAATTATTAGTATCTTCAATCGCCACTGGGTTAATAAAATCATTAGAAAATCCCCGAGTAGAAACAATCATCATTTGATAAGGTATACTTTACCGTTATGCTCAAACAAATTTGTAAACTGTCAACAAAATGTGTAATTAATTACATATCGACAAAGGACATTTCTACTTTACATTGATTTTGTTTTCATTTACATAACTGTTAAAAAGATTGATATTCTGACTCGGTTATGGATAATAAATTATTTGCATTTGTAATATCAATTTTTAAAATGTATCGATGGAACTCAAATGGATTTATTGGTTTTTCTAATAAAAAAAATGAATTCACAAACATATTCCGTGAATCCACGCTATATCAACTCTAAAAGATAATTGTCTCATTTGGGAATCAAAACAATTCTCCTTATTTTACAAAATAAAACAGGTTCAATCACATTTCAAGCAATATGGAATCTTTAATTTCTCATACTATATACAAATTGTTATTTGCCTAGAAAATTGAGTGTTTTAACGAATAAACAATATTAGAAAAACTTTTAATAATTTTGTTGAGTGACAAGTCATGTTTATAAAGGGTAAAGAAATAAAAACGTCAATTGAAGCAGTCATACTGATACCCTCACATTAACTCATACATTATTGCACTTTTAATATGAGAGAATTGTAAACTCTGTAAAATAAACCATATTGCACGGAAGAGACATATAACATTTAACTCAAGCTGTCTGTAGTCATCAACGTCTGATTATAAGGTCAAATAGTTTGTCCAATAATGCTACCACAACGTTTATTTCCTATTGACATTATCATAAAAATGCCCAATAGAAAATGCTAGTTGTTACAAAGAAACTACTATAGTGTTTTTTTGTCAATTTCCTTATAAAGTATGCTTATAAACATGTTATAAAGACAGACTTGACTAGTTTAAAGACAGTCAGATGAGCACCTGATGTCTATGAGTGTTTTCTAGACGCAGTATGTCCATTATTAATCCGAAGACAGTGTTACATTCATCTAGGTTAGGCGTTTTGCGGTTAGGATTTACGATATAGAATCGCATAATTAAATCACATTTGTATTACACAAAAATAAATATTGCAAATTCAATTTTTTTACAAAATTTATAAATTTAACAACATGAACGATATTCATATTAAGTTAACAATAGGGTTTTGAACCTATAACAATTACACGACGGGTGCAACATATGGAGCATAATCTGCTTACCCTTCCGGAGCACCTGAGATCACCGTTAATTTTTGGTGGGGTTCGTGTTGCTTATTCTATAGTTTTCTATGTTGTGTCATGTGTTCTATTGTTTGTCTGTTTGTCTTCTTTCCTTTTTTAACCAGGTGTTGTCAGTTTATTTTTGATTTATGAGTTTGACTGTCTCTCTTGTATCTTTCGTCCCTGCTGTTTATGTTAGATTTAGTTAAAGTAAGTTCGTTTGGGTAAATTTCTGAAGTATATTTAGAGAACTCTGGATTATTCAACGAAAAAATATCATCCAGATAACGGTAGGTATTTTTGAATGTATCAACCAAATGTAACAATGATGGGTCTTTACTGAGTTTGAATCCATTATGTATAATGCATTATGGAATTAAAACGGACGATACTCTCTATGATATAATTTCTGTTCTCGTTAAATATGTTGTCGCTAATAAAGTGCTTTAAGAGAACAGTTACAATAGATAAAGACAACAGTAGTATACCGCTGTTCAAAAGTCACAATTCGATTTAGAGAAAACAACTCCGGGATAAAGACCTAAAATGAGGAAAACACATTAGCTATAAGAGATATACAACGGGAAAACAGAAACACTGAAGTACAACAAAAACCAAATGACAATGCAAAGGAAAAATAACATAAACTACCTTGACATCGTATTAAAATGTGCTTAAGGTTCAAAATCAAGAAGCACCCAAATTTAATTGAGGACAACCACAACTATTCCACATTGTCATTTCTTACATGATTTCTTATTCCAGAAATAGATTACCTTAGCCGTATTTGGCACAACTTTTTGGAATTTTTGGTCCTACATGTTCTTCAACCTAGTACTTGTTTGGCTTTATAACTATTTCGATCTCAGCGTCACTGATGTGTCTTGTATAGACAAAACGCGCGTCTGGCGTATTGGATTATAATCCTGGTACCTTTGATATTTCTGCAGAAATGAAGTTCAAAAATAAACATTGCGTTTATGTATGTCAACCTGCAAACCCAATTGCTATGAATATAAATGTACTATAAACAGTTTCTATGGGAATGCTGATTTGTGGTTGTGTTATTGCAATGACGAGCAGCCGATAATAATTCCATGGAATTGATGCCAAAAATGTGTTGGAATTGTTTTATATTCTGGTACCGTTTGACATTTGTTTTTCTATATCGACATGAAAAGTTTTCGTTTAAGTAATCTGACATTTCTGTTATGTTCAGCATCAATAGTAAATTCCGTCGTTAAAATCATCACCGTAGACAATTTAATTTACCATAGTTCTTCGTGCATCATTTAATTGCATTAACTACGATAAGAATGGTGTATAATCTCTGAAATGTCATTTCTACTTAAATCTGCAGCATTGCAGGAACAAAAATGTCTCAACATTCTGTAGCCTTCTTTCTTATTATATTCCAATCTGTTGTATGAATATTCTAGAATTTTCCTACTGATGTAATTTGCCTTTAGGTGGCACGGTAGTATTTGCATTCCAGAATTTAGGTTGCTCTTTTGTGTACCCTACTTAGGTAAATGTATCTAAACAGTGCGATTGGACAAAAAATACAGTATCAACTGAACATACTTTCCCAAACTGAGGGATGAATCAGGTGTAGAAAAATATGAAATAATTTTACATACAGATGAAAATGAATTTTTGAGAATTTTTTTAAATTATGTATTCATTGCACCGTAAATGACCTAAAATTACTAGTGGCCTTAGGTTTCTAAAAATAGCAAAAAAAGTAAACGGTCATGATACATATTCAAATTCATTTCTGAATAGTAAAATGAAAGTACTTCAGTTAACTGTGAATGTAGATTTTTTTGCAGTGTTAGAAAGTGGTGAAAATTCTAAAAAGGCTATCATTATCCCTTATGGGCCAGGAAATACTACCGTGCCACCTTAAGGGGGATATATATTTTTACACTAAATCAATGAAGGAACTTTTTTTACCTATGCAATTTGTAAGTTTATCAATAAAAAGTTGATTAAGGCCAACTCTGATAAAACAAGCCTTAAATTCCACCCCTGAGAGTAAAAAATGCTGATTCAGCAAATTTTGCCTGATCTGTAGGTAACAATTTAAAAATTTTCATAGAAAGTAGAACTTCATTATTTTTATGTAACTTGCAATACATTTTTAGTTATAAATGCTCGCTTTAACTTTTGGCAGTGTCTGACACATGTGCAACCACTGAAATTTGAGACGCGACATTCTACGGTTGCATGTTCATCCTATTATTTTCACCGAAATAAATAAATTGCATAATTTCTTATTTTTTTCAACATAAGTACAGTTAAACTAGCTTTCTTAAGGTTTAATTAGTAGTTCTGATGTTACATGACACCAGTAGGAGCTTTTGGGGAACCAGTAAGTGATAAAGGGGTCCTTACTTATTCATTTAGCTCTCATATTGGTCTGAAATAGAGATAGAAATAGGGGTTTCTGTACATTGAATAGACATTATTTTTGACAAAGAATGAATTTATGATGCTATATCAGCAAGATTAAATGATTTATTCATTTTCCATGCAAATACTATTAGTTGTTAGGATTTTCTGACAGTGAAAAGCACAATAAAGGCAAATTGATTATGTAAGGGGACATAATTTAACTTAATGCATACATGAGAAATAGACAAACAGTCAACTTAGAGATGTATTCTAGTACATGTATTGTCAAAACAGATCACAGAATAATAGTTAACTGCAATCTAAAGACTCTTGTTGTATTGCCCTCATAATCTGATAATGTTTAAAGTAATGTAAGGCATGCTGTAAAATGTGGAATGGACTTTGATATCAGTTTTCATGATTTGGTGATTAAACTGTTTCTTTAAGTCAGATTAACCATAAACAGAGTTGGCAATCCAATAACTCCTCCTGAATCATCATGTTTGACTTCTGTGTTGATTTTAAACATCATATATTTGGGTTTTGTTCACTCCTTAAGTAAAAATGGTAAGATGAAAAAAAGTGAAAATCTGCCAGATGGGGTAGGGATGTAATGTTTCATTTTTTTTGGGTAAGAAATGAGTGCAGACTAGTATTCTTTATTGTAATATGTTCCAAAGTCAGAAGTCTATGCATCATAGGTGTCATGACTGGTTTCAAGTTTGTTATGTCTTGGTTAAGGTGGCACGGTAGTATTTGCATTCCAGAATTTAGGTTGCTCTTTTGTGTACCCTACTTAGGTAAATGTATCTAAACAGTGCGATTGGACAAAAAATACAGTATCAACTGAACATACTTTCCCAAACTGAGGGATGAATCAGGTGTAGAAAAATATGAAATAATTTTACATACAGATGAAAATGAATTTTTGAGAATTTTTTTAAATTATGTATTCATTGCACCGTAAATGACCTAAAATTACTAGTGGCCTTAGGTTTCTAAAAATAGCAAAAAAAGTAAACGGTCATGATACATATTCAAATTCATTTCTGAATAGTAAAATGAAAGTACTTCAGTTAACTGTGAATGTAGATTTTTTTGCAGTGTTAGAAAGTGGTGAAAATTCTAAAAAGGCTATCATTATCCCTTATGGGCCAGGAAATACTACCGTGCCACCTTTAAAAATACACTTCTTATACAAATCAAGATAATAAAATTGAGAAAGGAAATGGTGAATATGTCAAAGCGACAACCACCCGACCACAGAGCAAACAACAGCCGAAGGCAACCAATGGGTCTTCAATGTAGCGAGAATTCCCGCACCCGTAGGCGTCCCTCAGCTGGCCCCTAAAATATGCATAATAGTACAGTGATAATGGACGTCATACTAAACTCCGAATTATACACAAGAAACTAAAATTTAAAATCATACAAGACTAACAAAGGCCAGAGGCTCCTGACTTGGGACAGGCGCAAAATTGCGGCGGGGTTAAACATGTTTATGAGATCTCAACCCTCCCCCTATACCTCTAGCCAATGTAGAAAAGTAAAAGAATAACAATACGCACATTTAAATTCAGTTCAAGAGAAGTCCGAGTCTGATGTCAAAAGATGCAACAAAAGAAAATAAATAAAATGACAATAATACATAAATAACAACAGACTACTAGCAGTTAACTGACATGCCAGCTCCAGATCTCAATTAAACTGATTGAAAGATTATGTCTTCATCATATGAATATCAGGTACAATCCCTCCCGTTAGGGGTTTAGTATCATACTATCATAAAATATATGAGAAGAACATAACCCGTGTCATGCCAACAACTGTTTTTTTAGAAATAAATGTGTTTAGTTCCGATGCAAAGACCCTATCAGTGAATCAATGTTAAAGCCAAAATATGCAATCTTTAATGACCTGACAACAGTATCGTAACTATATCCCCTTTTAATAAGTCTATTTAAAGGTTTTGTTAGTTTCTGAGGAGAATACTGGCTAATCTATCCTGTTTTTTACGGGTAATCTGAAATGGTACCTATTGTGGATCTCTTTGTTAATCGAATCATATATAGAGGTATCCTTTCAAATCATTTGGAGCAGGTTTTGTTTAATTTTTTTTTTTATTTTTACCTTATTATAACGCTGCCGTATTTTATGACTTTGTACGTCAGTTCATTGATATGTTGTTCTACTTGTATAATAAGAAACACAATTATTTAAGAGTGATAGTTTGTAAAATATTTTAGATAAGACTATTTATATCATATCAATCAATATATGTACGTGTAATAGTTTATCAAAGAGGGTGAAAGATACCAGAGGAACAGTCAAACTCATAAATCGAAAATGAACTGACAACGCCATGGGTAAAAAAGAAAAAGACCAATAATAGTACACAAGAAACAACATAGAAAACCAATGAATGAGCAACACGAACCCCACCTAAAACTGGGGGTGTGGCATCCGTCGTGTTGCTCATGGTCTTACAAATCTGGTAAATAGTCTAATTCGGTAGGTCACATTCATGAAGGGGGAAGGGGATTGTAGTTACGACGTAAGAAGTATATCCGAAATCATCTGTGAAACGGTTTGTCAATTTATATAACGCATTTGGTTTGATCATGAAGCTTAAGATAGTCACAGTTAAATCATCAAACGATTAATCTTTGTTAATTTTCTTATTTCCCTGCAGAATTTAATAAAACAAAATGATTATGCGCGCGTACGATTAGCAGCAGGTTTGAATAAATATCGAATATGTAAATGTTTACTGTTTGGTAATTATTTTCCTCGTAATTACAACTCATTTAAATAACATACTACGCTGACTAAATAGTTAAAGGAGTTAGATGTATTTGTATGCCATAACACTACTATTAAAATGCTTACAAAAGCATGAAAACGTTTTCCTTGATATTTTTTTTTTCAATTTACTGATTGAAAAAAAATCTCTTCAATTGTTCATCAAATGTAATACATTATTCCCAAAGTTTATTCCTCATGACATTCCAAAAAAAGATTAATATTTTCGCTAACTTCATCTAGCATTACGGAGACTTTATCAGACTATAACCTCCAATACATTTTTCTTCCACATTTTTATACGGATATTTTCATTATTTTATTATTTTTTGATATATCGAACCCCGCCGACTTAGTGCAGGTAATGTTTTAAAAGGGGTTTATACAGCAACTCCAATGTTTCACATATACATTTGTATCTATGTATTATGCTGTTTTCAAGCAGTATATCTGTCTTTTAGTAATTCTATAAAAATACACAGCCTTTTTACCCCCATCAAATTATAGTCGAAACAAGCACACAGGTATACCTAAATGAAATTTAACATTGTTTTATATTACCTTCATTGGACGTTTAATCTAATCATGAAATGATTTGAAAAGGAAAAATTAAATGAATTGGTTGAGTTTTGAATGTCCCTCGGGTATCTTTCGCTTCTCCATTCATTTGATGTGTTTTATCATTTGATTTTGCCATTTGATTAGGGATTTTACGTTTAAATTTTCATCGGAGTCCGGTATTTTTGTGATTATCTTTTTTTCTTAAATTTCATAAAAAAGTATCATAGAAAGTATATGATTTTGATTTAAGATTCTAACATAGAGACAACAGATACTAAATAAATTTACAAAGGTCAAAAGTGTAACTGTTTGATTTTTGTTTTTATTTCTACTTGAATATATTAAATGTTTCATTAAAGATGAGTCTGTTAGATGTAATATTTCATTGAACAATCTTAACCTTATGAGGATTAGCCATTAATAAACAGGTTTGTTGAATGCCATCACTTTTATCACGTCAATATTATATTTTATCTTACATTCTATATATTTATGGGGACATGATTGGTTAGCGGACTACACATGGTGACTATACATTTTTGTTATAAGGTGTCATAAAAAATACATGGTTAGTAACCATATAGGGTAAGCAACCATATGGGGTTAGAAAGGAATATCTTCCCTTTCAAAACAAAAATGAAATCTGAAAGGTTAAAACAGACGAAGACACTAATAATGAACGATTATAATATGACGTGCTTCTTTAGCTTTGTAAACAACACTGTGA
This sequence comes from Mytilus edulis, assembly GCF_963676685.1. Taxonomy (NCBI): domain Eukaryota; kingdom Metazoa; phylum Mollusca; class Bivalvia; order Mytilida; family Mytilidae; genus Mytilus; species Mytilus edulis. Next base: position 71,122,771 of record NC_092356.1, read on the forward strand.
TAAAATTCTCGATAAAATATACTTAGCGCAGACTCAGAGACATACATAATAATGGCTGTTACAATATACTTCCTACGTAAATCTACATGTATTGGAACCTATTTGCAGACCCTCTGCCGATTTTATTGTTTTAAAAAGGGCAATTGAAAAAGACAAAATAACTTTTTTTCTTATTTGTATGCATAATAAAAAGAAGTAATGCACAAGAGCTCGGAGAAATCAACAAAATGAAAATTAAATAAAATTCTGCGAAAGTCTTTTAATCTTTTTGGCGCATTTAAGTCAAACATGACGTCATACAAATGAAACCGCTAAAGTTGAAAGTTTTCTGTTGCATGAACCATCGGAATTCGTATGATATTGTATTAAAACTGAATTTTGAGGTAAGTTTTGTTTTATTTTCTATTCTATTGCATTATTCGCATATTTACTCGTTTCAGCAAGTCAACATGGCGGGTCCTTAGTTACAAAATGTCAACTTTGGATTTAACGGAAGCTTACGAGAAAAACATGTAAATTTAAAATGGCAAATGTTGGGTTCGAGAATTTAAAGAATTAAAAAGTTTTTTTCTAGCAGTTATTCACAAACTAACCTACGCAAGCTACATATTTATAAAGATATTTGAGCTTTATCTAGCAGGGAGTAAAAAAGGACAGCCACACACACAGCATACCCACCCTCGCTTCAGTTTTTTAATGACCGTATTTGTCCTATTAGAATCGAAATAATTCATGGAAGCCATATATTGTTGGAATATTGTTGCTAACGCTCAGGATAAAATTCGAATATCACGGCCCAGGCCATGTGTAAATTTCCAACAATATATGGCTTCCATGAATTATTTCTTAATTGAAATACATTCATAAAACTAATACGTTGTTATTGTTGGCATTTGATTTTTGTATAGACATACCGAAGTAGGTTCTTAAACATGTTGCAAATAAGTATTGAATAGATATAGGAAGATGTGGTATGAGTGCCAATGGAAAAACTCTCCATTCAAATAACAATTTATAAAAGTAAACCAGTATAGGTCAATGTACGGCCTTCAACACGGAGCATTGGCTCACACCGAACAACAAGCTATAAAGGGCCCCAAAATTACTAGTTTAAACGGGAAAACCAACGGTCTAATCTATATAAAAAAAACAAGAAACGAGAAACACGTATCAATTACCTAAACAAACGACAATTACTGTTCAACAGATTCCTGACTTAGGACAGGTACAAACCTTTGCAGCGGGATTAAAAAAGGATTTAATGGTATCAAACCTTCTCCCTTTTTCTGAAACAATAGTATAACATCACAACATAGAAAAACACACTCAATTGAAGACTTAATCACTTTGATAGACCGCTAGTCTAAATACCACATGTGAAGACAGTCGGTAAGATAACTTCGCTCTGAGACCATTTCTATTTCATATGGTGTAGTATGCGGGACGCATTTCAATACATGGTTAGAAGTAGTGTTGCATCTCTTTACAAAACAACCATTTTATAAGGAAAAAGGTTTCAACAGACGACAAGCTGATGATGAACGAATAAATTTATTTCACAAAAAATCTAAATCTAACAAGTTGTTATTTTTAGTATTTGTGTTTGTATAGACCAATTGAAGTAGGTTCTTAATACTAAAGATATTAAAGACTTGATCATTTGATAGGTCACTAATCTAAATACCACATTTTATAAAATAGTCGACTTGCTAAGATATTTTTTTCACAGTGTGCTATATATAGTGACCTAATAATATATATGAAGTCAGTAAATTCCATATAGGGAAACGAGTTTTAATCTCATAAGCTAATCAGCTATAGTTTGAGTAGGGGATAATGCGTCTGGGCAATGTTTGGCAGTATTGTCGTAGATATAAGAAGTTAAAAGTACAGGTTCCAGCCCATGGACATATAGTCTTAATATTTTTAATACAAAATTAAAGACACGACCTCTACATACTCAGACTCTTGTCTGTCTTTCAAGGAAAAACATGAATAATGAATACGCAGGTTGTTGTTATAAATGATATATGTCAAGATTCCAATAAAAGATGACCTATATACATTCTTAGCTTTTCAACACTATGGCGCTTTCTGTTAATTATTGAACATTTTCCGTCTAGGTTCAACAATTAAATATTTAGTAACTTGTCGGAAAGCGTGCTTCTCATTTAAATATCAGATTATACATTCAATTAATGTTGAAAATCTATAAAATTGTGGTTAAATGTCATTTTGCATTATTTTCATCAAACTTAGATAATAATTTATTTGAATATTGACATTTTTAAAACAAATTTTATTTATTAAAGATAAAAGATAATTATTTTTTTTGTTTTGTATTAATTAATATTTCTACGTTTTAGTAAATCGTGGAGGAGGCCCTCGTTGGCCTAGTGGTCAGGTCGTATACATACGATATTACTAGCCTGTCATAATTGAGAAGCCTCGTTTGCCTAGTGGTCAGGTCGTATACATATGATAATACTAGCCTGTCATAATTGAAATTTTGGCTTGATCCTAACACTTAGCATGTGTGTCCAATTCCTAACCCAATGTAAAAGGGTTGCTGGTTTTTGAAGGTCGTTCTCAAAAACTAATGCGTCCAACTCCTAACCTAGTGTTAAAGGATTGCTGATTTTTAAAGGTCGGTCGTTCTCTCCAGACATTCAGACGGGCACGATATAGCCGAGAGGGCCGAAAGAGTGCGGCAAATTACGGAATCAATTTGTCAATATGGCATGAACAAACGACAACATAAATACCATTCGTCACAACTCGGCCGATTCCGTACCTCATCTAGAGTAGCGGAGTCACCCGAGGATTGCCGATTGCATAAATACCATTCGTCACAACTCGGCCGATTCCGTACCTCATCTAGAGTAGCGGAGTCACCCGAGGATTGCCGATTGCATAAATACCATTCGTCACAACTCGGCCGATTCCGTACCTCATCTAGAGTAGCGGGTTCACCAGAGGATTGCCGATTGCATAAATACCATTCGTCACAACTCGGCCGATTCCGTACCTCATCTAGAGTAGCGGAGTCACCCGAGGATTGCCGATTGCATAAATACCATTCGTCACAACTCGGCCGATTCCGTACCTCATCTAGAGTAGCGGAGTCACCCGAGGATTGCCGATTGCATAAATACCATTCGTCACAACTCGGCCGATTCCGTACCTCATCTAGAGTAGCGGAGTCACCCGAGGATTGCCGATTGCATAAATACCAGTTAATTCTCAAACAACAATCCAGCCACTTAAACAACACTTGTGTATGCTACAAAACATTTTCATAGTAACTGTTGTAAAGACACTGATAACTAAAAACAGATGTAATCGAAAAATTAACCTTACAACGAGGTCAAACCATCTTCAGTGCATTGATTTAATTTTTACAAATGAACATATTGAACAAAAATATAATAGATTTTTCAAAGAAATCAATTGAATTTAACTGACAGTAAATGTATTTATATTTCAATCCCGTAATACACTTACTTATACATGAATTGTAAGGGTTTCGTAGGAAGAAAAAAATATGTCTGGTTTTATTACGTGGTTTTATTAGAAGGAATCCCGATAACTGATACCAAATTCAATTACGAGAAACCAAAACGAAATTATTTGTATTGTGCTATTGCCAAATGAGACATATTTAACAAAATGACCATTTACAACGTATAAAATAGTCCTTAGTGAACCAGGCAATATCTCAAAGACACTCTAATGGTTTATTTATTAGTTGTTATCTTTCGGTTATTGCGAGTACTCTTGTCTCAGTACATATAGCTTTTTTTAAATTCTTAGCTATTGTTTGTGCTTTTCATCGACTAGCAGGACCTGATTACCATTCCGGAGCACCTAAGATCACTTACAGTTTTTGGTGGGTTTCGCGTTGCTTAGTGTTTATTACATTATGATTTGTTTTTGTGCACTATTGTTTGTCTTTTTTTCTTTTTTAGTCATGGCGTTGTCAGTTTATTTTCGGTTAATGAGTCTGAATGTCCGTCTGGTATCTTTCGCCCTACTTAATTTATTTTGATGCTTATGTTAAATAAAGGCACCAGTAGTATACTGTTGTTTAAAACTCATATATTTATATAAATAAATCCATGGACAAAAAACAAAATCGGGGTAACAAACTAAAACCGAAGGAAACGCATTAAATATAAGAGGAGAAGAACGACACAACACTTACATGTGACACACACGGAAACGGACCAAGCATCAGACAAAATCCAACAACAAATATATAATTAAACATTCTAATGCAACAACGTTTGTAACGTTCATTTTGATTGGATAACGTCACTTTCTTACATGTCATCAATTGACAATTGATGCTATGGGACGTACGCGCAAGCGCAGACGGCATATGACAGATTTTAAATACATGTTTTAACGTTGTTTTCTGTCAGTTCATTAGAATGGAGATAACAATATTGTATTTTAAGCTCCAACGGCATCAATTTGGAATGTGATGGTCGCAAATACCCGTTTACTGTCTCCGCTAAATCGTCGCCAGTAAACTTAATTTGCGACCACCAAATCCCCAATTGATGCCGTCGGAGCTTAAAATACAATACAGTTATCTCCTAATTAACCTGTTCAACGCAAGTTTAAGAGAGGTGAAAGATACCAACGATTGTATGGCTCATTAAGGTTACCGGCATTGAATTAAAAATTCATTAGAGGAATCGTCTATTAATAAAGTAAAATCACAAATACACCGAACTCCAAGGGCAAATTCAAATCAAAAGCTCAAACACATCAAACGAATGGAAGAGAACTGTGATATTCCTGACTGGGTACAGTCATTTACTTATTAAAAAAAATGGGGGATTTATATCTAGCTAATACATTTTAGTTAAACATGTTGGCCAAATCAACCAAATAATCCGAGACAGTAGTGTAACAGTACAACATATGAACAAACTATGAAAAAATCAGTTGAGCATGGTTTAACTCATCAGATCGATACAAAGCAGAAAAAACAAGTTATCCGTTGGCTTTAGTTTCCTGTTTTACACATAATTGTACATGTATGTAATAATTCAAACTGAAAGTGTTATTCCAATTCTTTTGGTGACATTTGTTTTAATTTGATTTACTTTCCATATCCATCTAGATATTTGTAATAAAGTAATTGATTTAATTTTATATTGCATACGGTTATGTAATAGAAATTATGTACATTTATGAAAACAATTTGTAAAATGTATTCCTCAAATAGAAAACAAAAACGGTTACGGTTAAGTTTTAAAACGAAGTATCATAAATTTTCATGAAATTATTATATGACCTTGTAATATTTTTTTAAGTTTACAAACACCACATGTATGGGGAAGGTTGGGGCATTCAAACAAGTTTAACTTGGTACCTTCTCTAAGTGACTGTCCCAAGTCAGGAGCCTGAAATTCAGTGATTGTCGTTTGTTGCTGTGTAACATATTAGTTTTTCGTTCATCATTTTGTACATTAATTATATCGTTAGTTTTCTCGTTTGAATTGATTTAAATTTGACAATCCGGGGCCATTTATAGTTGAAAATGCGAAATGAGCTTTGTTCATAGTTGAAGGTCGTACGGTGACCTATATATGAGTGCAAACATAGTTTACCAAAGCTTTAATACGCAGTTGGTTGTGTTTCTAAATCGTACAGTTTCAAGTGGTTTATTTGGTTGGTTTTTTTTTCTTCTTCTTCTTTTCGTTATTCTTCAAATCATCGACTTACAAGACACCACTAATACATTCTGCAACGCGTGTTTCTGTACTGACGTCAATCGGTTAATCACCAGACAAAAAATTTGCAAAGACCCGATCAAGCATAACACGTTTAGGAGATTTTAGTCCAAAGGTCTTATAACAGAACATTCACATAGAATATATATGTTAAATACTGCGTTTTCTCCTAACAATATGTCATATATTCTCGTAGGCTACGAATTGATAAAACCTTACAACACTTAACCTACAGGATGTCTTTGACCGAAGTCAGAACTTTGTAATAATCATTATTGCAGACAGAATACAATTTGCTTATAGAATTGTACAATTAGATGTTATCAAATACAAACAGTTATATGCATAATAAAAAACACAACAATGATAATGCTGATGTCAGTGTTCTTTGTATGATCACACATATATATTTGACTCGACTTTGAGGTTGGTAAATGTAATCTGACTCGGTAAAGATCATTAACTTTATTAGAAGAATACAATTTCACCAGAGATTTCAATACAAGATATCCCATTAGTTCACCCGTTATTGAATGTCATCATATATTGTAAATATATAAATATTTAACCAAAAGAGATAAAATAAAAAGCATTGATACAATATTACTTCATTGTTTATTTATGATCTTGAATGAAAACGAATATGAAATAACGCTGGCTAATTAATCATTCTATTGAAAATTATACATTTAACGAGGTAATAGATTTTCATATCGTTTGAAAATCAGTAACCATTATAAGCACATGAATAAGGTAATTCCATTAAAATTATAACTAGTGAATTTGAAAATGTTTATATCATTCTCCATAAGAATTCCATAAAGATCGTTTTAAGGATGCTCGACGGTATGCAAATTTCAGAAAAAAATAAACATTGTTTTTCATTACAAATTTTATTTATTACCTTTTGTAGTTTTTACTTTATCATATGATACAAAAAATATTCAAAAAAATTAATTCGTGTTGGCCCCAGATGACTTTTAAAATGTAAACATCATTTAAAAAGTTCCAAATTATCTCCCTTTGGTGGAAAAATGCTATTTTTTTGTTTTAAAATTGAAATATCTCTTTTAACTCATCGGTGACCTATATTTTTTAAAATAATTTCGATATATGCTGTACTTAAACTAAATTATTGTAAAATTTGAGCGATTTCTGTAATAAATTTCTTTTTTTATTTCGATATTACCTTTATTTCTCCTATTAGTTCAACAGAAAAAAAAACACTTTTGCAAAAATGTATGCTTCTTTCGAAGGCAGAGTGTGAGCGCAAATGAACGTTGACTCCATTTCTTTATTTTATTTTTCTATTAACCATAAGATAAAGTTCATTTATAGAAAAATATAGAGAAATCCTATATAAATGATTTAGACCCGCGAACCCCCTTAAGTGCAATTTGATTACATCAGGTATTGCTAGATGTTGTCATACCAATATGTTTGTATTGTAGTTAATGTCAGAAAACCATGGCGTATGTTTTACTTTTTAATGCTTGTGTTTTATGTTACATATTACTGGGTATCGTAGTTCTTAAACAACTTGGAATAACAACATGTGTTTTTGTCTAATGTAAAACTATTGATATTTGTTTTCACTTTGTACTTTGATTTATTTTTTCTTACACGATATCAATATTTTCTTTGTATAATCAAATGTGTGAAGCTTAAATATGCAGATAGTTTTCGAGCATGAGGTTTAAAACGGACTTATACGGTTTCTTTATGGGTTGCTTTTTGGTTTTTCGTTATTCTCAAAACTATCGTTTTAATTTAATAACACAATGATGAAATTACATATACAAATAAGAAGATGTGGTAAAACTGCAAATGAGACGACTTTCAAACAGAGACCAATTGACATAGAAGTGAACAACTATAAGTCACCCACTGGATGGCCTTCATCAATGAGAAAAAATAATACCGCATATAAATGATCCCAAATGACAATTGTGAAACTATTCAAACGATAAAAACTAACGACCTGATTTCCTATTAAAACAATGTACGAAATACAAATATGATACATGAAGCAACAAAAAAGCAGTTGAAAGGCAGTAATAATTCATCAGATCGATACAAAGCAGAAAAACAAGTAATCCGTTATTTTCATTGCCTGGCACTCCAATACTTTTTTTAACGTATCAAATGCAATAGCTATGATTCCACGTGCTACCCGTGTCAATGAAAGAAATGCATTACAAGAAAAAACGCTTCTTACAACTCTTAATTTCTGCCACTGTTGGTGGAGATTTATTTCCCCGAGGGTATCACCAGCCCAGTAGTCAGCACTTTTTGTGCTGACGTGAATTATCATTGATATGGTTATATTTATAAATTAACTGTTTACAAAATTTAGAATTTTTGAAATACCAAGGCTTTTCTACCTCAGGCATAGATTACCTTAGCTGGATTTGGCAAAACTTTTAGAAATTTTGGTCCTCAATGCTCTTCAACTTCGTACTTTATTTGGCCTTTTTAACTTTTTTGGATTCGAGCGTCACTGATGAGTCTTTTGTAGACGAAACGCGCGTCTGGCGTATATACAAAATTTAGTCCTGGTATCTATGATGAGTTTATTTACTACCACTGGGTCGATGCCACTGCTGGTGGAGATTTATTTCCCCGCGGGTATCACCAGCCCAGTAGTCAGCACTTTTTGTGCTGACGTGAATTTGCATTGATATGGTTATATTTATAAATTAACTGTTTACAAAATTTAGAATTTTTGAATACTAAGGGTTTTCTACCTCAGGCATAGATTACCTTAGCTGGATTTTGCAAAACTTTTAGAAATTTTGGTCCTCAATGCTCTTCAACTTCGTACTTTATTTGGCCTTTTTAGCTTTTTTTGGATTCGAGCGTCACTGATGAGTCTTTTGTAGACGAAACGCGCGTCTGGCGTATATACAAAATTTAGTCCTGGTATCTATGATGAGTTTATTTTCATGGTTGTAGCATACATATTAAAAGCTCCTTTTCATAATTTTATAAAGTGGCATTGAGGTTACATTTTACCACAGATTTTCATATCCATGTTATATATTCCAACTTAAATCCAATATATATGGAGTTCAGCATAATGAGATAACATAAAAAGCTCTGACTCTTAGTTATATTGATTATTTACGACCTAAAGCGATAACAAATATAAAATAATGTTGAAATATTAATCATACTATTGAACTGGTTATAATCTAACACGTTATGTAATACTTTCAAATCGTTTCAAAATCATTCAGCATTTTGAAGCACATAAGTAGTATGATATATCTAACGCAATTATAATTACATAAATTAAGTCAAAATCATTGGTACATTAGTATTGAGGGGATATTTCCATCAAGTTTTTGTAAATACGCTTGAATTAATTAGAATCAGAAATCGTTATATTTTTTAACCTGGGTAGTTTATTTGGAATTGTTAATGTCAATGTACAATTGACGTTTGTATTTACATTTTAATGGTTGTTTTTGTATACACTCATTATATTTGACATACATTTTTTTATAGTCTAATGTCTTTAAAACTAATGGTATTTGTATTTACATTGACTTTGTTTGAAGTTTGTTAGAGCATGTATACTCAAACTTCTTTCTATTAAATCTAGTGTTAAATGGTATGAACGTTTACTTTAGTAGATGCTAATTGTATATGTTGTATACAGAATTCTCTTGGATCTAAATAAACTATTCAGATCTGGAATTCGTCAGATTTAGGCAACCTAAAGAGATGATATTTTTCTTGCAATTAGGACAAATTTTATCTATAGTTGTAATACAACTCAAGCTATGTTTTATGAATGATTAGGGTGTCTTTTCCTAAGGTTATAACTCCCTCAAAGGCAAAATTTACATAAGATTGAAAAGGTTTTTACTATTCTATCACGCTCACTTTTACACATGTAGGCGCTCAGATATTTATACATGTACATGATTATACTTAAGTATAAGCGTTCTGCATGTTAATTCAAAGAACATCGACGCACAAAATTGTTAAACTTCCATTACCCACTTACAAAGTAACCTAATATTTACTGTTTGTTATCGCTGAAGTTTCTTCGCAATCTTTTTTACAAATAAGGAGATTCGTATACAGCATTATGCTACTGGAATACATATCAAAAATCAAATAATAAGAAGAGACAAAACAAATGACTCAAATCTATTTAACAAAAGGTGTTTGAGCTGAAAAAAAATACTAACCGTTTTGATTAAGACAAAGGTACAAGTTTAATATTAATATTGCTGTCTTTACATCGGAAACTTCTGCACGGCAAATAAAAATACTAATACCAAACGTTGTTCGTTTAAGAACAAGTACATAAAATCATCATAGATACCACGATTGAAATTTCATATTTGCGTCAGACGCGCTTTTCGTCTACAAATTAAAAGACTCATTGGTGCCGCTCGAATAAAAAATGTCAAAGGCCCATTAAAGTTGAAATTAAACGGCATTGAGGACCACAAATTCCATAATGTTTTGCCAAATACAGCTAAGGTAATCTAAGGTAAACCAAAACAATTTCACTTTGATAGTTGTTTTAGATGTTAGCAACAAAAATATTTTGCTACAAAAATTATAAACAAAAATACCAAACTTCAAGGAAAATTCAAAAAGGGGGGAATCAGTAAAAAAACAGACAAAATCAAACGTTACATTCTGTGTATCCAATTAAGCTAAAATTCAAAAATAGACAGATAGTAAGCCAGACGAAGAATAATCAGATCTTCGCGTGCAAGTCACATGCATGTTCCGTAATTTGAAATAATTTAATGCATGGAATTTGAAAATTTTAGATTCATGACACTTATTATAATAACATACTGATGTCTGCATGTGTCCCTGAGCGGTCAACTCTGCTTATAGAAAAAAAGTTCTCCATCGTGTGTCATTCATATTATAATTGAACCCCATTTATAATATTTTCCCCTTATTCCTTTGTGTAATAATATTGATCGTGGTCTACTTGTAACAATGGACAAAGTAATATAATGATAGTACGGTACAGTTGTCAATTACAGAACTAAATATTTATACAACTATTGATGATCCACATTCTGGTAAAGTCAGGAATACATATGGCGACCGGCACGGACAATTAAATGGACGAGTTTAAAATAGAATTCTAGAACTAGACTGATGTTGTTTTTTGTGTTATTTGCTGTGCATATGTTGTGTACAAGATGTAAGTTTGTACATATAATTATAATTTGTACAGGGTGTTTGTACAAGTTTTTTGACACCCTTTGACCTACCTTCTTGCAACAGGTTATACAGGTGTATCGTATAAAATGTACCAGTGTAATGTTTTAAATTCAAAATATTATACTTCAACCTAACATTGAGTGCTATTCTCCTTGTCTTCAAACTGGAAATGAGGATACCTGAATGGTTTAAATTCTAATTTAATTTTTTTCCTTATACCATATTCATCTCCATACAAAATCTTTGTGTGGTCTTATAATGTTTCTGTATCAATGCTCAGTATTAGACTGTATCATGACGTTGTGAAAATATGACAGAAATATGCGAAGCAAAAGACTCTGTACTTGCATCATCCATTTGTGTTCAGCAGGTCATACTAATTTTGTGTCATGAATTGATATCTCAAATCCATTCCTTTCTATTAAAGTATATTTCCCTTTATTAAGTGAAATTTATTAAAATAATTAAACCCAAAGAAATTAGAAATTCAAGTAAGAATCTATCAAGAATTATATATGAAAAGAAATAACCAAATTTAAGACAATACATGGCAACATATACCAATACGATAACAGAAACAACAATTATTACATTTACGGTGCACCAGTTGCGCATCTCGACAATTAATGTCTCCTCAGTGATGCACGAGATCAAAATATTTGAGAATTTTAAAACTAACTTAATACTCTCGAGATAAAAGACCAACAAAAATTAAAAAGACATAGAATTCAGTATAAATCAACAACAAAAAACAGATAAACAACCGCATACACGACACCATTAATTAGCAGTCAAATACAAATGCCAAGGTCGTGTTTGTTTCATTCCACATACTAGTTAATAAGATAAAATAAAAAGAGTATATTGAATCAACATATAAGAAATATAAGATAACCATTGAAATAACTCAGATATATCTATAATCATTCTAAATTAAGTAGTTACTAGAATTATTTTCAGCACGCACTACCACACAGATAATATGGCAACGAATGTGGATATTAATTCTATGACAGTCTAGTCAAAAGTGTTGATTCGTTAATCTCACATGAACAATTCAAAGTAATGCTTACAGTGTTTTTATATGGGTAAAAATCGGTATCCGAAGTTGTTCTCTTTCCAATGTATGATTATTTTTTATTCTTCATTTTCAGAGGACCAAAAACACTGACAAATATCTGAAATACTTTGTAAAAACTGCAGACATGATTCAAATAAAGGCAACATGATATACCGCTTTCCGACAATCAGAAATTAATTGACAGAAAACAAATTAGGGTTACAAACTTTAACCGATGGAAACTCATCAACTATAAGTGAAAAACAACGGATCAACAGAAACACTTAAGTGCTTCAAACCAATGCAAAAATACAAATATCTTAACATCTAATAACAAAAACACTTATTTTCACCTGTTCGAAATGATCTTTCAACAAAACTCTGGACATTGTGATCCGCAGTTGATATTTTTACAGTGTCAACCTGCAAAAACCCGATAATCGGTATTTAAATTCAAACTACCAGCACTACCACTATAAACATCTATTTTATAAATGAGATTCTTCTACTTTAACACAGACGTAGAACTCTAATACTGAGAGGAAAACAGATCGGGTTATGGTGGTACATTGATACTGTGTAAGTGACCTTAATTCACGTTTTATAAGACAGTACAAACCAATTGATTCTGTCTATCACTCAATCTATTTTCATTAATCACGTTTTTGTTCGTCTTGTCAGAACTGATTTACTAAAGACTGTCTCGAGTATGTAAAAGAAACGTAGATGATGTGATATGTGTAACCATATCTATCTAGCAAGGACAAACTGGAGGAGAATGACGTTCGAAGCATCTTTGTGGTACCATGAGGAGAAAGGGGGATTTAATAAACTATATTTGTCAACTAAAATATACAATTCAAATTTTTTAATATTTTAATAGTCTAACTTTTTCATTGATTTTCGAAATGTAAACTTTACAAAACTATAGTGTACTGCTATTTTTTACCAACATATATGTAATATAGGATGCAAGGATGATGCTTTTGATACCAACATTTGAACATTATCTCTAGATTTATAACGAGGCAATGCATTCACAAAAAAAATGAATACATTAATCTTAAAGGAAACTTCCAGATAAGAATTGCAACGATTACATAATGTGATGAAAGTTTTGAAACTCTGTAGAACTGCAACAAAAACGAAAAACACCTGTGAAAGCAATGAATAAAAAAATACATAACCAACTACCAGTATTTAATAACGTACTCGTTAAGTTCTTTATGAATGTCTATAGATAACTTTTTATACATTATATTATACATTTGTGATGCGTTTGGAAGAATAAATTACATAACACTTTTATTTGATAACTTTATAAATTAGTCTTCTTTTTAACCTAATGTAAAAGAGATTTTTCTCTAACATAACAGATCCTGCACACAATGGCTTTTGGGATAGGTCTTGAATTTGTGAAAAGTACATGCAGGAGATTTATTAGACCTTAAATAATGAAAAGTTGGAACTACAAAACACATCAAACGAACGATCCTCCTCAAGGGGTTTTTGATTATGTTTAAACATATTTATTTTATAGTGGATTGGGAAACAAGTTTTGCAACTTATATTAATCCCTTTCCACTTTGCGGGTGCGAGTGCTGCCTTGTAGCGGCATTAGCCTGCTCTTTTTCGAAATCTGCAAGGGTGTCTTTAACGTGCAAGAGATATGGCTCTCTCTTAACACGGGTCAACAATTTGCCGTCCCCTTCAGACGGACTATCATCGTTTCCTCGAGATCATACTCGCAAATGGTGTCAAGGGAGAGCCGAAAATTCAGTTCCTGAAATTTTCATCCCAGACGGGAATCGAACCAGAAACCTTTGTGTCAGTAGTCCGATGCACTAACCACTACACCACGGCTCTCTCTTGATTGTGTGACTAGTTGGACGTTTTTATAATGACTAGTTGATTACCTGACAAAATATTCCTTATTTTTTTAATTATTTGAAAATGAAGGACTGTATTTTTGATAATCTGTTTGAAAAATTAATCAATGATTAACAAAAGTTTTTTGGCATATCATTTATAGACACGTTGATACTCAAAACATATGTTTAGTTATTAAAGTAGTTGACTAAGGCACTAGCATAACTTACTGACTAAGGCACTAGCATAACTTACTATCATTATCTCGAATGGTGTAAACATTAAACCTCTAACCAACTCCCAAAATTCTCAACATATATAATATAAGAAGATGTGCCAATGAGACAACACTCCATCCAAGTCATAGCTTGTTAAAGTAAACCATTATAGGTCAAAGTAAGGTCTTCAACTCGGATTATTGGCTCACATCGAACAGCAAGCTATAAAGGGCCCCTAAAAAACGACTAGTGTAAAATCATTCACACAGGAATATACATGTTTTTGGTGAAAACAGATTTCAGTAGAAAGCTATATTCTGAAGGTTTGCAATCTCTCTAAACGGAAGATGGGCCTGCCTTCTGTGGCCGTACTTATCAGAGCAGAAACAGCTATTTTGGAGAATATTAAAGGTTTTTCAAAGATTGGTAAAACATTAAATTAGACAGGATGATTAATCGGCAATTTAGATATGCTGTTCGCTTGTGTTAGTATCAATCAAATTTGACAGAGCAAAGTGAAAAATCTTATTTTAATTTAGATTAGTTATTACTTAAATAGTTTTAACAGTTTTAATCGTAGTTTAGACATAAATCAAAGGTAAAATTATCTGTTAAAGCTTACATAGAATTCGACTAATTGTAAGTTATAAACATGGAATCTCTGGGCCAACATCAACGTTGTAACATAACATCTTGAGTGGTAAAGCCTAAAAGATCTATTTTATGTCAAATAACACAGATCAACTTATACCTGTCTTCTTAAGCAGGCTTATTCCTATTCTCAATCGTTAAAATTTACTGAGGTGTATTGTTGGGGAATTAAGATGTACTGGTTGATTGACGAATGTTAAAAGCCACTGTCAGCACTATTCGTTGTAGTTTTTATAAGTATGACCGGAGGTCTAGGAAGACAACTACCGACCATTGGCAGAAAAATTGAACGTGAGACATTCAAACTCACGATCTTGGTGTTGACAGGCTAGTGATACTATTGATAAACTACTTTTATTTGGTCACTGGGGTACCGGCACCTCAGAGGAATACTATTGTTCATCATAATCACACGGGCAATAGAAACAATGCGGACTTAAAAGTCAGATCTTAACAGTCGAACAAAAAGAAAAATAATGACATAACTATAAGACGATGTTGAGGGGCTGACAATGAGACAAATATCCAGCACAGTCCATATGACTTGGATGTAAGAAACTATATACACAGCACTGCAGCAATCTTCTCAGAATATAAATGCGTATGTTATGTGGGAAGAAAATGTTTCTACAGAGATCTCTAAACTGTCATTTTAGTAGCTAATAAAAGCGTTTTATGTGAGCAGTGGTTATCTATTAATAGTTGAAATACAGACAATATGTTATACTCGTGTAAAACATAGTCGTTTACAGGTCTATGAGAACGCATTGATTCCGAACCATGCAATTCCTTGATGATTATCATTGTTTATCCCTCTGGTATCTTTCGCCTCTGTTTTGAAATGGTAATTAAAGTGAATATATCTTTTAAAAAGAAAAGAAAAACACTTACCATTAATTAAGGTCTTTTAAAGGATTTTAAATCAACCACAAATCATCCAGTATTAAAATATCGAACATTATTGACATTATTGCATCAATTTATAAACCATCAAAGAAAATCACTAGTTGTGTATTGATATTTTTTTCACATAATGGATGTTTTAGCACAACCATACAATAACTAGTGATAGAGTTAACCCACCACTGCTGAGGTGTACAAACTAATGAAGAAGAAAATCGAATTCTCGTCACGTGTCTATTGCATTCTAGCAAATAAAGATTTTTTATTCTAAACCTGTTATTCTGCAAATTAAATTGATGCTTTCAACGAGGAATCATATTGAATATTTAACTGCTATATTTGTGTGTGATGTACAAGATGTTGTATAAATCATCTCCACGGAGATAAACTGTTTTCTAATTGATTGATGTTGCCTTCCTAATAACACCAATGTAAAATAAATTACCGTACAGGGTAATCATACACAAACAACGACATCTATTTGTAGAGTAGAAATATAATTGACCTATGAAGCGATGTAGATCTAACATTGCTCAGGGATTGTAGTATTTCCATAAATGAGGGCCTTGATGAAGGTTAATTGCTTTATTACGAAATTTATATTTTAAAGACATTAATATAATATATTTCTGAATCTATTTTATAGCGAAATATTTATTTGAATCTTATTTTTTATATATTCATTTATATAAAAAGAATATAAGTCATCAAAAGTTGGTGTTGTTTGACTAGATTAATACAATACAATAATTATACAATACAATACAATATTTTATTCGCACAAACACATTTACATTAAATGGTTATGGCATACAAAATTAAGACAATAAACTGACAATAGTTAAATTGATTATAATTATATTAGAGTGACAGTGGTATTCACAGCGAAGAAGAAAAAGGCTATAAATATCAACAGTTAACACATTGTTAATGTTCATGAACAATTAAAAAAAGAACACAAACAAAAATTAGGTTGCATATTAAAAAAAGTTATACAGATGTTCTTAATAAAAGACAATCATTAATATACTTTATGGTGATTTAATTGCGTCACTCATTATGCATGCTTTCCAATTCCAATAAATATACTAAATTTATTTATCCAGTGTCCATGGTGTCTTCTGTCCAATTTCAGGGTTTATGATTAAGGGGACACAACTGCAACATTCATGACATTTAAAATCGTATGTTTTTGTTCCGATTATTGATTGTTCGGCTTACGACGATATGACAACAAGTAATAGCTTTTGTAAAAAAACTTGCCGTATTTTAGCTAATTATATTGAGATCAGTGGTTTGTGAGTAGTTTATTTTTATTGAAATATTGCACTTCAAGCAATATGAAAACATAGCGCTTTTTTTCTACTAATTTGTCATTTTTGTTGTATTATTGGTGGACCCGTGTTATAATGGAAGGAGACTTAATAAAATTGAGAATGGAAATGGGGAATGATATTATAATAAAATGTATTCTGTGTCTATAATCAACTTGATAAAAATAGCATATAACCTACGCATACTTTTGAGGATTACTACTTGACGTAAAGTGTGTACGCCCCATCCCCCCCTTTTTGCTTGTTTTTTTTAAATGATTAATCATACGGGACTATGTGAACTATGCCATTTCCTGTGTACTCTATTATTATTTAATATTTATCCGACAATTCTTTACTTATAGAGATATTTTTCGCTGCAATTTACTGATTGTCAAAGTCATGTGATTCGCTATGGTGGAGTTGACCAGTGCTTCGAAGAACGTCGCTCAGTCATTTTGAAATTCAAATTACAGTAACACATTGCTTAAGCTGAAGATTACAATCATGACACCTTCAAAGCGACATAGGATTGAGCAAGAACGTAATGACTTCTATTTCACTGTTCCACCAAACAGGAAGTAATACTCTATAGACTATAACACTCTCATGAAAAAAGTTCCATGGCAATATTATCTACCTATTTACAAACGCCATTGTCATGATTGATATGGACTATATAAAACTGCTGTTTGGTGTGAACCAAGCTTTGCGTTGAAGACCAAACTACAACCTTGAATAGTTTACTTTTATAAATTGTGACTTGGATAGACAGTTGTCTTGAGTACTTACATGTATATGAGATCCAGTAATATCTATCTACAAGATTGAGAACACATTTTTTTGTAATAAATTTAAAACATATTTAATTCTGTAATATCTGATAATATGTATCAGTTATTTGTGATTTTTCATTTGATGTGTACTCTCTGGTAATGTCAGTATCAGCATGATCAGTTGATTGGTTGTGATAAGAAAAATGGGGCAGTTTGCAATTGTCATGTGAGGTACACCACATGTGATGCTATTTTTCATAGAAAATCAAGTGGATTTTGTGCAAATATAGAGGACAAGCTACTAAAAAACAATATTAAGTTTTGTTTGAGTGTACAGGTTTAAATTATTAATATAGAGGACAAGCTACTAAAAAGCAATATAAAGTTTTATTTGAGTGTACAAGTTTAAATTATTAATAATTCACCAGATGGAAAATACGACGATACTGGTCCACATTTCAATAGTAAAGTGAGTACCTTTTTACAATCTGTTGCTAGTGAAATACCTCACGAGTTGAATAAAGGATTCAAAAAAAAGTATTCATTTCTTTCGAATGGGTTCTCAGAAGCTTTCAGACATACCTTCAGACAAGATAAAATGAACAAACATTTTGGTCATTGCAGTTCCCCTGTCAATTGCCTTCAAACGGAATTCCTAGACTAATTTTGGTGCTATAAGGCCACTTGCTATATTGACCAACCCACGAGGATGTTGTTAAATATATAATGGGTTCACTATTGACTCCTGCAAATGACTGATTAAGTTGTTGACATGATGTTCATCCCGATTGATAGTTGCAGGTCTACTTTCATCATGTGTGTTTTTATCAACAGTAACCAAGCTTCATCTCTTTTGCATTGCTGCACTGAACTGGCCTACTGTGTGTCTGATTTTTGGCGTTAATTAGACAACTGACCAGAGCAGACGCGTCCTCTGTCACTGGAAGGGAACGTACTTGGCTACGTATGATCTTCATATTATTCAATATGCTTCATTGCAATTGGTAGGAGACAAAGACTGAACCTGAAACACCGCCATAGCCATTACATGGAACGTATCTTTACCATCTGGAGACAGTTTCACAAAAAATACTTAAGACTAATATTGATCGTAAGTCATGAACAATTCAGTATACTTATGATCAATCTTAATCGTAAGTTTTTTTGTGAAATCGACTCCTGTTGTTTCCGTATGAATTTAAACATTGCCTGCTCTGCCTTGAATGAGGCTAACTTCCCCAGGACACGAGATAATACATTGAGGAACATATGTTCCATCTTGTCAATATCATGAGCTGCTACGCTAGTAAGAAATCATCTCAGCTCGTTGTTAGTAACATAGAGCTCATGACAATCAACCGAATCATGTAAAGCTAACATATTGTTATTGTTGGCATTTGTTTATGTATAGACCAATGCATGTAGGTTCTAAATACTAAGTATTAAAGACTTGGACTCTTTGAAAGGCCACTAGTCTTATTACCACATGTTAAGATAGTCGGAAATATAAATTCGTTACATAGTGTGCTACTGACCTAATACAATCTACATGGGGTCATTCAATTCCATATGGGGATTCTAGCTTCGTTATCACTCCATATTGAATTAACTGACCCCATATATATATCGTATTAAATCACAAGCATACTATGTAACTAAAAGTATGACGAGATCGCCAGTTTAATTATGTAAAATACCGACAGCTTTATGTAGTACGAGATCTTCATCACAATCAGGTGTTGACACAGTGCTCAGATCACCAGTTCTGACATGTTTTATCATTTGGATCCTATCAATTGATGCTTCCTCGATCTTTTTATATATTCATGAATACGCCTTATATAAACTTCATTCTTTCGCTGAGTCAAAGTTCAAAGAGAAGTTGCTTTTCCCTTTACAGCTTTAAAACTTAACCGCTCTTCTATAAATACTTGATAAACGATATAACGTTAGAGTTTCTGTCCTTTTAAGTGGCAGGGGTGGGAGAGGGTAGTTTGACAGAACAATATATCCAGTTAGACTTTGTCCGGAAAAATCCTTGAGTCATTCCCGTAAAGATTTTTGTATCTATGGATCCCATTTATTTTTCAAAATAATACTTCTTAAAATATCATTATAAAATGCTATATTTTTTATTGAATGCAATTAGTAAGGCAATATCAATCTTCGAAACAATTTTAGCGAAAGTATAGTTCAACTGTGCATGTGAATCATGCATATTTATGATAAATTGACATTATCATAAACAGGTAAAGAAGTGATTACAGCGAAAATGAATTCCGTAATTGCGTTGGAATATTCATGAGTGCGTAAAAATGCAAAAAATCCAGAATAATTCAGTAATAACAATATGTTTTTATTGCGTTATGAACTTGAAAAAACTAGATATGATTTTGATTTGAAAAAACCATCAAATCAGATACTCAAAAACATCTAACAGATGTTGCAAAAAATGGGTCATGTTTTGAAGTAAGGATAAAACTGTTACAAAAATGTTGTTTTCTCTATAAAAAAAAAAAAAAAAAAAACACACAATATTACTCGTCAGAATTGAAAATATTTCTTAACTCTGATATAATTTTTAAAAAAATTGCCCCGCACGATATTTTCACGACCGGGCAAAAAATGAAGTTCAGATATTCAACTATCGCTTGTAAAATAGTCAGCTGTGTGAAAGGTGGTTGCATTACAACGAAATGTTTTCTGAAAATGTAAGAAATAGTTATTTACGCAAAAATAAATAGATCAAAGAGGTATGGTCTGTATTTGTTTTGAACAAATAATCAGATTTATAAAGTTGTCAAATCCTGTTTGAAAATGAGTATTGAAAAGTATATATCATACGATTAAAATATGGTTTGAAAAATTTACACGTATCCAGTGCTACATATTAATGTGGAAGGCATCTGGATACACATTTGTAAATCACACATGTTTTTGTCAAATTTTACATCAATGGACGTTTCTAACTTTCCAAAAGAATTTTGGTTCGGTAAACGATGTCTTTCTCATACATTTTGGGTGAGATATAAATAGATTTCCCAAACCTGGCCAAAATAGAGCTCTATTTAGGCGTTTACTGTGGGAAAACTGATGACGCAAGAGCAATTGAAAAGTATCACAAAAAATACTTAAGACTAAGATTGATCGTAAGTCATGAACAATTCAGTATACTTATGATCAATCTTAATCGTAAGTTTTTTTGTGAAATCGACTCCTGTTGTTTCCGTATGAATTTAAACATTGCCTGCTCTGCCTTGAATGAGGCTAACTTCCCCAGGACACGAGATAATACATTGAGGAACATATGTTCCATCTTGTCAATATCATGAGCTGCTACGCTAGTAAGAAATCATCTCAGCTCGTTGTTAGTAACATAGAGCTCATGACAATCAACCGAATCATGTAAAGCTAACATATTGTTATTGTTGGCATTTGTTTATGTATAGACCAATGCATGTAGGTTCTAAATACTAAGTATTAAAGACTTGGACTCTTTGAAAGGCCACTAGTCTTATTACCACATGTTAAGATAGTCGGAAATATAAATTCGTTACATAGTGTGCTACTGACCTAATACAATCTACATGGGGTCATTCAATTCCATATGGGGATTCTAGCTTCGTTATCACTCCATATTGAATTAACTGACCCCATATATATATCGTATTAAATCACAAGCATACTATGTAACTAAAAGTATGACGAGATCGCCAGTTTAATTATGTAAAATACCGACAGCTTTATGTAGTACGAGATCTTCATCACAATCAGGTGTTGACACAGTGCTCAGATCACCAGTTCTGACATGTTTTATCATTTGGATCCTATCAATTGATGCTTCCTCGATCTTTTTATATATTCATGAATACGCCTTATATAAACTTCATTCTTTCGCTGAGTCAAAGTTCAAAGAGAAGTTGCTTTTCCCTTTACAGCTTTAAAACTTAACCGCTCTTCTATAAATACTTGATAAACGATATAACGTTAGAGTTTCTGTCCTTTTAAGTGGCAGGGGTGGGAGAGGGTAGTTTGACAGAACAATATATCCAGTTAGACTTTGTCCGGAAAAATCCTTGAGTCATTCCCGTAAAGATTTTTGTATCTATGGATCCCATTTATTTTTCAAAATAATACTTCTTAAAATATCATTATAAAATGCTATATTTTTTATTGAATGCAATTAGTAAGGCAATATCAATCTTCGAAACAATTTTAGCGAAAGTATAGTTCAACTGTGCATGTGAATCATGCATATTTATGATAAATTGACATTATCATAAACAGGTAAAGAAGTGATTACAGCGAAAATGAATTCCGTAATTGCGTTGGAATATTCATGAGTGCGTAAAAATGCAAAAAATCCAGAATAATTCAGTAATAACAATATGTTTTTATTGCGTTATGAACTTGAAAAAACTAGATATGATTTTGATTTGAAAAAACCATCAAATCAGATACTCAAAAACATCTAACAGATGTTGCAAAAAATGGGTCATGTTTTGAAGTAAGGATAAAACTGTTACAAAAATGTTGTTTTCTCTATAAAAAAAAAAAAAAAAAAACACACACAATATTACTCGTCAGAATTGAAAATATTTCTTAACTCTGATATAATTTTTAAAAAAATTGCCCCGCACGATATTTTTACGACCGGGCAAAAAATGAAGTTCAGATATTCAACTATCGCTTGTAAAATAGTCAGCTGTGTGAAAGGTGGTTGCATTACAACGAAATGTTTTCTGAAAATGTAAGAAATAGTTATTTACGCAAAAATAAATAGATCAAAGAGGTATGGTCTGTATTTGTTTTGAACAAATAATCAGATTTATAAAGTTGTCAAATCCTGTTTGAAAATGAGTATTGAAAAGTATATATCATACGATTAAAATATGGTTTGAAAAATTTACACGTATCCAGTGCTACATATTAATGTGGAAGGCATCTGGATACACATTTGTAAATCACACATGTTTTGTCAAATTTTACATCAATGGACGTTTCTAACTTTCCAAAAGAATTTTGGTTCGGTAAACGATGTCTTTCTCATACATTTTGGGTGAGATATAAATAGATTTCCCAAACCTGGCCAAAATAGAGCTCTATTTAGGCGTTTACTGTGGGAAAACTGATGACGCAAGAGCAATTGAAAAGTATCTACACTTCTAAAATAACGAGGCCCAATTTGTTAGCCGGTATAACGTTAAAACGACGAATCAAATAATTCAACTTTATATATAACTTATATAGGACAATGGTGTTGTTAAAAATTACACCATTCCAGGCCTTTTTGTTTTCTACATAATCAATTATACCAATAATTAACAAGTTCCGGGTCGAATCCGATACCGATACCATTAGTATATGTCGCATGTAGTTTCCGTTACCTGTTGTCTTCTGTAAACCCTTTCTATCAGCTGGAGAACCTGGAATTCTTCTAGCAGTTGTTTGAATTTATATTATTAAACTCTAGGACACTATTTAATAAGTCTGTTTTCTTCCACCTTTATCAGATGACAATACTAAAAATCAAGGCCAAAAATAAGGCATGGGTACTTTAATTCAGTCAGGGACCCGCGGGTGTGTTCTATAGTCTCTTATAAAAAAAAGTTGACATAAGCAATAGCACAACAATGCCGATGACCATACTGCTTAAAAGTTATTTCTAAACAACAATCGTACGTATACATTTTAAAGAAAGTATTTGTTAAACTGTGATATTTGAAATATACAAACAAATGCACAATGTTTTAATTTCATTATTTATCTTGATATATGCATTAGAAGCTTGTTTTTTTTAACTGTTAACCTTTGCAGCATATTAATAAAAAAAAAATGGAAAAAAATCATGTACTTACAAAATCTAAAGCTCTTTCAAGTCAACAATTTTCGGAGTGTTCCACATAATCTTTAGCATGTAACAATTTCCAAAAATATACCCATTTTACACATCTACGTTTTAGAATACGCCAATCCGCTCATTGTTACCGCGTGAACTGCAATATAGTAATATTGTCTTTTCGTAAATACAAGATTTAAAAATGTGTCTGTGCAGATTAACATAAAAAAAGAAAATATCTTTACAAAATAGGTTATCTGTGTAATCTTACTTCATTTGACAATATTGAGAATAAGTGATCTCGTTTTTTTACATGTATTTCACAGTAGGTTTAGTCTCCATTTGGGGTGGTTTTTATTTTCAGTCATTTTCTCTTTTTTTCGAGTGAGTATGATCAAAAATGTAAACAAACAGACTTCCTTTCTTGTAAAACGTTAAAAAGATGTTAGAAATAAAGGCAACAGTAGTATACCGCTGTTCAAAACTCATAAATCCATGGACAAAAAACAAAATCGGGGTAACAAACTAAAAACTGATGGAAACGCATTAAATATAAGAGGAGAACAACGACACAAAATTAGAACCTTATATACATGAGCATAGAAGATAACATTGTATTTGTGATAAAAATATATTATCAACCCTCAATTATTTTATTTTATAAACGTTTAATTTAGTCTTGTGTGCTTTATTCCAAAATATAGGTTACAGCCATTTTTACTCACATACCAATGCAAATGTCAACGGAAATGCTTACACTGAATCTTTACATACTAAGATTACAGACACTTTACAAAAATATCTTGTTTTTTTTCATAGAAAAAGACATTTTGCATAGTAAATTCATTTTTATATGTCCGTGTTTTTTCTAGTGCGTCCGTGTTTTATCGAGTGAAAAACAAAATTCCTATGGCTTAAACTTTAATATATCACTGCATTCACGTTTAAAAAACAATGAAAAAGGTTAAAATAAAGTTCTTTGCAAAGCACAAAAAATTCATTAAATCAGTTTGATAATGCTATATTAACACGTTCATTTCGTTAAAAGGCATCGTTTATTTGTATTCAGAGATCTTCATGTTAGCGTACAGATATGGATTCATACAGTAAATATTTCGTGATGTAAAACAAACACTTCAATTCTCGATTTTAAACTTTGTGCGAGTTCAGACATGTTGGATTGAGACGTACGTACACATATTGTGTAACGCGGGTAAATGTGTGTTTTTTAACAGAAAGTACATCATAAGTGTTTCATTTACTATTTATCTTGATGGTAACATGTTTAATCGTTCTAGAAATTGAAATCTAGAATAATGTTCAAATGCTCCTACGCGAAGAGGTCACACAGAAATAAAGCACCACCGTACTTCATTTTCATAATAAACACAAAGAATAAAATTTACAATGTATATTTCATGTATTTAATAGGTGTACTCATATTATATACACATTTTATTTTTTTATCATTTCTAAAAGATAGTTTTAAAGCTTACAGATTGTATATTTCGTTGTTTTTTTTTAAATACATTGGATAAGTCCCCGCGTTTAACATCAGCTCAGTAGTCAGTAATTTAGTGCTGGCATGATTTATAAAAAACCTTTTCAAAATTGTTTACCTCCAATGGGGACTGGGGAATAGAAATATGGTCATTTAGGTCCTCTTCCGACCGGTAGTAAAACTCTTGCTTCAAGTACGCAGCCACCTCTGATCAGAATGGGGCGTGTAGATAGAATGTCACGCTCACTACACCACTACACGTTAAAAACCATTGCAACAGTACTTTGAGGGTTCCGTAAGGGGGCCTGTTGCAAGGCAACATTTCTGTCAATATCCAATATACCCTCGTTTTCAGTGACAGTCTAAATTTCCCAACCTTCATCCCGAACGTCCTCTGTTACGGGACCTACCCATTGGATTTATTGTTGATTTGTTCTCGTCATGAAAATGCATGAAATATTTTTCACTGCACGAAACCAACAATCAATAATTCGACATTGTCGGTTTACAAATTTAAAAATTATAAAGAGCCTAAGGTTTCAAGAAAAGTTGAACTTAGATTAATTTGGCTATTTATTAGGTGCTTTTGGTCATATGTCTGCAAATATTTCGGTTCTTACACATCCTTGGTTTTCAAATATTTGACTTTGAGCGTTACGTGTGAAGGTAATCCAGAAAAGCGCTTCGGACGAATGAAGTGTTGCTTTCATTTTTCATTAAATATTCCATTCAATTCAAATAATATTCTTTTATTTTTCAATTTATTATTTTGTTTGGGAAAGGGGGTGCTCTTTTAATAGAATATTTGGGTTAACATTTAGTTTTTGAAAATATTTACTGTTTTTTCTTAGTTTTCTTGCTCCTATGTCACGGTCATATATATCATTCATAAAATATTCTTGACTGTAAAAACAAAGGTAGCATGAAATGAAGTGGAAAAGATTATGAGTCCCTGTACTCGGTTCTATAGACCGTTTTAAAAAGGACACAGTGATTTCTTATATATCTTAAAACTGCAAGGTTAATATGGCAAAATGTTTTCAGAATAGTTAAGAATAGTGATTATCATTAAATTGAAATGAGTAAAATTTGATCAACAAAGTAATATGCTTTTGTAACTTATTAAGAATATATAACGTTGTCCTTTGCAATTTTATATACATTTACAAACTCTAGAATAAGTAGTTTTTTAAGCCCAAGAATGTCTTTTTTCTTATCACATTTTCATTAAAAAAAAAAGAAACCGGAGCATTTGTTGAAAAACCCGGATATTATAAACATGTTAAATAAATGTTGCTCTCGAAAAAAAAAACCACGGAAAATATAAAACACTGAATTGTAAGTAAACTACATGGAAATTGTGCGTCGTTCGTGCTCAAAACATATATAGCATTCAGCCAGTAAAAAAATTAATTTAGGTTGATACGCGAGCAATTTATTCGCATATCAATATTAAAATCAAATTCACATAAAAGTTCTATAGTCTGCTTTTCTCATTGACGAGATCCAGTTTTCAGTTTTCAAGGGAGGTAATGTTTTGTCACTAGATTACCCACTGAAAAAATAATAAGCAAGACAACATGTACAAATAAGTATTCTTTAGCTTTGTAAAAAAAAAACATACTCTATTATCCAATACAATTAGTTTTCACAAGCGTATATTGACTACGGCAGAACAATGAATTTTATTAAATTGGTATGCATTTAATGTATTTCAGTCTTTCATCAACTTTACAGGGTGTAGCTACCGCAAGTATAGTCCAAATAATTATGACGTCTGGCAAGGCTATTTTATTTTTTTTCTGGGACGCCACAAGGCTATTTTAATTTTTTTCTGGAACTCAACAATGCTATTTTATTTTTTTTCTGGGACGCCGTCTTAGGAAGGCGTCCCAGAAAAAAAATTAAGATAGCCTTGCCAGACGTCGTAAGTATAAATGAATCTCTGTCAAAGGGCCCCTCCTGCCAAGTCTCGAATGTCAGCACAACTTTATCAAGGAATCCTCTATCAGATATGAACATATTTACCAATGCTACCATAACCGGCGGAACATTTACGATTAATTTAGGAACTATAGACCTACCGATTCTCCTTGTGCGTCCACCGCTATTGACAACTGACTTGAAAATGTGCGTGTCAGAAATTGACTTCAAACGAAAGACAGTTGAATTATAACTTTTCTGTTATATTGTGACACAAATATCGTTTTAGTTAATAAATTTGTTAATTTCTGTTTCAATTATGAATTTTAGAAAAACAACTATGCGAAATTAAACTGGTTTGAACTAGTTGGATACAAATCGACAGGGAGGTTGATGGAAGAGCCTACACAAATACTGTACACTTATACACAGCGAACATAGAAATTACCGTAAATGACCTAATCATAATCGAAATAATTGATTATCACTCTGGCAAAAATAATCACGAATATAATGCCTACCCATGTTAAAACTACAATAAAGTATAGCTGGCATCAATTATTTCTTAAATAAAGTACAATTCTTAAATAGGTACTGGAGTTTGAATTACGATTTTTACCCATGTCTGTGTTGTTGGGGTAAAAAGCATGATAAAAAGAGAAACTATCAACAATAACAAAAGAAAAAAAAGGGAAACAAAATCAGCAGCAGTAAAAGATCAATCAACTGAAATTCTAGTCATGAATATATTCTAGCGTAATACATTGGAGCTTGGCTTTCTAATTTCCATAAAAACATACTGCATTCTATTTCAAAAATGAAATGCCGACTAGCGGTATTTTTAAAATACATTGTACTTATTCAAGACGAGAAAAAAAATGAATAAATAATAATACAATGTATAATAGTGCACAAATATAACATTCATTTCCTTTTCCTGTTCTGCTACTTCAAGATATATTTGGTTGAAATGCACTAGAAATTACCAATTGAGGGTAACTAACTCCGTAATTTGCTATCATTCTAACCAAAAGTTATCTGGAGATTACTCGAATTACCAGACACACAGAAACGAAAAAGCTACCATTCCTACCTTAAGATGAACGTTACTTCAAATTGGATGATTAAGTTGGTTTGGTTTTTTTCGGTCAAATTTGAAATTCTTCTAAATTGCCTGACGTTTACAAAGAATTAAATATATATAACACAGTTCACACAGATTATAAAGATGAATAAAACAAATTTTCATTTTTGGAAAACTGCATGGAATTTTTCAATTTCAAACAATATTCTCAAGCTTAAACTTATTAAAAATTTTCGTTTTGCCTTATTCTACATGTGTAACTTCCAAAATTATTTTTCGAATAAAAAGAAGCAATACACTATTCAAATTCAACATGCGTCGGTGTAAGTTATCACATCGGTGAAATATAATTGTATTTAGTACAATTAAAACATGTGTTACGTAGCCAAAACAAGGAGATGCAATATTCGGAAATAATGATAATTTCAGATATATGAGAAGGTATATTAGACATGTAATTACAATGTTTAAAGGACAATAGTATCATTTTAATATAGATAGCCTAGCTATAACCTATTAGAAGATACAATCAACAACTCATGTTACTTCATTTAATTTACTGATGATTATGTATAACATATCAAAAAAATATACATACAAGTTTTTTTATTTTTTTTTATTTTGATACAATCATCAATCTTTAAGTGTAATTATTGTAAATTTTTTAATATATCTTGGTGCGTAAACAACACAACCTGTTTCGCCAATTCTTTTAAAACCTTTTTTTCAAATTGGAAGAATAATATTAAATTTACTTCGATTGACAAATACGTACCCGAATTCGTCAATATATCTGATCAATACGTGGGTTTATGATGCACGACTGGGAGTTTTCATTTTCTTGCTTGTGACAGTCCTACAGACAGTAGTTGGTAAGTTGAAATTTTAAAGATGTTATGTAAATATTATCTGTATGTAGATATCCGAAAGGTTTGTTAGTTTTTCTTCCTTTTTAAAATTAAATACTTTTGAAAATTTGTGCCTTTGCACTCAATGATCATATAATTATAAAATCAAAATTATTGTTAAAATAAAGGTCAAATTAGAATAGAGGAGGTATAAAATTTAAACATCGGTTATGTACTATTCCATAGATCGATTTTTGCTGAGTTCTAATTATTATTTGTTTTTATTCTTCACTTTGATTGTTTTATAGTTTTATTTTTGTTGGGAAAAGGGGTTAGTGTTGGGGTCGTTGTTCCAAGTAAAAAAATATTGGTTTACAGACTAGCAGAATATGTTTCATACAAAAAATAATACATAATTTACGCAGGGTTTTTAGAGAAATATGATAAATATTAAAGTCCAGCTCTCAGCTTACAGAGGATATAATGTTATGTGCAAAACAAAGTGTATCATGTTGCTATTACAAACAAAACTCTAACTTTCTATTCATATTTTTCTTTTCCTACTGACTGTATATTTTTGTCAAAATATATTAAAATTGTTCACAATTATCATTTTATTTTCGGAAATCAATTTTCTTTTATCTTTTACATATCAACACACACTACTTAAAACTTTTTAAGGGGTTACATGGAATAATATATGTGTTGTTAATCAATGTGTCGGATGTTTTTCAAAACAAAATGGCATATAGACAAAGCAAACAATCATATATGATTCCATACATGCGCATTGCTTTCGGTTTTATATTTATTAAATGCTTTTTGCGAGTTTAAGGTTCATTATAACAAATGGACAAAAATTGCTGTGTTTAGAGTACAAAAAACTACTCCGAGTACGGACTACATTCATCTTTCTTTGATGGTACATGCATACTCTATTAATAAAAAATATACCGAACATTTATCTCATTTACGGATTAGTATTAAAAGTATTGCATTTCATTGAAGAAAACAAATAACAATAACTTCTACTTTTTTCCGCCCTACAGACTTGACGAAGTCTAATGGCAATTGGTCACGAAGTCTTGTGGCAAGTGGTCACTTTGTCTAATGGCAAATGGTCAGTGGATCTAATTGCAAATGGTCACAAAGTCTAATTGCAAATGACCAGTGAATGTAAGTAGACATGGTAACCATTTGCCATTAGATTCACTGGCAATTCGCCATTAGACATAGTGATCATTTTCCATTAGATTTACTGACCAATTGCCATTATACATGGTGACTATTTGCCATTCTAACATGACGTCCTCCAAACGCTTTGAGTACACACCCGTGGTAAAATATGAATATATTGCCAGTGCTGTTCCGATTGTACTCCCACGTTATATGCTTTTTTATGAATGAGATACCCGACGTCATAGAACAATGACGTTAGAATGTAAGCATTTTACGGGAAAATACACGCTTGTGAATCCGAAAATCATCACAAGGAAACATACACAAATGATGCTAAAATGTGGCAAAAGCCCTTTATTGTACATCATACAAGACATATAAATAAATTATCATTCAAATTCATCCAAAACTGTCTAATACATTATTTTAAATAGTTTAAGCATGTCACTAATGCAGTTTGCTCCGTTCTTTTACGCTAGTTTATTAGTGCGTTTATTTATGGGAACGGCAAATATTTGCCTACACCTAGAGCGCTTCGATCCAAAAGACATACACGATATACATGGTGACTATTTGCCATTAGATTCACTGACCATTAGACATAGTGACCATTTGCCATCAGATTCACGGGCCATTTGCCATTGGACATAGGGACCATTTGCCATTAGCGACATAGTGACCATTTGCCATTAGACATAGTGACCATTCGCCATTAGATTCACTGGTCAAAAAAGCAAAAGTGTCGGACAAAAAGCAAAATAATCGGACAAAAAGCAAAACGGACAAAAAGCAACGGACAAAAAGCAAAAGTGTCGGACAAAAAAGCAAAATAATCGGACAAAAAGCAAAACGGACAAAAAGCAACGGACAAAAAGAAAAGGTTTCGGACAAAAAGCAAAATAATCGGACAAAAAGCAAAAACGGACAAAAAGCGAATTGCGGACAAAAAGCACCGTTGACGGGCCATAATATCAAGTTGGCATTGGATAAGAGGGAGTATTTCCATTCCATATAGCAATATGCGGGGAATAACATAGCTCTGATATATCTTGTATGATGTCTGTGGGTTTAGTCCATTTGTTCCATGTAAACCAGTATTCATCAGAGAGTAAAGAGTTCTTCTCGCAATGCTGATGCGTGCATCAATATTTAGATTGTTTTCCTTCAATTCTGCTACTGTATATAATTTGTACATTTATAACCAGTTTCCGATTTTGATTCAATAAGAATATAGTACGTAAATACTGTCTTCAGTATAAATTTAAATAGAAATGTGTAAACTTATTAGTTTGCAATGGAGAGTTGTCTCATTAGCAATCTTCTTATTTTTATATAAATAAAGGCAACAGTAGTATACCGCTGTTCAAAACTCATAAATCCATGGACAAAAAACAAAATCGGGATAACAAACTAAAACCGAGGGAAACGCATTAAATATAAGAGGAGAACAACGACATAACACTAAAATGTAACACACATAGACAAAATCCCACGAGAATAACAAATATAACATATATATATAACATTAAAACCAAATCCATGAATTTGGGATAGACAAGTACCGTGACACGTCTTATCGCAATGTGAATTTACACTCAAAAATAAGAGAAAACAAACGACACAACGTTATCATGTAATACACACAGAAACGAACTATAATATAACAATGACCATATTCCTGACTTGGTACAGGGCATTTTTAAAGGAAAAAATGGTGGGTTGAACCTGGTTTTGTGGCATGCCAAACCTCGCACTTTTATGGCCATATGAAATATAACATCAAAATGACAACACAGGACTACAATATAAATAAACCGGAGAACACAATTGACAAAGAATCACACGAACAACAGCCAACAAAAGGCAACAAGTTCAAAATTTTTATACGCCAGAAGTGTATTTTGTCCACACAAGACCTATGTGTGACGCACAGATACAAAAGTTTGAAAGCCGAAACGAGTACAAAGTTGAACAGCATCGAGGACCAAAAGATCAAAAAGGTTGTGCCAAAAACGGCAAGGGTTTTCTGTTAAGTTACCAGAAAATCCCTATAATTTAGAGTAATTTATACTTTTGCAAACAGTAAATTTAATAAAATGAATATACAAAAGATGTACATGATAAAGCTGAAGTATTAACTAATTACAGGAAACAACTAAAATACATTTACATAACCAGACATTTGAAACACAAAAGTAGACACATCCGAATACGTTTAAACCTCTACGCCAAGTGACGTCCTATTTGAAACTGAAAAATGACGAAAAAATGACGTCATTTGAATTAGTAAAACAGAGCATCAAAAAATGAAAAATGACGTCACATAAGAATGAATAAGATAGAATTAGGATTAATTTAAGATTATATATTTGAACTAAATACTGATATTGCATTAAATAACAAAGCACATTTTAATTCTTATTAATATAAAACTGAGGTAGCAATTAACTATATTATAAAACTATGTCAGGTTTGTTATGAATCTAACTTCAAACGTAAAATATCGTACTGATTACTTTGAACGAAATCAAATCTGATAAATGAAGGCGGTGATTAATTTTCTTTACCATAACACATAAATATAATAGAAAAGACGTCAACACATTTGACAAAATCCGATGAGAATTACAAATATAACATTAAACATTTAAAGTAAATACATGAATTTGGGATGGATAAGTACCGTACCACGTCTTATAGTAATGCGAGTTCACACTCGGCAAAACAGTATAAAAGCGTCCCCAATAAAAAAAAAAATGGGACAAAGGTCGGTATTCTATATATATATAAGATTGATTTTATAATATTTCTGTATTATAGAATGATCTATACTTTCGTTTTCTATTTGATCTTCTATATAAAGTAAACGGACAAATGTTAACATTTATATAAAATATAAGATGTGTAATCGATTGATTCACTGTGTATATATATAGCCTTTATCATGTTTATTGCTTGAAGCAAACAAAAATAAGAAAAATTAATATCGGGACAAAAATCAGTCTCCTTACTAGGCTAAAACATATTTTGATACACTTTTTTTTGGGGGGGGGGGGGGGGGATGTGATCTCTCCTGGATCGCTTTTTAAAAACCAGAGGCATCATTGGTTCCAGGCAATGGCGCTTCCGTGTGGGGTGTAGATGTCGTACATCGTCCCCGGTTTATATCCAAAAATATTTAATATACATAAATATCATCCCACATCTTCGAACATCTAGTAACACATGTTACAGTAAAGGACTGAACTTTCTGAAAGTAAAATGCAGGTGTTTCTGGAATATTAAGACACATTAAATGACGTAACAAGAAATGTGCATGCGTAAACCCTTCCGTGCGTCTTAGTTCAACCTAGTCTTTGCTCGAGTTCAAATTCTTTTTTTTATTTGTGTTTTGTTTGTATAGTTTTTGTCAGTTTCAACGTAATTTTCTTTTGGTATTGTGTTGTCTTTTCCTACTACAAATCATTTTTATGTCAACTTCGGTGACATATAGCTATAAACTACTTTGTTATCTTGGGTTTCTTAGGGTGGTTGTCTCATTGGCAACCATAATACATTTTTTTTAATTTTTATATCAGCCTCTGTGGTGGTCCTGTATATATCTATTGCATAATATTCTGGATTTTGCATTATTTACTTAAATTTAACACATACAAGTTAACAAAATCCATATAGTTATTTGTGTTTATAAATATTA
This sequence comes from Mytilus edulis, assembly GCF_963676685.1. NCBI lineage: Eukaryota > Metazoa > Mollusca > Bivalvia > Mytilida > Mytilidae > Mytilus > Mytilus edulis. The sequence continues at coordinate 71,156,587 of NC_092356.1, forward strand.
AAACAAATCTGTCCCTATTTATTAACTGAAGTATGATATTCTATGTTTTGAAATATGGATCCAACCTCATTTACAAGGAGCTTTTCCTCATCCCTGTGTGACAGTATCGAAAGCTCTGAAAATAAACACTACATAAATTTTATTGAAGGGTGGTATCTATATATTTCAGATAATGATGGAAGGCTCACGACCTCAAGTGTACATCAGTCGTACAGAATCGTTCAGCGCGTGTCACAGACTTCACAGTAACTTACTTAGTGATGAGGAAAATAAGAAACTATTCACGAAGTGTAATAATCCGAATGGACACGGACACAACTACAAGGTCCAGGTCACAGTTCGAGGTGGCGTCGACCCAGTCAGTGGTATGGTCATGCATCTCGACACTTTGAAAGACTACATAGATCAACGTATAAGGAAGCTGGTAGACCATAAAAATTTAGACAAGGATGTTTTATATTTCAAAGACATTCTTAGTACCGCAGAAAATTTTGTAGTGTTTATATGGAAACAGTTAGAAGAAGTAATACCTAAAGATTTGTTGTATGAAGTTAAGTTACATGAAACGGATAAAAACGTGGTCTATTACAGAGGAGAAATGTTTAAACAGGACGGTTCTACCTAAATTGAAGATTTTAAAATATAATAAAGCATGCTTGCATCCAATTTGATTGTTATATTTTTCAATTATGAGACTGACTTTATACACCATTGAGACGAAAATTCAGTACCGTCAATAAAAAATATCAATAAACTTAAATGAGACCATCGAACACCTGCCGCCATTGTATAAACTCTTTCAATAGGGTCTGATATTTTACATGAAATACTTCATACACACAACCAGAAATATACACATATGTCTCTGGCAAAACTATCACTTTGACTTTGTTATCAATAAATATTGGCGTTAATTTTGTAGCAAGCTTCAGGGCTAAGGATCACTGTAGAACCTTTGTGGAAAGTTTTTTTTGAGTAATAAAAAATACACATGAAACTGAAATAGAAAGGCATATTGCCTGTTGCTGAGATCAGAAGTTTGTACTAATAAACCTCTAAAAGCGAATGCGATCTGAAATGGAAGCTAAAATGTTCAGCATATTATAATTGGTCAAAAAGGTAAAGCTTTGATTCTTCTGTAACAATATATGATACAATGTTAAGTCAGCAGCTTCGTCAATCGGAACTACTCGGAATTTCTGGTTGCACGAAGAAATAACTGCGAGAATGGCCGAGTAGTTACGATTGCAGCTTCGTAAGTCTTTACCAACATTGACGTTTTCTTGACTTCCCTTAAAAATACTTGTTGACCATATTAACCATTGCTCTATTGCTTTTTATATTAAATTCTGCAGTGCAATTTCGTTCATTCAAAAACAAAATACGTGGAATTATTGCCAATGAGGCGACTCTGCACCATACCAAATGACATAGAAATAACTACTACAGGTCACCGTACGGCATTCAACACTGAGTAAAACCAATAGCTATTAAAGGCAACGAAATGACAAAATTACGAAGCTCCTGGCTTTGTATAGACACAAGTACTTATAGCGGTATAAAACTGTTTGTTAGAGATAAATCCTCACAATATCCAAATGTATATAGAAGAATTTGCACAAAAATTCAATACAGAAATAAACCTTCACTGAAGACATAATACTATAATAATGGACTTTGTGTGTGGGTAACTTGTAACATATCCGAATATAAAAAAGAAGATGTGGTATGATTGCCAATGAGACAAATCTCCACAAGAGACCAAATGACCAAAATTAACAACTATAGGTCACCGTACGGCCTTCAACAATGTCAAAGCCCATACCGCATAGTTAAAACATATTTATTTATAGTGGGCTTTGCAACTTATTGATCTTTGTGGGTGCGACTGCTGCCTTGTAGCGGAATAGGCCTGCTCTTTTTCGAAATCTACAAGGGTGTCTTTTACGTGTAAGATATATGGCTCTCTTTTGACACGGGTCAGCCATTTATCGTCCCCTTCCGACGCAAATAGTGTCAAGAGAAAGCCGAAAAGTCAGTCCCGGAAATTTTCATCCCGGAGCGGGAATCGAACCAGGAACCTTTGTGTTATAATTAGTACTCCGATGCACTAACCCCTACACATGTTCTCGTTTTTTTTACTTCGGAAAAGATAAGCGAAAGATACTCTAGGAATATTTAAAGTCATTAATTCAAGCATACAAACTTTCATACAATAAATGTTTTACATTTACCTCTGCCTGTTTTCTTAAAGAAAGAAAAAAAACGTCTTTCAACATTAAAAGTACTGAGCACGTCAATGTGCGTAACCGCAGTACCGTGGCCGTAATCAGTTTATTGATTAAGCAATTAATGATTAATTAATAGGAATTGTTTAAGATGCTGTTTCGGATAATATTGGGTTTTGTTATTAGATCATGTGCCAATCTGACACAGACTGAATAAACTGAAACTGGTGGATAATCTGAAGAATGCTATAGCTAGCAACAATCGCCAGCTAATTCGGAAAATCTCCACACGATGTTGCTAGTTTTTTAAGTTTAACGCATCAGTTTGGAAACATTTTCAAGGCCGAGGAAGCCAGCAGTTTTTCTTTTGATTAATTGCTGCAAGTTTTGATTCCAGATGATGTAGATATAAACCTGATAGCATTCAAAACAATTGGAAATAGTAATATTATTGTTTGCCCAATGCCATATTCTTAGGTTTGCAGGTAAGCGATATATGTAATGATTTCACTCGTTGTTTTTTTTTTTAAAATAAAACCTCCACAAGTCAAGTTCAAATTCAGTTGATTGATTGTGTCATGATTTTCTTAACGTACAGTTGCAAATATTTCAAACATAATGTCAATTGAAATCGGAGGTGAGGTTTTTTTTTTATAATATAAGATACCATATTGCAAAAGGGGATATCCCCTTTCTCGGGACTCCGGTATTGTTCATTAAAAGTCGGGATTGGTTATGTTCGGGACTTCGTAAGACCTCTAAGGCTTCATACCCCTTTCTGCACTGTGCCTTTCTTTGAGTGCCCTTCCGTAACATAAACCCCGAAAACATAAATCACCATTATTTCACATATCTATACTTAACCGGGAGGCGGTTTTCGTTAGACCACCGATGTACTCTTTCCATTGTTTATTACAATAATTTAGAAAAGCTGTAGGAATTGTGTAGAATTTATGTAGAAAGTGCATTGTATTTTTAAAAAAGAATCGCGATCAAGGGAGAAAAGACAAACCAGAGAACAAATAAGACACACAAGGACAAACAACACCATTCAACATTGAAAACTAAAATCAAATTAAAAACACGGACCCCTAAAAAAAAACTGGTGCGAATTAAGGTGCTCCAGTAGCGTAAGCAGGTCCTTCTTGCAAGACAACCGTTTACAAAACTAAACCAAACTTGGCCACAATCATCATTGGGGTATCTAGTTTAAAAAATGTGTCCGGTGACCCGGCCAACCATCCAAGATGGCCGCCATGGCTAAAAATAGAACATAGGGGTAAAATGCAGTTTTTGGCTTATAACTCAAAAACCAAAGCATTTAAAGCAAATCTGACATGGTGTATAATTGTTAAACAGGTGAAGATCTATCTGCCCTGAAATTTTCAGATGAATCGGATAACCCGTAGTTGGGTTGCTGCCCCTGAATTAGTAATTTTAAGGAAATTTTACTGTTTTTGGTTATTATCTTGAATATTATTATAGATTGAGATAAACAGTAAACAGCAATAATGTTCACTAAAGTAAGATTTACAAATAAGTCAAATGACTGAAATGGTCAGTTGACACCTTTAATAGTTATTGCCCTTTATAGTCAATTTTTAACCATTTTTCGTAAATCTTAGTAATATTTTACAAAAATCTTCTTCTCTGAAACTACTGAGCCAAATTAATCCAAACTTGGCCACAATCATCTTTTGGGTTAGTAATTTAAAAAATGTGTCCGGTGACCCGGCCATCAAACCAAGATGGCCGCCATGGCTAAAAATAGAACATGGGGTAAAATGCAGTATTTGGCTTATAACTCAAAACCCAAAGCATTTAGAGCAAATCTGACATGGGGTAAAATTGTTTATCAGTTCAAGATCTATATGCCCTGACATTTTCAGATGAATCGGACAACCCGTTGTTGGGTTGCTGGCCCTGAATTAGTAATTTTAAGGAAATTTTGCTCTTTTTGGTTATTATCTTGAATATTATTATAGATAGAGATTAACTTCACCAAAGTAAGATTTACAAATAAGTCAACATGACTGAAATGATCAGTTGACCCCTTTAGGAGTTATCGCCCTTTATAGTCAATTTTTAACAATTTTTCGTAAATCTTAGTAATCTTTTACAAAAATCTTCTCCTCTGAAACTACTGGGCCAAATCAAATTAAACTTGGCCACAATCATCATTTGGGTATCTAGTTTTAAAAATGTGTGGCGTGACCCGGTCAACCAACCAAGATGGCCGCCACGGCTAAAAATAGAACATAGGGGTAAAATGCAGTTTTTGGCTTATAACTCAAAAACCAAAGCATTTAGAGCAAATCTGACACGGTGTATAATTGTTAAACAGGTGAAGATCTATCTGCCCTGAAATTTTCAGATGAATCGGATAACCCGTAGTTGGGTTGCTGCCCCTGAATTAGTAATTTTAAGGAAATTTTACTGTTTTTGGTTATTATCTTGAATATTATTATAGATTGAGATAAACAGTAAACAGCAATAAAAAGTAAAAACACAAAAATACTGAACTCCGAGGAAAATTCAAAAAGGAAAATCAAAAATCAAAAGGCAAAATCAAAAGTCCAAACACATCAAACGAATGGATAACAACTGTCATATTCCTGACTTGGTACAGGCATTTTCTAATGTAGAAAATGGTGGATTGAACCTGGTTTTATAGCTAGCTAAACCTCTCACTTGTATGACAGTCGCATCAAATTCCATTACATTGTCAACGATGCATGAACAAAACAAACATACTCAAAGAGTAAAAATGTCAAAAATAGGGGTACAACAGTCAATATTGTGTTATCATCTTAATATCACTACATAAACAACAAATGTAACAAAGTAGCACAAAAAGGCATACATCAAATTTAACATTCTCATTTTGCTTTTCTTATACGGCTGAATTTATCTATGTAAAGTCTACCCATAAATGAAAGAAGGTTTTCATTACTGGTGTAAAATTGCGCGTTTGAAATTCGCACAGGTAGACATAAAAATAATTTTGTCGTATGACGGCATACATAAATGCAGACTCACGTAAAGTAGATATAACAAAAAACAGACTTACAGTAAAAATAATAAATAAAATAATGGTGTGGTTCAAAGTATGACGGGACACATAATAAGTACAGTTTCACGTCAAATACGGCTGAATTTATCTATGTAAAGTCTACCCATAAATGATAGAAGGTTTAATGTTCACTAAATAGTTATCAAAGGTACCAGGATTATATTTTAGTACGCCAGACGCGCGTTTCGTCTACATAAGACTCATCAGTGACGCTCATATCAAAATATTTATAAAGCCAAACTAAAGTAAGATTTACAAATAAGTCAAAATGACTGAAATGGTCAGTTGACACCTTTAATAGTTATTGCCCTTTATAGTCAATTTTTAACCATTTTTTTATCTTGAATATTATTATAGATAGAGATAAACTATAAACAGCAATAATGTTCACCAAAGTAAGATTTACAAATAAGTCAACATGACTGAAATGATCAGTTGACCCCTTTAGGAGTTATCGCCCTTTATAGTCAATTTTTAACAATTTTTCGTAAATCTTAGTAATCTTTTACAAAAATTTTCTCCTCTGAAACTACTTGGCCAAATTAATCCAAACTTGGCCACAATCATATTTTGGGTTAGTAGTTTGAAAAATGTGTCCGGTGACCAGGCCATCAAACCAAGATGGCCGCCATGGCTAAAAATAGAACATGGGGTAAAATGCAGTTTTTGGCTTATAACTCAAAACCCAAAGCATTTAGAGCAAATCTGACATGGGGTAAAATTGTTTATCAGGTCAACATTTATCTGCTCTGAAATTTTTAGATGAATCGGACAACCCGTTGTTGGGTTGCTGACCCTGAATTTTTAGTTTTAAGGAAATTTTGCTGTTTTTGGTCATTATCTTGAATATTATTATTGATAGAGATAAACTGTAAACAACAATAATGTTCAGCCAAGTAAGATTTACAAATAAGTCAACATGACCGAAATGGTCAATTGACCCCCTTAGGAGTTATTGTTCTTTATAGTCAATTTTTAACAATTTTCATAAAATTTGTAAATTTTTACTAACATTTTCCACTGAAACTAATGGGCCAAGTTCATTATAGTTAGAGATAATTTTAAGCAGCAAGAATGTTCAGTAAAGTAAGATGTACAAACACATCACCATCACCAAAACACAATTTTGTCATGAATCCATCTGCTTCCTTTAATATTCACATAGACCAAGGTGAGCGACACAGGCTCTTTAGAGCCTCTAGTTTCTTTATATCATAGCGTCCTGTACCCATGCATTTTTTTCATTTTTTTTCTCTCTTTATCATAATTGAACATATAATTGTTTGCCCATTGTAACATATTCTGTAAAATCCATTGAAAGCCTTATTAAATAATATCAATTTAGTATTCCGGGACTATATGTTTTTATAACCTCATTCATTTTCACCTGACAATTGAATCTTGTGCTTATGAAGTGTCTGTGTGGCTATGTGAGATGCGTGTATAGATTGCATGTCCAGTGACAAATATTTCGATCATATTCATGATTGGAGATATATTAGAACCCTGAATATAAGTCATCAAAAGTTGGTGATATTTGACTAGATTAATTGCGTCACTCATTGTGCATGCTTTCCAATTCCAATAAATATACTAAATTTATTTATCCAGTGTCCATGGTGTCTTCTGTCCAATTTCAGGGTTTATGATTAAGGGGACACAACTGCAACATTCATGACATTTAAAATCGTATGTTCTTGTTCC